>NW_026606075.1:12275833-12881666 GCF_029834395.1 Sorex fumeus | reverse complement strand
CTTAGTTTAAGATAGTCCCATTTATCTATCTCTGTTTTCACTTGCTCGGCCAGTGGCGTGGCATCTTTGAAGATACCATTAGCTTCAATGTCATGGAGGGTTTTGCCAACTTTATCTTCAATGTACCTTATGGTTTCTGGTCTGATGTTGAGGTCTTTAATCCATTTTGATCTTACTTTTGTACATGGTGTTAGGCAGAGTTCTGAGCCTATTTTTTTGCATGTAGCCGTCCAGTGATGCCAACACAATTTATTAAAGAGGCTTTCCTTACTCCACTTCACATTACTTGCACTTTTATCAAAGATTAGATGAGCATATGATTGAGGAGAGATGTCAGTGTATTCAACCCTGTTCCATTGGTCTGCAGTTCTGCCTTTGTTCCAGTACCATGCTGTTTTAATTATTACTGCTTTGTAGTACAGTTTGAAGTTCGGGAGGTTGATTCCTCCCATTTTCTTTTTCCCAAGAATTGCAAAAGCAAAATCTTGAACATGAGCAGGATATCCAAGACCTCAGTTCAGTTCTGGCATTTCACACTTGGAAATATCAGATTTTGTAGGTAAAGGATAGTCCCACCAGACTCGCTACTATTTTCACAGGGCAGTCATAAGCCAAGGCTGTCACCTGGGTTTCTTATTGAAAAGCTGTACATTGGAGATTCCTGTGACCTTTTCCAATTTAGGATGCCAAATGACCAAGTTCATGTTGTTATCTGTATTTCTGTAAAACTAGTTAAAAGTCAGTGATTCCACAACCCTCAAATTGTGTACAATTAATTTTCTGTAAGAGTTCACAGAACTCAGGAATCTCACTTGCCCAGTAGATTAGGGATTTATTATAATGACGTCAAAAACTATGAATTAATATCTATCTGAATAAATACCTGGAGGAGATCTCAAACAAAGGTGCTTTATTTGTTTTATTTTAGGATGGGAATTGGGCCACACCAGGACTCTATTCTCAGGAATTACTCCTGGTGGGTTCAGGGACCATATGGGATGCTGGGAATCAAACCCTGGTTGGCCACGTGCAAGTTGAATGCCCAATCCATTGTACATCTCTCCAGCCACACAAAGGAGCTTTATTTATTAATATCAATCTTGGGACCCAATACAGTGGCATGTGGAAACTTTCTGGTTTTCCAAGTGGAAATCTCTGGATAATCTAATTTTATTTCTCTTATGGAGACCATAGTACTTTGGCACGAATAACTGGTCATTGGTAACTGCTTTAACCAGGGCACCATTATTTTTATTGAAAATCAGAGAATAGGAATAAAAGTTCTAAACCAGTGTGTAGTCAGTTCCCTTGGCAACCAGTCATCATCCTTAGGTACTTTCCAAAAGTCACCTTTATTAACTTAAATATATTTCTGTTATAAAGTGGTTTGTTATATAATAATTGTACACAATTTGAGGGTTGTGGAATCACTGACTTTTAGCTAGTTTTACAGAAATACAGATAACAACATGAACAAGACATTCATTTCACTTTTGTGGTTCTGAACTATTTTCAGGACAAGCGATCAAATATTATGACAATAGATGTTCCCATTCCTTTTATTCAGAAAATGATAAGGGTTTGGGACAGTGAGTCTGAAACTATGAATGAAGACTGTGTGTGTGTGAGTGTGTGTGTATGAGAGAGAAAGAGAGACAGAGAGACAGAGATAGAGACAGAGAGTGGGAGAGTGGGGATATTTAGCTGCTCTTCAGATAGATACCATGGGTATCGATTTAGCTGTCCACTTTCAGGTTGCATAATTCCTCCCTCCTAGAACAGACTTATAACAAGTAAAATCTTTGCCTATGGAATTTTTGGAGAAAAAATTTATCCAAATAGCTTTAGAGATATAATTCACTTTATTAAAGATGCCATGGATCTTGGAGCATATCACCTGGAAGTTATAACTACACTGCAAGATATAATATACAATGAAAGGTTTTTGCAGTCAGAAAGAGGGTGAGAAAATGGCTATTAATTAACAAAGAAAAGAAACATGATCTCAGGCAAAATCATTTTTCCTTAATGGAGGGAAGGGGTGTTTCCAAGAAGATTTTCTAACAAGTGCTGACCTAAAACTCCAGTGATTAATTTAAAATTCCTCTTTTGGGGGACTGGCAGAAAGTACAGTGGTTAGACTAGTATGCACACAGCTCACGTTTAATTCTCTATACCACTACCCACTCACTCCCACACATCACCAGACTTGGCACTAAGGCCCCTAGCATTGATTGCCCTAGTGCAGCCCCCCATTATTGCAGTGGAGGCCTGCATAGCCCCAGAACTGAAGGGTCAGAGAAGTATCACATCCTCCTCCACCCCTTGAACTGCTGGCCAGGTTGGCCAGAATCACTACTAGTGTTTCCCCAGAAGTGCCTGGGAGATTCCCCACTATTCATTAACCCAAAAATTACTCTATTAGAAGAGGTAGGCCAGAGAGGGAGGGATTGAGGAAAGGAGAGAGGGAGGGAGAGAGAGAGAGAGAGAGAGAGAGAGAGAGAGAGAGAGAGAGAGAGAGAGAGAGAGAAATGGTAAGGCACTGGCGATCCGGGTCTGATATCACGTACCACATATTGTCCCCAGAGTCCTGCCAGAACTGATTCCCGAGCACAAAGCCACAGTGGGTGTGACTCAAAAACAAGAAAGAAAAGGTAATTAGGTTAGGTAAAAGGGCTTGGTGGGATTCTCTATAAAAATATCTAGATGGGTCTGATTTTTCAAATTTCATTTTATTTTTAAACAAAATTTATGATAGTCTCATTAAACATGAGGTTACAGTAATATTTTATTTGTTTATTTATTAGTGAGACACCATGAGGTACAGTTTTAGACTTACAAATTTTGTGCTTGGGTTTCAATTATACAATGATCAAATATCCATCCCTCCACCAGTGCCCATTTCCCACCACCATGGATCCCAGTATCTCTCCCACCACCCATCCCCCCCAAGCCCACCCTACTTCTGTGGCAGGGCATTCCCCTTTGTTCTCTTTCTCCTTTGGGGTGTTATGGTTTGCAAAAGAGGCATTGAGTGTCAATCAGGTTTGGTCTATAGTCTATTTTCATCATACTTCTCCCATTCTGGGAGGATCCTCCCAACACCCTTTATTTGGTGCTCCCTTCTCTATATGAGCTGCCTTTTCCCCTAGCATGTGTGGCTGGCCTCCAAGCCATGGAGCAAAATTCTTGGTACTAATCTCAGCCATTCTTGGGTGTTAGTCTCCTATTTTGTTACTTTATGTTCCCCAAATGAATGCAATATTTCTATGTCTATAACTCTCTTTCTGACTCATTTTGCTTAACATGATACTTTCCATGTAGTACCACTTGTATGTAAATTTCATGACTTCATATTTTCTAACCGCTTACGGTAATATTTTAAACCAAAGAGTAATGCTTGGACAATTAATGCTACTTAATTGTATGTTAAAGTTATTTACCTATGATGCAGAAACAAAGTACACCCTTAACACAAACTGAGTTGTACTATCCTACAAAGGCACTTAGTGAAATATTTAATAATGTTTGTAATTGCTCTTTCTGTTAATAAATTGCAATATTGAGATGAGTAATAATAGCTGAAATGAATAAGAAGAGTTTACTAAGCAAACCATCAGATGATTCAAAGACTTGAAAGAAAATACAGTATGGTACTGTTGATAGATTTTTGTTGTGATGCAGTTTAAGAATAGAGAGTGGTTCAGCACCCAAAAGGAGAGATAGAACAAAAGGGAGTGCCCTGACACAGAGGTAGGGTGGGATGGGGGATGGGGGGGTGGGAGGGATACTGGGATTGGTGGGGGTGGAGAATGGACACCTGTGGTGGGATGGGTACTCGATCATTGCATAACTGAAACCCAAGCACAACAACTTGTAAGTCTACAACTGTACCTCATGGTGTTTCACTAATAAAAATAAAACTAAAAAAAAAAAAAGAATAGAGAATGGTTGATCCATTTCTTTGAAGAATTTCATGGGTATCCTTATAGGGATCGCATTGAATCTTATAGTGCCTTGGGGAGTATTGCCTTTTTGACAATGTTAATTCTTCCTATCCATGAGCAGGGGATATGTTTCCATTTCCTCATGTCCTCTTTTATTTTATGGAGTAGCGTTTTGTAGTTTTCTTATTAGAGGTCCTTTGCCTTTTTAGTTAGGCTGATTCCAAGGAACTTGATTTTCTGGGGCACAATTGTGAAAGGGGTTGCTTTTTTCATGTCTCTTTCCTCTGTCTCATTATTTGCATATAAGAAGATCATGGATTTTTGGATATTGATTTTATAGCCTGCGACTTTACTATACAAATCTATTGTTGCTAGGAGTTTCTTGGTGAAGGCTTTAGGAGTCTCTAGATATAGTATCATATCATCTGTGAATAGTGAGAGCTTGCTTTCTTCCTTTCCTAACTACATGCCCTTAATATGTTTTTTTTTTTTTGCCTAACTGCTATTGAAAGTACTTCCAGTAGTACATTGAAAAGAAGTGGTGAGAGTGGGCACCCTTGCCTTGTCCCTGATCTTGAGGGAAGGCCCTAGTTTTTCCCCATTGAGGATAATGCTTGCCACAGGTTTGTTGTAGATGGCTTTGACTATCTTGAGGAAACTTCCTTCTAAGCCCATTTTGGTGAGAGTTTTCATCATAAGCAGGTGTTGGATCCTGTCAAATGCTTTCTCTGCATCTATTGATATGATCATATGGTTTTTATCTTAACTTTTGTTGATATGATGGATTATGTCGATTGATCTCCAAAAGTTAAAACATCCTTGCATTCCTGGGATGAATCCCACTTGTACATGGTGTATGATCTTTTTGATGAGTTTTTGGATTCTATTTGCTAATATTTTTTTGAGGATCTTCACATCCAAATTCATCAGAGATATTGACCTGTAATTTTCTTTGTTAATGGTGTCTTCGTTTGCTTTTGGTATTAGGGAGATATGTGCCTCATAGAAACTGTTTGGGCAAATACTCCTAATATTCATTTCAAATAACAAGTGCTCATGAATAGCTTAAGCAATTCCTGGGAAAAAGATGATGGGAGGCATCACCCTTCCCAACTCTAATCCAAAGCAGTAACAATTAAAACAGCATGGTACTGAAACAAAGGCAGGGCCACAGACCAATGGAACAGGGTGGAATATCCCTACACACAACCCCAAATGTATGAACATCTAATCTTTGATAAGGGAGCAAGAAATGTGAAGTGGAGCAAGGAAAGCCTCTTTAACAAATGGTGCTGTCATAACTGGACAACCACATGCAAAAAAATGGGCTTAGACCTCGACCTAACACCATGCACAGAAGTCAGATCAAAATGGATTAAAGATCTCAACATCAAGCCAAAATCCATAAGGTACATAGAAGACAAGATCGGCAAAATTCTCCACGATATTGAAGCTAACAGTATCTTCAAAGATGACATGTCACTGACTAACCAAGTAGAAACAGAGATAAACAAATGGGACTATATTAAACTAAGAAGCCGCTGCACCACAAAAGATACAGTGACAAAAATACAAAGACATTCTACAGAATGGGAAAGGATATTCACCTAATACCCACCCAAGAAGGGGTTGATATCAAGGATATACAAAACACTGGTTGAACTCCACAAGAAGAGAACATCCAACCCCATCAAAAAAAATGTGGTGATGAAATTAACAGAAACTTACTCAAAGAGGAAATCCAAATGGCTAAAAGGTACATTTGAAAATGCTGTACATCACTAATCATCAGGGAGATGCAGACCAAAACAAAAATAAGATATCATCTCACACCACAGAGACGGGCCCACATACAAAAGAACAAAAGCAACTGGTGTTTACGCGGATGTGGTGAGAAAGGGACTCTCCTTCACTGCTCGTGGGAATGACAACTGGTTTAGCTCTTTCAGAAAACAGTATGGACGATTCTCAAAAAATTGGAAATTGAGCTCCCATTTGACCCAGCAATAAAACTCCTGGGAATATATCCCGGAGAGGCAAAAAAGTAGAGTCAAAATGACATCTGCACTTCTATGTTCATTGCTGCATTGTTCACAATAGCCAAAATCTAGAAAAAAACTGAGTATCCAAGGACAAATGACTGGTTAAAGAAACTTTGGTACATCTACACAATAAAATACTATGCAGCTGTTAGAAAAGATGGAGTCATGCAATTTGCAAACAAGTGGTTCTACATGAAAAGTATCATGCTAAATGAAATGAGGCAGAAAGAGAGGGACATACATAGAAAAACTTCACTCATCTGGGGAATATAAAGTAACAGAATGGGAGGTGAACAGCCAAGAATAGTTGAGATAAGTACCAGGAGCGATAGCACAGTGGTAGGTCATTTGCCTTGCACGCAGCCAACATGGCTGACCCGAGTTCGATTCCTCCGCCCCTCTCGGAGAGCCCAGCAAGCTACCGAGAGTATGTTGCCCGCACGGCAGAGCCTGGCAAGCTCCCCGTGACGTATTCCATATGCCAAACACAGTAACAGCAAAGTCTCCAATGGAGATGTTACTGGGCCTGCTCGAGCAAATAGATGATCAACGGGAGGGTCTTTACCTTTTTACCTTTAAGTACCAGGAGATCTGCTCCTCGGCTTGGAAGCTGGCAGCCCATGCTGGGGGAAAAGGCAGCTCAGATGAGAAGGGAACACCAAGTAAAGGGTGTTTGGAAGACTCGATTGGGATGAGATATGCGTGCTGAAAGTAGACTATAGACTGAACTTGATGGCCACTCAATACCTCTATTGCAAACCACAACATCATAGAGGAAAGAGAGAGAAAAAGGGAATGCCCTGCCACACAGGTGGGGTGGGACGGGAGGAGGGATCGGGATGGTGGGAGGGCTCCTGGGTTCATTGGTGGTGGAGGATGGGCACTGGTGGAGGGATGGGTACTTGATCATTGTATAACGGAAACCCAAGCACGAAAGTTTGTAAGCCTACAACTATACCTCATGGTGTTTGACTAATAAAAAAAAAAAGAATAGAGAGTGATACTGAAGTGACTCAAAAAATAAAAGTATTAATAGTAAATCCAGAGGACAAGAACATACTTAGGAACCTTAACAGTTAAAATGGAGACTTTTTGTATTATTATTTTTTAAACTGATGCCCTCTTCATTTTATTATTTTTAAAAAATAATACTTCCATTCTGATTGTGGCCCAAAAGAAGTGAAGAATTGAATTCAAAGTAGAAAACTGGCAAACTTCTCTCCACTTGGGCTGTTAAAAATGTAACGAGTGCTCAAAGGCAACATAATGGGAAAACTGATCCACATAATTGAGGTTTTTTTTTAGGTGGAATGAGATGTTGTGGGAAGCTAGGTAGGAAAGGGTCTTGGGGTTATTGGGAGAAGGAAGGTGTATTCTGGTGATATGTGTGGGATTAAAATTATATGCATAAAATTATTATCAATAGCACTGTAACTCACAAAATATTAATTAAATTTTTCTAATGTACTGCATGTTTCCTTTATCATGTCCTTCCCTGAAAAGGAAGATAACTTGGAGGCTGCATGCTGATGCCTTGATGGATTTTGTTGCATCTCAACAATTTTGGGTCAAGGGAGTTGAGGAATAATCAGGAGGCCCAGGAACTCTCCTGGCAATACCCACTGGGCCAGTGTTCAAGCCAGGTAGGGAGGATATGATGCTCCTTTGGCCCTGCCCTACCTGGGATCACTTAGGGCTACTAATAGTGCTCAGGAAGCCATGCGCTAGCAAGGACAGAACGTGAGAATCAGGTTCTAACCCCATTACTATCAATATTTCCAGCCTAAGGGGCTGTATGGACCCAAGTGCTCAGATACATACCCCTTCTTTTTTTAAATTTTAATTTTTTGGCCATTTCCAGTGGTGCTCAGGAATTACTCCTGAGTCCTGGTTTTGTGCTCAGGAATCACTCCTGACAGTTCTCAGGGGATGGTGGTGCTGGGGATCAAACCTGGGTGAGTTGTGTGTAAGTTTCCATTCATTGATACTTTCTCTATGACCCTACAACCTGCCATTTATAAAAAAGATGCTCTCACTTATTTTTCTATATAAAATACCTCTCAGGAGAATACAGATGAGGTAGTTCTTTTGGGCATGATTTCTCCACTATCCAACCTACTATCTCACTGCTAATAAAACTCTGAACCTTAGCTTTCAATTAATTGGCATATTTGAGTAGCAAGGAACCAAACTATGATTCTACAATCCCTTCCCCATTCCCTGCTTCTCCGTCTTACACTTTTCTCATGCACCTACACATGAAGAACATGTTCACAAGTCTAGAGTTGCTTTTACAGTTCATGTACACAGTGTAAGGTTTCAATCTAAACCAAATACTTTTTCAAACCCCACTTTCTGAAAGCCTGGCTTACTCAACACTTACTCAACACTTACTTAGGGGAGCAAAGACTGTACTCAAAATAGGCTTCTATGCCAGCAGAGTATGATAAAAGGAACTCAGAAAAGTGAGTGGATGCTGCTCTTTCATAAAATTGTATGATTTCCAAATTGCATGAGGTGGATCAAGTCTCCCTAGCTCTGAGCAGTTGAGAAAGTTAACAGTGTAAAAATGCAGTACTATATTCCTATATTTTTCTGGGAAGCCTTTCACAGTAAACTTTTCCTCTCTACCAATATCTTTAAAATTCAATTGCAGAACTTGTTAATGGAAACACCTTAAATTACTTTTTTTTAGGTAAAAGTTACTTCATTTTTAGGAGGTCACAGACTCCCACCTTTACAGCAAATATACTGTTATGAAACTTCATTGTTTATTTCTTATCTCATATTTTTCTCTCTAATGTTAATTTGTTTATTTTGCGATCTAAAAGGAACTTCCTCATAGAGCTTTCACATAAAAAGGAAAATACTGTGAGATTGGAAGTGTTGGTAGATGTCTAAGCCAAGAGCTATGCCTGTACCTTGTTCCATCTCAAGTTCTGCTCTTTTTATTAGAATTAAAAACTACAGAAGGCGGGAGTAATAGCACAGCGGGTAGGGCATTTTCCTTGTATGCAGCCTACCAGGTTCGATTCCTCCGTCCCTCTCCAGAGAGTCTGGCAAGCTACTGAGGGTATCCTGCCTGCAGGGCAGAGCCTGGAAAGCTCCCTGTGGCATATTCAATATGCCAAAAACAGTAACAACAAGTCTCACGATGGAGATGTTGTTGGTGCCCGCTCAAGCAAATCGATGGACAAGGCATGACAGTACTACAGTGCTACTAAGGACTACAGAGGTAGTGCTGGTTTTCAGTTGCCATTAAACTGAATGTAATTAATGTTTGCCTGAATATTTTATTTTACCAATTGCAACATACAACTCTTCTGTTGCACTCTAGCAGATCTCTGGTCACTTAATATAAGTAAATCATGTTGCCTGACAATTTTCTTATATCAAAATATCTTTAAAAAGTTCCACCTAAAGAGTTCTAGGTCACAAATTCATAATATAACTAGCATTATAAACCAAATTATACTTTTGTTGGAAAGGGATTCTGCTAATAATGGCTACTGCTCTATTATTGTTCAGTATTAAAATTTTTTTTTCAGTTTTTGAGCTTTGGCTGACCATGTTTAGACTTTATTCCTGACTCTATGATCAGGGATTATTTCTGGTGGCTCTTAGGAACCATATGCAATGCCAGGGATCAAACATAGATTAGCTTCATGCAAGGCATATTTCTGGTCAACTGTACTCTCTCCCTGTGCTCCTTCACAGTAATTTTTTATCATTTTTATGGAACATCCCATAAATCGCCTATCTTTGAAAACTCTTGAGCTAATTCGCCAGTGTGGTTTGGCGCATGCCTCAGGCAACCGCAAGCTAACGTCCGAGCTCGCAAAGCAGTGCAGAGATGCCATCAAGGAAGACCTCAAAGAGAGAAGAACAGAAGTACTGGTAGATGCGGCAGAAACCGGGAAAAGTATTCGTAATGCCCGCCTGTCCTTCGCCAACTATGAGACCAAAATGACTGCCCTCCGACATCCTGATGGATCCATCACATCCTCCAGAACGGCAATGGAGAAGATTATCCATGACTTCTACTCAAATCTCTTCGATAGCCATGTCCACTTGCCGACATACCAAATTCCACAGGATGGGTATGTCGTTCCCAACGTTCTCCCTTCCGAAATCCTACACGCCATTTCGTCGGTAAAGAAACAAACAGCACCCGGCCCAGACAAGGTCAGACCTGAACACCTAAAGCACCTGCCGTCAGTACTCATCAATACACTGGCTCGGCTCTTCACTCGCTACCTGTCTGAATGCAAGGTTCCGTCCCAATGGAAAACCAGCAGGACCGTACTACTGTTCAAGAAGGGAGACATCCATGACATTGGCAACTATCACCCGATCTGCCTATTTTCTGTCATCTACAAGTTGTTCACTCGAGTCATCCTAAATAGGATTGGCAGAACACTAGATGAAGGACAACCATGTGAGCAAGCAGGGTTCTGCAAAGGATTCAGCACCATCGACCATATCCACACGATAAGCTCATTGAGGTTTCTCGGGAGTTCAAGATGCCGCTCTGTTTAACGTTCATTGATTTAAAGAAGGCCTTTGATTCTGTTGAGAGGGAAGCGGTCATTGAAGCCCTAGCCAATCAGGGCATTCAAGCCCAATACATCAGGATCCCCCGTGAGCTGTATTGCGGATTCACTACCAGGATCTCACCATTCTACAAAGAAGTGATCGTTGATGTCAAGAGAGGGGTGCGGCAGGGTGATACCATTTCACCGAAACTCTTCAGTGCCACTCTCGAGAACATCATGCAACGACTGGAATGGGAAGGAATGGGAGTGAAGATAGATGGCCGACAACTACACCACCTCCGCTTTGCTGATGACATTATTTTAATAACACCAAACATCAGCCAAGCGGCACAAATGCTGGCCGACTTTGACTGTGAGTGTGGAAAGGTAAGACTACAGCTGAATCTTACGAAGACAATGTTTATGAGAAACAGCCTCGTTCCTGACGCCCCATTCTCTCTCAACGGAACGACCATCTCCGAATGCAATAACTATGTGTACCTAGGTCAAGAGGTCAACATGACAAATGACCTGGCACCCGAGCTGCGCAGGAGGAAGAGAGCGGCTTGGAATGCCTTCAAGAACTTCGAAGAAATAGCTAAGAGGACGAAGAACCTCTGGCTCCGGGCACATCTCTTTGATTCCACTGTTCTTCCTGCATTAAAATATGCCTCAGAGACCTGGGCCCTACGCAAACAAGATGAGAACGCTATTCAGGTCTCCCAAAGAAGAATAGAAAGAGCTATGCTTGGAATATCACGTTTCACTCAAATGAGAGAAAGAATCCGGAGTTCTGACATCCGTTGATGATCAAGAATCAGGGACGCTGTCTCATTTGCCAAGGTGTCGAAAATCAGATGGGCTGGTCACATAATGAGATTTAAAGACGACCGCTGGACTAGAGCTGTTACCGACTGGATTCCACGGGATGTCAAAAGACCGCGTGGCTGCCCACCTACCAGATGGTCAGACTTCTTCATCAAGATCATGAACGATCGGTTTGAGGCCCTTCATGTTCCTGGAGTGAACAGATGCCATTGGGCTACACTAGCAAGCGACAGGGACAAATGGAGACGTTACTGGCACCCGCTCAAGCAAATCGACGACTAACGGGAAGTTAAGTGATTAAGTGATGGAACATCCCAGGGTGCTCAGGGATCACTCCCAACTGTGCACTCAAGGATTACTCCTGGCAGTGCTCAGGGATCAAACCAGGGTGGTTGTATGCAAGCAAACATCCTACCTGCTCTACTCTCATTCCATCCCCAATGATATATAATCTTTAACTCTCAAGAGTTTTTACTTGTTAAGGTCTGTAATAACATAACGATCCTGCGTCTTCATCTTTTTTTTTTTCAATTTTGGATTATATATTTATTTGATACTCTTTTTTTCTGATTCTTTCCAAATGGGTTATTCTTTTAATTTTTTATATCTTTTATTTATTTGTTGAATCACCGTGAGAACAGTAACAAAGCCTTTCAGTTCAAGTCTCGGTCGGTCATACAATGATCAAACACCCGTCCCTTCACCAGTGCACATTTTCCATCACCAAGAACCCCAGTAGACCCCCTCCCACCCCCCTCCCACCTGTGTGGCAGATTTCCACTTTACACTCTCTCTCTCTCTCTCTTTCTCTCTCTCCATTGATCACATTCAATATTACGACAAAAGACGCACCTCTGTTATTTGAAATTTTCCCCAACATTCAGACCTGGCTGTTCATTAGGCTCTAAAAGATGCAGGACACCATGTCGCCACCACAGAGGGGGACAAGCAGAGGGACAGACACCCTTCCTTCCCAGGGTGGCATAGCACCATAGTTAAATACACTGCCCAGATGCATTTCGGTTGGGCATTATATTTTGCTCAGATTTTCCCACCACCATTCAAGCCTGATTTTCAGGGAGAAATGTTGGATGCTTTACTTTCCATTGATCACTCTGCATATAAGAAAATGTCGTGCGGCCAGATAAGCGGCCAAGCGGTTCGAAAAAAATGTCCTGGTACCCGCATGCCAGAGTCATTCTTGTAGAAGCTCATGGTCACTGGGATTCCATCTGGAGAAGGTGGGATGGCAGCACCTACCCCATCTGGGACCTCCCGGTGATATCGGCTCTGTTTGGGGCCCAGAGCATTCTCTGGGAGCTGTGGGGCCCTCCAATCGGTTTTCTTCTTTGTTGCTGTGTACTGTAAGATGGCGCTGGTGGGCAAGTTCCTGAGTCTTCATCTTTTAACTCTTCATTCTCCCCACCATTTTAATTCAGAATTGGGATCTACAGTAGAAAGGGAAAGGGAAGTTTTATGCCTACATCATTTCAATACCACTCCCATCACCAAGTGCCTGCTTCTTTCCACCAATGTACAAAAGACTACCTTCTACCTTGTGCAAGCCCAGTTCTGTGAAGAAACTCTCCAGGTCTGTTAATAAGCCATCTTTTGCTCCCTTACTGCATGTCTTTAAATCTTATAGACCATACTATGGAGAGAAATCATTCTGTATATGTCTTTCCCTTGACTGGCTTCAATCAGCATGATCCCTCCTAGCTTCATTCAAATAGAGGCAAATTGTATTTCACCTTTTCTTACAGTTGCATAACATTTAATAATTTATCTTTCTATCCTCTATCAATCTCTCTTTCAAACTTCTTGATCCATTCATCTGTTGTTAGGCATTTGGGTTGTTTCCAAATCGTAAAAAGTGCTGCGATGAACATAGGTGTGCATATATCCTTCTGAATAAATGTTTTTTTTTATCATCTATAGGTAGAAGCACTATCTTTTCATGTTATGTTCTATTTTTGCAATTGATCTAAATGATCCAAGGGCATCCAACCTAAGACCTCTATTCTCTGTTCTATGGGAACGAGTGTATTTTCTACTTTCAGTTTTCCTTAAACAGTTTACTCCAATCCCTACAGTGTGCTTGATTTTTATCTTTTTAAATGTTTGCAAATAAACCAATGAAAACATAAATAACTCAAAATATTTCTCATTCATTTGATAATAGTTCTATTACCTGCGCTAAAATTTTTTTAGACCTCTTAAAGATGCCTTTTCAGATATGTTCTTCTCATATATATATATATACATATTATTTCAGTTATTCTTTACAAAAATCTATGCAATTAGTTTCATCAAATCTCTTCCAGAGAGCCAATAACCAATCTAAGTGCTCTTTCCTTTGACCTACAATACCTCTTGCTAATTTGGAGGAATAATATTATTTATATTATGGATAATGTTTTTATGAGAAACAAAATAATAAAACATTAAGATTCATTCATTTTTGCTTTTGCCATTTAAAATAATTATGTAATAGCCATGTTAGTATTTAGCTATTTTCTTGAATTTATTATGATGTTATTTTATTTCTAACCATCTTAACAACTGAGTTGTTTTTCTATTTTATTCATAACTGACTGATCCATCATTGGCTATAAAAACCAATAGCTTTCATTAAGCAATTCTGAGATAATCATTGGTTGCATTTTTATTTTACGAAATTTGGCTGGGATATGTTAATCCTGAGGTCTTTGCAGAATATGCAAAATGACCTGTTTCATGAGCTTGTGATACAAATGAGGTTGTATCTATTTTTAGTATTCAAATTAATCTCTAGAGACTTCACATGCCCATTAACAGGAATTCAAGTATCTCTCCTGGGAATCCTCCAACTCCCTGAATATTTCAAGAACACTGGAGACTTTCTCATTCCAACAGGACTGTTCTGCTTCACACTCTGGAGAAAGAATTAGAAATACAGTCATCTCAGTGGAAGAAAGATCCTCAGTTTCTGCTGTAATAACTTTTTTTCTCAGACATATCTGTCATTTTAGAGTATATGTGGACTCACACATTGGAATGCTAAGCTATTCTGTTTGTCTATTGAGGTCACTACTGTTCTGGCTATTCTTGCTCAGGGTCTAAAGGGCAGAAACTTGATTCACAAAGGTTTGTTTATACCACTGTATGCCTAATTTCCAATTCTCAAATCACTATTACCATCTTATATCCCAAACCTGGGAATAAAATCCCAGTTTCTTAGTGCTGGAAACCAGTGTATCCCCGGCTTGGCATCCCTGAACATTACAATGAAAAAAATAGGTAGTCACTGGAGTTAAACTTTCCTGAGATAGTCTATTGAAAAAGTCATGAATTAAGGTTGAATCTCTGATTCAGCCACTTAATAGATGTGTGACCTTGAGTCAGTAATTTTTTCCTTTCAGAATCTCTCCAGGTGAAATATAGATTATATATGTGTGTGTTCAGGGTGGGAGAAGCATGCTAAAAGTAGTCGATAGACCAAACATGATTGCCACTCAAAGCCTCTCTTGCAAAACACAGTACCCAAAAGAAGAGAGAGAGAACAAGGGGGAATACCCTGCCACAGAGGCAGGATGGGACGGGGGGGGGGGATGAGGGTTGGGGGGGGATGCTGGGACCCGTGGGGATGGATGACAGGCACTGGTGGAGGGATGGGCACTTGATCATTGTATAACTGAAACCCAAGCACAAAATTTGTAAGCCTATAACTGTACCTCATGGTTTTTCACTAATAAAAAAAGAAAAAATAAATAAATTATCAATGTAATATATGCAGACAGTGTAAAGACTGTTCTCCCATTGTTCATTGATTTGCTCAAGCGGGCCCAGTAACGTTTCCATTTTGAGACTTCTTGTTACTGTGTTTGGCATATCGAATACGTCACAGGTAGCTTGCCAGGCTTTGCTGGGCGGGCGAGATACTCTCAGTAGCTTGCCGAACTCTCCGAGAGAGGCAGAGGAATCGAACCTGGCTCAGCCGGGCTGGCTGCGCACAAGGCAAATGCCTTAACCGCTGTACTATTGCTCCAGCCCGATATATATACAGAACACTCCCTAATTCAGAAATATTATTACTTGATTACTATTCCATAATAAATAACCATTGTATGAGAGGCATATAGCAGAGGGAGAGGTTTCTAACTTAAGATAAATTCTCCCCTACTTTTGTCTACCCACCCTTAGTCACAGAGGTCTTGACAGTGAACTCAAGTTATGCTGCCTCTCACCTCATGTGGCTTACGTCTACTCGGGTTCCTGTAAGAAATTTCTTGTACCATTCACCTCCATTGTGAAATCACCCCACCCATCCATCAAGAATGATGTGCTAAATTGAACTTATAAAGTGAAATATTGATATCAGTATTTATTCTCTTGTGTATGTGTGTGTGTGTGTGTGTCACACCTGGAAATGCTCAGGGGTTACTCCTGGTTCATCCACTCAGGCATTACTCCTGGTGGTGCTCGGGGACCATATGGGATGCTGGGAATCGAACCCGGGTTGGCCGTGTGCAAGGCAAACGCCCTACCCACTGTGCTATCACTCCAGCCCCAGTCTTTATTCTCTTTTTTCTTGATATACATATACATACATATATGTATATGTGGATATATATATATCCTCCTCATTTAGAATTGTATATGAAAATAGTTCCTCAGTGATTAATAGTGCTTTCTATGTGAGTGTCCAGAGAGATGATTCTAAACCCCCAAACCATATTGTTCCACCCTTTATTTTATAATAGCTATTTGCTTAGACTTACAATTAAAGACTTGACCTCAAGAGATATAGAGGCAAAAAGGGAGTACCTTTTAACAATTTCTCTTTACACCAAGACAAGATGTAGCCAATGGCTTATATAAGAACAGCTTCTTACGTTTATTTTTATAATTAAAGTTATATCTAAATCATATAGTAGAAACCCATCTATTTCATACCTAATTATATAGGCTTACTTTTTTGTTACAAGAACTTATGGGTATGCCTAAAGAAAATTAGACTGAGAGCACAGTAGGATTTTAATAACACTAGAAATAAAATTCATAATAATAGAAGCATAACACATTGTACTTCCAGACATCATATATATCTTAAACAGGCTATTACTAATTCAGAGAAGGATTGATTAAAATTTTTCAGATTGGCAAGTTGCTTGTAGGAGAGAGGTCCCTGAAAGGTATCATTGGTAAACTAATCGCCCCCTATACAAACATAAAACTTCTCAACATCACACCTTTTAACTTGGCTACATATCCTAATAATGCACCTAGCCCTGGATTTGCACATCCAATAAATATTTAATCAACTTTATTAATTATATACTCTTAAAATATCTATATACTGTCTCCATTCATTGCCAGTCAGTTATGTATATTTGTGATTTTTACATTAAAAAGATTAAAGTTTAAAAAACTTTATATAAGCATCACACTTTGGTATGCTCATATTAAGGACTAAATAGTAATTATTTTATCACTTTGATTTCATTCAAAATATAAAACTAGTAGAAAAGAGCATTTGTAAAAATCGTTTCTATTTCTTTAAGAATCGGGGGGAAATATATCACATTTTTAAAAAGAATAGAAAAAATAGTCAAATTAAGATATTTGGAATATATATAAAAGATTCACAGAACGAGATTTTTTCTGCTTTCAGAATTAATGGTTCTTTCATCTAGTTATTTGAGAAGTGGTTGCTGTAGATTTATAAAGTATATTGTGGTTAGGACATTACTTTTAAAGGAAAAACCACATGATACTTAAGTGTGAAAAGTAGATGTGCATTACTTAAAGTCTTTGCTTATGACACAACAGAGTATCAACATTACTTTAACTATCTTTGTAGTAATGCTTTTATGATACCATCTAGAGAACCAAACTTTGGTAGTCTAGGTTCATGGATACCCTCTTATAATGCCATTATAGTTGAAAAATGATTTTAGTGAAAGTTAATTGAAACCACATTACACTGGTAAGCGATTTTATTGTAAGTCTATGAAGACCACATTATGATGGTCAAACAATTTCCCTTTAAGTCTATGAAGACTGCATTAATAATGCCATTACAAGAGCAAAACAATTCCAAATAAACTCTATGGGGACTCATTTCACTGTCATGATAGTGGCAAAATGATTTCAGTGTATGTTTATGGAGAACCCCTTACAATGCCATTATGACAGCATTACAATAGTAAAAAGAAATTATGGGGAGTCCATTATAATGCCATTATAATTCCATTACATTGGTTAAAGGATTTCAGAGTCATTCGACAGCAAAACTACAATGATAGTAACAATTAGATCATAGAAAATACCACTATGTGTAATAGTGAGAAAGAAAAAAAATCAGGTATAGGTTCGCATATATCAGATTAATGTCTAGGGAAGCATTAGGCCTATTAAGAAAGTTTTACCTTATTAATTTGTCCAATTCTATAAGAACTTCTTTGACTTTCTATCTAATCTGTCATCATAGCTAGAACTATTTGTGACTTAAATTAAGAATATTTTTTCTGTGAGATAAGATTCATTTTTATTCTTTTTAATATGTTGTCACCTATAATTTGATGCCTCTTGGGAATCTATTCTATCGATGGACCACTGCTGTTTAGCTGCCACAATCTATCAGAGAAAATTGAATTTTGAATCTCAATAGGGAAGTAATAAAGTTCTTAATCTTTTTGTTCTAAAAAGGTTCTTTGACCTCTATGCAAATATTCTCAACTTTTCCTGGATGACAAATATTATCTATTATGTGATAGTAACCAAATCATAGTTGGCTAATGTTCAATATTTTGCTATTGTATTGGTCATTGTCATTTAATTTCATAAAGATAAATCTTTTTTTTACTTTAAATAGATATGTTTCTATCTTCATCTATCTCTAATTGATACATCTGGTTACTGATAATAATGCAATGCATGTAAAGAAAATGGTAGATGGAGATTTATAATAGGATGCCTTTCAAAAAAGTCCATGTTTTAATCCCTGGAACTTGTGAATATTTTATCTTATAGGTAAATTGGAGTTCGCAGATATGATTCAATTAAATGGCTCCAGAGAGAGGGAGAATATCTTCACTTATCTGGATAAGGACAATATTAGCCTTTTTAAAGAGAGTGGAGGCAGAAAATATAGATGATTTAAAAGCAGAAGCACAGATTGGCATGAGGAAACCATGAGTCAAAAAATGTTAGAATCTCCAGAAATTGGAAGAAAAAAATGGAATTTCCTCCCAAGTCACAAATGGAACTAGCCCCGACAACTTTCTGATTTTAGTCCAATAAGACAAAAAAACTTTTAGCATCGACTTAAAAATTTCAGACTTCTTATATCTGAAACTGTAAGAAAATGAAGTGCTGTTTTAAGCTAGTAAATTAATGTCTCATTGTTAAGGTTGTAAAAGAAAATTAATGCACTAAGTAGTGTGTATTTTCATCACTTTGAGTTAAACAAGTTCTAAAGTTTTTCTAATATACCAAAATTTTACTTTCATGTCAACTTTTACAACAGACAATATAAAATCAATTATCTTTAGATAATAAACTTTGCTGTATGTCTTTTAGTGTTAAGTGATGTTTTAAAGATAACTCAATTTCTTTTCTCTTTTATTGTTCTCTTGATTCAAGTCCTTCAAACAATACATTTGAGGAAAGAGGGAAGAAAGGATGAAAACTTTGAATACACAAAGTATGATACTGGCATCAAGACACAAAACTCAGATAACTATTTTAAACTAAAGATTTTTGTAGAAATAGCTAAATCTTACTCAAATATGTGCTGTTTTTTGGCAAGGGAAAGTGCATATATACATCTGAAGATACTTCAGGGACTGTGAAACAGAAAAGCAAACAACATGTAGAAGGACAGTCACCCTGTTTGGAGTTAGATCACAGCAAAGTGGGCTGAGGTAGGTCACTATTCATTCCTATTTCCAGGTTTTCTTTGCAGTTGAGTTGACAACACATATCTGAGTTCTGATATAGGAGAATGTGAACAGGAGTCAGAGTTATTCTCCTCCATAGCATCCAGAGTCAGCATGTTTGTCACTCTTCCCTATTTTTAAATCAATCTACAAGTCATGTGATGCTACAGACACTTAAAAAAATGGAAGACAGGTGGACACTTTGGCTATCATAGAAAAGAAGCATTTACTGAACTATATAGAATATTTTTTACTGTTTGAAGGATTTTGGAGTGAACCTGTAGTTTCAGCTAACAAGCAAATTTGCCATGTGAAAGGTAGCGGCTCAGCCTCTATACTATCTCTCCAGCACCTAAAGAATGCATTTTATATAGCTGTTATTAATTTTATTATCTGACAAGAGATGGGAAGAAAAGTTCATGATTATATGAAGAGCCATTTTAAGAGAAAGAAGAGAATTTAAGAACAAGACCTTAGAGAATTTAAGAACAAGAGTTTAGGAGCTTAAAGATACTTACACAGAGAAGTAAGATGCATACAATTTAATGTGATGTGTAAACTAATGGGCTGGAGAGATAGCACAGTGGATTGGGCATTCGCCTTGCATATGGCCAGCCCGGGTTCTATTCTTCCATCCCTCTCGGAGAGCCCGGCAAGTTACCAAGAGTATTCCGTCCACACTGCCCAGCCTGGAAAGCTCCCCGTGGTATCTTTGATATGCCAAAAACAGTAACAAGTCTCACAGTGGAGATGTTACTGGTGCCCGCTTGAGCAAACTGATGAACAATGGGAGGACAGTGCTACAGTGCTATATTTGTTTTGTTGCAACATTATTGCTCTGTGCATGAATTTTAGGACTATTGGGCAATCTAGTTATGATGACGATACATAAACATGAAAGCTGTATCAGAAAGACATGATTAAATTTGAGCATTAACACTTAATTTTCAATCTACTTTTTTCATATTTATTTTATCTCATAGAATCAGAAAATTCAGGCTTACTCAATTCCCCATGCCAATTTTTCCCAGTAAATAATTACATGCAGATATTGTATTTAATGTATACTGTATATACTCATTGTGTATCAGTACATGTAGGGTGTGAAGATCGTTCTTTAACCTTCAAGGCTTGCATATTTCAGACACTGATAATGAGAGTCAGTTAAATGAACAGATATCACAATCATGTCAGACACAAAGACCAGAGCAGGCTGTTATACGAATCAATAAAGATGTCCTGGGTGTCCTTATCTATAGCAACTTTTGAACTTATAAGCAGGGGTGAAGTGTAGCACTGATTCCATTGAAGTACCTCTTCCTGACCTCCCACACAGTTTTTAACTGCAAAATGTAATCAAAAGCTACACAGCAAACTTTGTGCAGCATGGTAGGAGGTGAAATTGGGCATAGAGAAATGGAGAGCAAAACAAAATTTGTACAGCATTTGCTTTAGTACACAGTGTATTTGATTTAGAATTGTATATGAAAATAGTTCCTACATGCAAGTTCTTAACATATACAATATTTTTTATGTAACAATGTCTGTAATTAAAATAATAACTCAGTAAATGTTGATTATTCCTCAACAAAATTAATAAAATTAACATTATATCTAATGCCAACAGTATGCTGAAAGTGTTTCATTAAAATAATTCATAAACAGACTTTGAGAAAAAAATGAAATTCCAAAATCAGTGTAATGAAATAGACAAGTATAGTAGGAAAGTTACTGAAAGAGATTGGAAGATCATACATAACCCAATACATAAGTCAATCTTCCTGAAATCCAAGTGTAGGCGTATTCAATAGCATTGATATTGGAATATTACAAGGAACATGGCAATGATTCAATATTATTTAAAACTTCTAGCCAGAAATGAGTTGACAAAGTTTGAAAGCAACTAGAGACTTGTTGTGGTTATGGGTCAAAGAGCTGTAGTGCATGGTTTGAATGCAGAAGCCTCAGCTTTTATCTCTAAAATTACAGGCATTAACCTCTGAGTACTGATCAGGAGTATTGCTCAATGTGGCCCAAATTACCCCCCAAAAATAATCTTGAGCTTCATCTCCATATTTCGCTAAAACCAATGCCATTTCTCTTTAAACAATTTTATTTTAGTTGCCATGATTTACAACACTGTTAATGATAGGACTTCATGTATATAATATTCCAATTTCTACACTCTCCACTACAAGATCGGTGCCTCTAACACTGCCTCAGGTCACCTCCTACGCTCCAATCCCCACAGTCTCCTACATGGTAAAACTCAATTCTGTAGACCAAATCTCATGTTCTGTTGCTTCTGGTCACTTGTTATTTTCCTACTATACTTATTAAATCTCACATATCATAGAAATTATTCTGAATCCACCCTCAGCTTCTGGTTGGCTTCCCTCAACATGACACCGATCCATGTAGTGACAAAATGCATTATTTTGTTTTCTCTTATAATCAAGTAGTATTCCATTGTAAATATATGCCATATGTTTTATTATTTTTGAAGTATGCCTGTCTTCAGTGTGAGGAGATATCTCATTGTTATTTTTAAATTTTATTTCCTTGATCAGTGATACAGATTTTTTCATATGCTTATTGACTATCTGTAAGTCTTCTTTAAGGAAGTTTCTGTGTATCTCATCTTCCTAGTTTTTGATGGGGTTATTTATTTTTAATCTTCCTAAGTTTTACTAGTTGATTTATATATCTTGGATATGAATTCTTTGTCAGATGAGTGGTGGAAAATATTCTTTTCCAGTATGTGTATTGTCTTTTTAATTCTGGTGATTGTTTTTTTGCATTTCACAAACTTACTAAATTTCTATATAAGTTTTTCTCTTTTTCTTCACTGCTGAGCCTAAACCAACAAACTTTTAGTTTCCTGTTTTTCATTCTGAGTTCTGCAGGTAAATTAATAGCTACTGTAAATATCAATGGCACTGCTTCTTCTATGGCTTTAATTTGGGACTTTATGATTTCTTACAATCACCACAACTTGTGTGAGAATCCCTCACCCCAATACATACACACACACACACACACACACACACACACACACAATCCCCTATTCCTGTTGGATTGCTGGATTGTTTTAAGAATGAATTACTAATAACATAAAGTGCCTGGAGACTTCCAGGGCTATATCTGGGTCTGTGGAAGTTATGTATGTTGCCCTTTGATGTGTGACCCATGTGGCTGTGTGATTCTTATGAACTCAAGAACGAATTCAATTTGTAAGCAAAGATGCACATGTTCCACCAGGCTGATGCCCACCCACAGGAACATATTTCAGATTCTTAGGACCCATCCGCCCAGGGACTTAGGGCAGGAAGTATCAGGATACTGGCAGAAGACATGACGTGAGGTGGGACTTCTGACCCATGTGAAGAAGAATTAGTAGGGGAAGGATATTTGTCTAACCTTTGGGCCGCACACTGGGCCCAGTCAACTGACACAAACCCAGAATTTAAGGGCCAAGCTACCTAGTAGGCTGGCAGAAAAAAGGTCTCAACAGGCCAAATGAGTGGTGATGGGTGGTGAAGCCTATGATATGTGTGGGGAGGAGGAGGGGGGAAGGGGAGCAGTTTGTTTGGGTAGACAGAGTCTGCAGTGAGGCTTTGTGCTTTCCCAGCAGCAAACTCAATATTTTTATGTCTCTTCTCTCCTCCCTGCCCTTTTCGTCCCCCTACCCTTCTCTTCCCTTCCTCCTCTCTCTCTCTTTCTCTCTCCTTCCTTCCTTCCTTCCTTCCTTCCTTCCTTCCTTCCTTCCTTCCTTCCTTCCTTCCTTCCTTCCTCCCTCCCTCCCTCCCTTCCTCCCTTCCTTCCTTTTCTTCCTTATTCCCTCCCCCTCCCTCCTTCCTCCCTCCCTCCCTCCCTCCCTCCCTCCCTCCCTCCCTCCCTCCCTCCCTCCCTCCCTCCCTTCCTTCCTCTTTCTCTCTTTGGTGCACACCCCGCAGTGTTCAGGGATACTCCTGTCTCTAGCTTCAAGAATCACTCTTGACAGTGCTAAGAGGATCATACGAAGCGCCAGGGATTGAACCTGGGTTGGTTTCCTACTAGGCAAATGATTTTCCTGCTGTGTCTTCTCTCGAGCCCCTTTTAAGATATGTCTTAATGATTCTCTTGATAATATATATGGTTAGAATAATGAAAAATATGTTATAATAAAGCAAATTAGGAAGGAAAAGTGAATTAACCTTCTAGAAATAGAATGTCAGAACTTTTTTTGGCCAACTCATTTAAAAACCAAAGCAGTATGGAACATGATGCTACCATTCACCTCCATCCATCAACACGCTCTCCCACAGGAACACAGTGCTTCACTTGTTTGTTTGGGACCATTCCTGGCAGTTTAGGGTTCACTTCAGGTTCTGCACTCAGGGATTACTCATGACAGGCTCAGAAGACCATATGCTGTGCTGGGGATTGAAACTAGGTCAGCTGTGTGCAAGGCAAGCGTTTTACCCACTGAACTACCACCCCCCTCCACCCCTGCAGTTTCAAAAAAGAGTATTTTCAATACTAATGCTTGAAGGTGAAAAGAGATTATCTTAATCCTTTTCCTTCCAGTCCTAGCAACTAAGTAAAATTGTAGAGATACTTCCATCCTTGTGTTTCTAATTCATTTGCAATTAAAATCATTTAAAAAGTAACTTTTGAAGTTCTTAAAAAATTTTCCCCGTGAAGAAAGGGAGGTCATGCTTTGCCAGGAAGGTATGAACTTGAATATTCAAAAGTTTAAGTTAGGTTTAAAATTTCAACCACAAGAACATTTACTGGGCTTTTATGAGTTCTCAAATTTTATGCTTCCTACAGGCTACGGCTGAGATATTCATCTCATCGAATAAATTCAAGCTTCTTTAAAGATGAAAAATGATTTTATTTTTGAGCACAAGGAGATATGTTCCAGATAATCCCGTTTTCAATCTAGAAAGCATGAATAGAGATATAACCAAGACTCTGAGGAAGATAGTTATATGGACTCCGAGTAGCATCTGGAAAGCCAATTTTGCCCTTAGTATATGAGATTCCATAGGAAGAAACCAGAAGAGGATAGTGATATATTCTGAGCAAGAATGACTCTTGGTTTCAATGAACTGAATGTTGACTTCAGCTTAGATTTAGTAAGTGAAAGGCATCCTTAAGTTGATGCTCTGAATTTGCTGCCTCTGGTTTTCAAGAAGAAGATCATTTCTGAGGAACGGTGTTATGCAGTTCTGACTGAAAGAGTGATCTGAGTCTAGAGCCAAGCTGCATCAGAAAAACTTCCAAGCAACTGTAACTTGCCCTTCCACATACTTTCTAGTTCCCTGGTTTTTCCAGGGCAGCCAGATGATACTGAAAGGCCTCTTCCCCTGAAACCTACTCAGAGCTGCTTTCCACAGAACCCTCCTGGCTGTGTGGGAGGTGGATGAACCCTACTTGACTGCTGCCGTTATTAAATGCAGGAGAAAATAGTAACAGTTAAGTGCTTCACAGAATGCCCCACTGTTTATACCCACTTCTGCCCTGTTAGTTGCCTTTAAGGGCCAGAGTTTAGACAAAGTCTATCTTTATTTTATGCACAGCAACAACTTGCTAACAAACTAAGGAGTGCAAGGAAAGTGGAGGAATGGACGTTGGCTTGGAAATCCTAAAATTTGGTTTTAGCCACGAAGCAGTTTTATGACCTTTAGCAAGTCACATAACTTGAGCAGTTCCAAGTTTTCTCATTTGAGAAAACTGACCCAGTGAGCCTTTGGTTTTCTTGTGTCTGCATAAAAGTAGAGTTCTGTGTTTCTAAGTAGTGGCACAAGGATCGGTAGGAGTTACAGAACATCCTTTATGAGTACATACGTAGATTCTTTTGGGGGGGAAAGTTAAGTTGTTTTTTATGTGATGCTGAAATTCAAATTTCATCCAATTTCCTAGTGTTTTAATTCCACGGGAGGGTGGAATTATTGCCCCTAGGCATATAGATAGAGGAACAGTGGTATGTGAGAAAGAAAAAATATCTGGGTTGCATTTGACAATGGCTACAAGTGATGGCTAAAGAGGTCCAGTCGGTTCATCTCATGTCAAACTTGAAAGATCATTTGTGCATTTGTGTATTTATACTTAAAAGAGCTGACTCAGGAGGTTGTGACAGCTTCTAACTTAGAATTCTCTTATTTTTCTGGATTTCTGTCTCCTTCTTAATGGTATTTTAATGCAGTTTTTGTGTTCAATTATAATAGTGTTGCTAAATACAGTAGGTCTGATTCCACAGAAGAAGAATAGTTTTTTCAAAATCAGCATTTTCCTGCTGATTTGCCAGCTGTTTCAATAAATACTCATCTCCCAACTTCAATTGAGTATATTGCACTCTTACTAAATATAAATGCCATCCACAGCTACTGTGTTCTGGCTTTTGAGTTCTCCTTAAAATCAAACATAAAATCTGCACTTTGAGGGTCTCCTCTCTGCCACACACAGGTAACTTTGGTATCTCAGGTGCCAAAAGCATAATTAGTGACCGATTTTCTCATAATTTATTCGCAGTATAAGGTTCTATATCTCAACCAGTGTATTAGGACCTCTTCTTCTAGTTTTTATACCTCCACTATTTCTATCTACAAGTCACAGGGACAACCTCAATTTGAAATAATAATGTCACATATATTTTAATTTATTTTTTTTTCCAAAAAGACTTTTGACTTTCCTAGCTGGGGTATTATCAAACATGTGCTCAACCATATTTTCACTTTCAGATTAGAAGAAAAATTTAGATATACAGGAATTTTGTGTAAAGGCATTATAAAAATAAGCAAACATAGTAATATATATATGTATTATATATAGTAGCCTCAATACAAATACACATTTTGTCCTTTATACATTAGTTTAGCAATAGCCCTGGCAAAGGATCAACAGAAACGTGACACCACGTTTTCAGCTGTACATTGTGTTTTCTCACAGTCCTCACTGACTTGAATGTGTGCATTTTCCTTATTTTTTAATCAGTATTACAAGAAATACAAGCAATTAAGTCTTTCAATATCTCCTAACAATGGTAAAAAGGCAGCTATAGTAATTGCAGTAAGCATATTTGTTAGTGTTTGTATTTAGAAAAATACTAGTTGGTCTTTTATTTGACAGACACTAAAGCTGGAGAGGGAATTGTTATAGAAACAAATGCAATTCAAAAGCAAAGTCGCATCATTAAAAAAAATAATGCAAGTCTGTGCTTTTGAACAAACACATATACCCAGTAGATAAGTTAACTTAATTAAGGTAGTAAGAATCCCTGGGTCCACAGGTAGGCAGTTTATGCTGGTAGATCCTAGGATTAATAGGTGCCTCTCTGTTAACCATATCTCCACAACCCCCACACTGACTATCTTCCAATCACTCTTCCCCACACCTTTAGAAGAGGAGAGAAATGCAAAGTCCTGAGGTACAGAACCCAGTTTTCTGCATTCTCACACACGTGGGTGGCCAACGCAAATGGCCAGAAAATACTCTTATTTGTTGACATGTTGTTTTTACAAAACGATACTAGTGGCCCACCCTGACTTCTTAATACACAGACTATCTACACATAAGCACCAATTTGAGTGGGCAGGTGAGAAAAGGGAAACAACTAGGTATTGACTAAAGTTGGCCACTTTTGGTTGTCGGTTTTGTCAAAATAACTGGCCATTCAAATGAATTCAATCATTTTTAAAATCAGTTTGTGGATGCAGACACAGCCACAGTCTAACATAGTTGACATTCTTTTCCTTGCAGCTGGAATTAGAAATTAGACACTTTTTTAGAGTCTCATCCATTCATGGCCCATTTTCTTTGCATACTTTATGGTTAGAGAGTTCTGAAATAAATCTGATATGCAGAGTTTGATTTTAAATGTTTTAAGTGAAATGAATTTGAATTGTTTACAGTATTTCCTATGATTTTTATCAGATGATCATCATACTCACATTAAATCATACACATTTGGAGACATTCTAAAGTTTGATATGAGGTTTATAGATGAAACTTGTAGTTTCATAGAATTTTAAACTTTACCCAGATATCTTGCTACTATAAATTAAATTCAAACTTTGCGAAAGAGCTCTCTGATTATTATAAAGAGTAACTGATTAAAAATTTGTAAGTGGCTTTCTTTTTACAACCATTTATAATGTCACCATATTTTTCTCTTTTCCTTCACAACTTGCTCACACATACATGCATGCACACTGGAATGTCAGTTCTCTCAGGACATAACTTTGTCTCTGCTTTCTAATATTGTGGGCTTCTGTCGAGAACAGGCTAGTCATGCCCCATCAAATAAACGTTTTATTTGGGCATTTCATACAAATTTTAGCATGTACATAATGTATTCCAAATGTCATGGAAGTTTCTGGGGTTGCTAAGCAGACATACACTTTTTGTTATAATGGAGCTAAGAGTCCAACAGAGACAGCTTAGTAAAGTCATGATTACAGTATGTAATAAAAAATTTTCCAGTTAAGTGGAAAGATATGGTAGAACAGAGAGAAAAACTTCAGGCTAAAAGTGGAGAATTCATGAATATTACCCATAAGTGAAATCTTCGGTTAAGATTTTTTTAAATATGAAAGAATTGAATAAATGAGGACCCAAGACTTACTAGAAATGTATGTATAAGTCTGAAAATAGAAAAAAAAAGATATGTTCTTTTTAAGTAAACTTGATTTTGAGAGGAACAAAATTGATAAAAGGAATTGTTTCTAGGAATTTGACATGACGTAGTTGAGTTTTAGAGGGATATACTGTAGGGGTATTTTTGTTTTGTTATGCTTTGGGGCCACAATCAGCATATCACTCCTATTGGTGATAGGGGAAACATATAGGGTACCCAGGATCAAAACTAGTCAGCAATGTGCAAGACAAGCACCATACCCATATACTCCACCCCCTGAACAGTAGTTTTAAGTGGAGAATGAGCTGAAAGAAAAATGATATGACCCATTTGGAAAATAATGCATATCAAATAATATGAGATAGTGGCTTTCAAGCTATAGATACCTCACTAGCATGGGAATAATTCAAAACTCAATAATTCAATACAATATTCAATACTTCATAAACGAAGGTGGTATTCCCAGTTGAAGGTTTGGAAGAGGAAATGTATGTTGATTCCATATATGTGTAAGACAGGGAGAAGTTTATAAGAGCTGGGTGCTTGGAAGAGTTATTTAATTAATTTTCAACATTTTGAGCTTAAAAGTCTAGTGTCATATAGTGGATAGACTCAATAGAAAGTGAAATATATGTCTGTGGTGTAGGGCAGAGCCAAGTAAAAGAATAGATGAGATTTATAAATCATCAACACACAGATGGAAGTGAGGCTATGAGGGACCAGAAGAAAACTGAACATGGAAATGGAAGAGTACCAATAAAGAACAAGCTGCAGGGGATAGAATCTAAATTATAATGATCAAAAGCACAGAAAAAAATTAAAACGAGAGTGGACCTGAAGGGGAATATAGTCACTGTCAAGAGTGACATTGAATTCAGGTTAGGACAGGAACAAATATTAAAAATTAAAGTCTATCAGACTTAGCAATTAGGTGGTTATCGGTCAACCACGCTGGAACAAAATAGTGCATTCAGCGGCCTGGAAAATAGAGCAGTTAGAAAGTAAAGAACAGACCGTCTACTTTTTATAGACATGGTTAGCACATGAAAGAAATTTAGAAGCTTATAAGGCATAAACGATTCACAGAGCAGCATTTTAGCTTTATCCAGGATTATTTGTTTACTTGTGTATTTGTTTCAATATTGGATAGACTTAAAGAGAGTATAATTTTAAAAAAGTCGCATAGGTGTAAGATGATCAGGACACAAAGAACAATATTAGCACTGGCTGGAAAAAGAACATTTTCTGTAAGATGTTGGGATGGAGTAAGCATAATTGCTGCAGATAGACTGGTGTGAGTGTGGTATCTTTGTGCATCCATTGATCTTGGAAGTCAGGCTGATAATGGGTTAAAAGCTTTAGCAAGTGATTATGACAGCAACTGCCTCCTGTACAATGTGAGAGTCATTTTGAAATCTATTATCATAATATAGAAGCAGAGATTCAATATCTTGCAACTTTTGGTGTTCCTGAATTTTATAGTTAGTGGTTGTGTGTTAACATCTACAATCAATGCTAAACTGGTGCAGGCATTTCATTTATGCTGCAGGCCATTCCAGGTAACCACCTGTGTAGTGCTCTGGGTAGGAAAAAGTGGTGTAGAAGAGGTGAGGGTATTAGGAAAGATAGATTAGCATTTCAACTGAGTTCTTTTCCGCTGCTTGCTAAGTGAATCTGCTAACATCCATCTATACTAGTATTTCTAAGTAGTATGAAGATCAGAATCTTCTAGCATTTCAGTTTCCCAGGGTGTTCAGGAAGATAAAAAGAGATGAGGCATTAAAAATTCCTTCAAAAGCATGAACTATTCTCTTTCAGAGCAAAGTGTATATTTTGGCAAAAACATCTAGATTTAGAAAAAGATGGTTCAACTATAGCGCATATAATTGATGTTTTAGAAACTATCAGGTTCAAATAATAGTATTATCACACTAGATACACAATCCTGTATTTTGGGGGCAAAAAAACATTGAAGCATGTTTAATTTTTACTAACGGAAAAATTTACCAAAATTCTCTAAAATAAAAGATATTTTAGAATATATAGAATATTTTAAAATGGTCAAGTATATTTAAAATATTTTAAAAACTTTTAATTTTATACATTTTTATTTACTACTAGATACAATGGGCTGGAACGATAGCATAGCGGGTAGGGCATTTGCCTTACATGCAACTGACCCAGGTTCAACTCTTCTGTTCCTCTCGGAGAGTCCGGCAAGCTGCCGAGAGTATTCCGGCTGCTTGGCAAAGCCTGGCAAGCTACCAGTGACGTATTCAATATGCCAAAAAACAGTAACAACAAGTCTCAGAATGGAGACATTACAGGTGCCTGCTTGAGCAAATCTATGAACAATGGGAGGATAGTGCTGCAGTGCTACGAGATTCAATATAATATTTATACCTGCAACAATGATCAAAGTTATGCTTAAACCTAACTAGTGAGCCATGCTGGTGCTTTGTATTAAACATAAACCCAATCATTTGGACATATAAAACTAGGCATTCATTTTTATAGATAAAATATTAAATAACTTTCTTCCAAAATGATATATAAGTTCATTTGATCTCCATTCTTCCTGATTCTGATGTCATGTCACTTTGTCCTAAAAAAGTCATGTCACCTTGTGTCCCAATAGCATTTTAAATCAGAGAGAGATAAAGGAGACACAGAGTTATTTAAAATAAGTTAAGAGTAAGTTAATAAAGACCCTGAGAATGGAAGGCAAAGAAAATAGCTGAAAAGAGAGCATATAGCTTTATCATTTGGTTATAGGTTCTGCATGTATTCTGAAATTTTATTTAAATATACTAAAAAGATAAATATAAACATAATACTATGATGATAATTCTGGAATTCAGTGAAAGTCATCTTCATATGTGTGGACTTTCAGACTATATGTCTAGGTATTTCCTGATTCACTTATTAATTTCCCATTCATATGTCCCTTAAACAAATGAGACAAAGCTAAACTTTTATATGCGCTGGTCACCTACTTTCTTATACTAAACTCTTATTTTATAAATATTGCATTTGTTTGAAAGGATATAATGTTCTATTTAATTATGGGATACTTGTTAAAGCATTTCACCACTATGTGATCAGATATAAATGTCATTAATTTCACTCCTTAGTATCTATTTTTCTCAGGCCTGGGAGATAGGACTTAGGGTAGGGTATTTGCCTCATAATCATTAGAAACCAGGTTTAATCCCAAGAACCCGCATTTATTTTCCTGGGTACGTCTAGGAGTGGCCTCTGAACTCAAGCTAGGAGTAAGACTTGAACATTGTAAATATGAGCCCCCCCCAAACAAAAAACATGCTTATTTTCATCTTTTATCAACTACTTTCATCAGGACTTTTGTTTTCCTTCATAGATTCTTTCATAGATTAAAATTTCAATTTATTTATCAACTATTTATTGAATCTTAATCATGCGTTAGGCATTGCTCTGAGTTCTGAGCAGATAAAAATTCTTGTCATTTAATTTTCATAGTTTTGTCTTTCCTAGAGGGAGAGATAAAAACTTAAGATTTAAAATAAAGCATACAGTTTTATAGACATTAAGAGGTAAATTCTTTTTTTTCCCCTTTTCTTTTGTTTGGGTGGGGATACAGCCAGTGGTACTCAGGGCTTACTCCTAGTTCCACACTCAAGAATTTCTCCTGGTGGTGCTCAGGGAACAATATGGGATTTGGGGAATTGAACCTGAGTCAGCCACATATGAGGGAAGCATCCTCCTTGCTGTACTATCTCCCTGACCCCAAGAGGTAAATTATATGTGATACTCATATTACTTTCTTACCTGTTGCTTCACTGGATTTAATACTCTAAATGAACCTGGCTGGATTAAGTGCTTAGCAGGGTCCTGCAGATTGCACATAAATACCTCTGCTCAAATACCATAACTATCCTTTTTCTCTTGGTACATTAAATTTCATCTTTAAAAAATTATTTTACAATTCCCAAAGTTCATCATTATGTTTGATACCTCTTGTCTTTGCTGTTTCACCCCAAAATTTTTTTCTTTGTATGTTAACAACTTTACTGAATGAACACAAGATTTGAAAACTCAACTCATGTTAAATACAATCTGATGCTTTTCTGATATTTTAATGCAAGACAAATTTTAGATATTACTATCTTGTATGCATTCAAATGCTATCCTATGCCTAGTTATATGATTGCAATTCTGACATAACATTTGTTACAGAATAATTCCTTACAATAGTTCCTAGGCTGCTTGAATGCAGAAATCATCTTTGTGTGAACAGAATCCAATAAAGTACTTGTCATAAAGTATGTACTAGCTAAATATTTGATAAATGACTACATGAAAACATACCAAAGGGTTTAAATTTGCCATGGCTAGATCTTTGTGATCTGGTCAGTGAAAATTATTTTTTTCTGAAGAGTATTCAGATTGTTTCATAGAAAGTAAGTCATATTTATTTTCACAAAAATTTTTATGTCAGTCAGTGTCCTGAACATTTTATATATATCATTTTATTTCATATTCCACAAGAATTATGTGCAGTTGTATTACTATAATGGATGAGGAAACTGAGACAATGAAAGGCTAACAATCATCTATAGCTTGATATCAGAACACAAGTACTAAATATTGTATTAATTTCTATCATCTCCACATAAAAATCTATAGCTTCTACTTATGATGTTCAACATTGTTAAAATAAATTCAAGGGGCTGGAGAGATATTCCAATAGAAAGGGCACTTGACTTGCCCAGAGTCAATCCATGTCCAATCCCTGGTACCCCAAATCAGCCAGGAGTGATCCCTGAGCACAGAACCAGGAGTAAGCCCTGATTACAGCTTGGTGTTCCTCCACTCTCACCCACCATTTTTTTAAAGAATTGGTGATGATTAAAATAAATATGAAGGAGAAATAGGAGGAAGGATTCAAAAGAATCTTTAAGTTATCTTTAGAATGTCATATAAAACACAATGACAATATTGATACTACTGTGTATTGTATTTTAAAGTTGTGAAGAAAGTATACCTTAAAATTGACTACAATAAAGTAATTGTAACTGTGTCATACTGGATATTTACTAGAATTTCTGTGATACTAATTTCATAATATATACAAATAGCAAAGCATGGAATCATCAAAAATGATGTGTCAATGATAGCTTAATGAAAAATAAGTAAAGATGAACTGAAAAATGTTCAGCCAACTTATTTATTTGATTGCCATATTTAATGCTGACTGCTCCTAGTCCTTATTATGGTCGAATCTCAAATTTTTATTAAACATTAAAACTGTGATGGGGCAAGAGAAGATATCACACAAGCTAAGATAGAGCTCAGTGCAATCTCCAGAACCACATTATGCTCCCTTGAGCACCACCAGAAATAACTCTTGGGCACAGAGTGAGGAGTAAACACTGAGCACCTCCAGACATGGCCCTCAAAATAAAGAAAAGGAAAAAAGATGAAAACTATCAGACACTTAAACCCTACTTTTATTTATTAATTTATGTATTCATTTTTTTTTGTTAGTGAAACACCATGAGGTACAGTTGTAGACTTACAAGGTTTTGTGCTTGGATTTCAGTTATACAATGATTGAGTACCCATCCCTCCATCAGTGCCCATTCTCCATCTCCAATGCTCCCAGTATCCCTCCCCCACTCCCATCCCTCCCATCCCATCTGTGGCAGGGCATGCCTTTGATTCTCTCTCTCCTTTTGGGTGCTGTTAAAACCCTACTTTTAAACTGCTTTATTCCTCCGTTGTCCATGCATGGTCTAGAGTGGCTTGTCTTTTTGTGTTTTTTGTTTTCTTGCTAGAGTTACTTTTTTTGCTTCTTTTTGGGTCACACTCGGCAATGCTCAGGGCTTGCTCCTGATTCTGCACTCAGGAATCACTTCTGGCAGTGCTCGGGGAACCATATGGGATGCTGAGAATCGAACTTGGCTTGGCTGCGTGCAAGGCAAACACTCTACCCACTGTGCTATCGCTCCAGCCCCAACAGATACTTTTTAAAAGATCAGGTATGTGGCATTTAGAGTAACTAGATGAGGAAATGCAATGTTTTAAAGGAGGGATGCCTAGATCACCCTTGGCCCCTGAGTTTAGGGAGGAGAAGGAAAGAAATACAGTGAAGGGGAAGAGGAAAATAAACAGATAAGCGAGGCAGGGGACAAAGGGACTCAGATATATTGGTGGGTTAAGGAATGATAGAGCGAAATATCCAGGCCACAGAGTCAACAACACTGAAGTGGCGAGACTCTAGTTTTAGAAACCAGATTTAAAAAGTGCCTGTGGAAATGGTAGACTGGGGCTAGTGTGTCTGGGTGAAGAGTGGAAAGGGGGAGCTAGAAGACCACGGGAACACTGATGCAGGAAAGTTGACACGTGTGGCGGGATTAGTAATGAAATATTTTATACCTAAAACCCATGAAAAACTTTGTAATTCATGGTGCATTAATAAAACAAAATTGAGGGAAAAATCAGGCTAGTAAGTATTTTGATCTAAGATAATTTTATATAACTCCCAAGATTTAAAAAGAGTATATGTTTCTTATTATACAGAGACATTGTCCTGCAACATAAAATCATTACTATATAAGGACATATACTTGTGTTTGAATATGAAAGTACTTCACTGCATAGTTTGAAATATATAGAACACTCCTCTTTAAATAGAATTAAATGATTGCACATAAATGCAAACCTGCTATATTATATTCATACTTCTAATTGCAGGAGCTGGAAAAAGGCCTAATACCTTTTTTAATCAAAACATTGAATTTATGAAAAAATTCTCTTTGATTTTTACTTTTATTAACCCCTGAATGGGTCTCAGCTAGGCACTGTCCAGAACATATGAAGAAGAGAAAAAAATTCTTCATATTTTACTTTTACTTACCATGTAAAAGCCCTGAGATGTAAATAACTGTGAAGATTATCTTTGTCACCCCAAAATTCTTCTATTCTGTGTTAGGGGAAAAAATTCTTTACTAGGGGGAAATTTAAGCATCTGATAAATTGTTGGTGAATATAGGATTTCAAAGGGTTTTTCAAAGGGCAATCAAACTTAATCTGAAAACCAAAAGCCTTCATTTAAAAAAAAAGACAATAAGTACAACAGGAGAAAAGCAGGAAACAAAATATAGACCTACATGCAAGAACAGAAACTGCTATGCTGGTATTAAATATACATCCTGGTTGCACCAAATTTAGGAGAATGCAAAATGCATTCTGTTCTCCTTAAATTTAAATTTACTCTTCAGCATCTTTGGCATTTTTTTAATCACTGAAGATTTTATGGTTCATTATTTTGACTACTTTCAACTTTGTAAACTTTTTCAGTAATCTATAAACTCTAAGACTGTGTCTTATTTATCATTAGCTCTGACTATGTTGTGTTGTTTCCAACGAAGTGCTCAATTAATGTGTGAATAAATGTTTAGGTCAATAAACAAATGAACATACTCAGAAGTGGAATTGTTGGTTTGCTATACTCAAGTCTGCTTGGTAATTTCTGAGGAACATGGTTGTGAGTATCAACCCTAGCTGTGTGGATTCTGTGTCCGTAGCTTTGAAAACGATGTCTCTACAACCATTTGGACCCCTTTACTGGGGATTGTCTCCCAAACACAAAGGACAAGTTTCTCGGTGATTTATTCATCTTTACTGAAGTTGTGATGATTATATTTGATCAATCCAGGCCTTAACCTCCACTTTAACTGGACCCTTGTATCACTTTTATCACTTGTCATTCCATTGCTCATTGATTTGCTCGGGAGACTGCCAGTAATGTCTCCATTTGTCCCTGTCACTTGCTACTGTAGCCCAATGGCATCTGCTCGCTCTAGGAACATGAAGGGCATCAAACCGTTTGTTCAGGGTTTTGATGAAGAAGTTTGACCATCTTGTAGGTGGGCAGCCAGGCCAAAAAGAACCAGACCCTACCTGAATTTATTTTATTTATTATTTTATTTTATTATTTTGGTTTGGTCCCACACTGGCGGTAGGTGCTGCTTTTATTTTATTTTTTTATTTATTATTTCATTTTCTTGGGCTAGAGCGATAGCACAGCGGTAGGGCATTTGCCTTGCACACAGTCAACATTGCCAACCTGAGTTCGATTCTTCCGCCCCTCTTGGAGAGCCCGGCAAGCTACCAAGTGTATCTCGCCCGCACGGCAGAGCCTGGCAAGCTCCCCGTGACGTATTCAATATGCCAGACACAGTAACAACAAGTCTCACAATGGAGACGTTACTGGGCCAGCTCGAGCAAATCGATGAACAATGGGAGGACACTGACAGTGACAGATTTATTATTTCATTTTCTTAGTTTCGTTTGGTCCCATACTGGTGGTAGGTGCTGCTTCTGTATTCTGACCCTGTGCCTGAGGATCACTTCCACGGGCTCTAGCGGACCATTTGTGGTGTTGGGGATTAAACCGGCGACAGCTGTGCACAAGGCAAACTACAGCCCAATCTGCCCATCAGCATTTCTTTTCTGAGATGTTTGGCAGATAAAAATCTCCAGTGTCAGTAATTTTGGGAGTAAATTCTCAATAAGAACAATATTCTACAAAGTAAAACCTCCAATCAACTTCCCTTGCAGTTTGATTTTTTTCTTTCATGTCTAGATTACTTGTTATTTTCTTGAATTCTAAAATCTACTTTTCAATTCTTTCCTTAGGTTTTCTATTAGACTAGAATTAGAAATCTTTATGTCTTTTAAGATTAAAAACCATAACGTTTAAACATATTAGTGAACGGGGCTGGAGAGATAGCAAAGCGGGTAGGATGTTTGCCTTGCACGCAGCAGAGTCCGGAGTAACCCCTGTGCATCGCGGGGTCTGACCCAAAAAGCAATATATATATAATATATAAAGGTAAAGGTAAAGGCCCTCCCGTTGATCGTCGATTTGCTCGAGCGGGCCCAGTAACGTCTCCATTGGAGACTTTGTTGTTACTGTGTCTGGCATATCGAATACTCTCGGTAGCTTGCCGGGCTCTCCGAGAGGGGCGGAGGAATCAAACTCGGGTCGGCCATGTTGGCCACTTGTAAGGCGAACGCCCTACCCGCTATATATATATATATATATATATATATATATATATATATATGAAGAATGGATTTTTAGCTGCTCCCCTCCTTATTTTTCTCTCAGATCCTCTATTGATAGGTGACTATGGTATTTGGTATGCTCATTTTGTCGCTAAAGAGAAGTTCTTTAACTCTGCTTTAATTTTCAGGCCAGCTTTCTAGTCCATTAATGGCACAGGTGTACTCTTTGAGAAGGGTGATAAGGTCCCAGATTTAAAAATAGTATTGGGGATTGTCATTCTCCGTGAGCACGTCTTTGACAAGGGAGCCGAAGTTTTGTTGTTATTTCTATGGTTACCATTTTCATCCAAGAGATTAAAATAAGAGACCAATTTCATTTTTGCAGCGTTTTTTCCCTTTTCCCTCAGGGGGAACAATCTGTTTCTTTCAGATTTTGTTACCCTGTTCTTTACCCTTCTCTTTCAAGTTATAGAGTCTTATTTGGCTTATCTAAGAGCATTTGGATAGGTAATGTGGTACAGATCTTTAACTTCAAAAATCTACACAAGTAAAAACAAAATATGCTTGTCACCAGCAAGAGAAAATCAGATTTTTTGCTTGAACCAGAAGAAACTCATGTGATAAAGAATTTTAAATGAATAAAAACTCATTTCACAAAATGGTCAAGACGACTGTTTTGATGATAGACCCCAAAAGAGTAAATAGTCAAAAGCGCAAAGATGTTAAATTAATTTTGCATTTTAGCATGTTTGTTAAATAATAAATCCAGAAATGTGAAGACACTCTAAATGTACTAAATTATATTAACTAGACCTTAATCTTCTTGTGAATTGCACTTTTAATTTTGACAGGGTGATAATTTTGAAAAAGGAAAAAGAAAGAAAATATTTGACTGTTGATATACATTGGTAAAACAGCTGAGATGTGATTTTCTACAATTTGGTCTAGTGGTACCCACTTTGAAATACCACTGAGTTTTTGGATAAAAGAGCAGTAGGTAACACATGCTTGAAATTAAAAACATAAAGCTACTTAGTTCATTATCAGTGTCATAAGACCTTATTGATTAATTCAAAACCTCGGTCTCCAATTGCTTTTCTACTTAAACACCAAAAATCATACAAAAATTGCAATCAACTCCTTTTTATTTGTTAAAAACAAATGGTGACTTGAAAATGACATTAATGAACCCTTTTAAAAATTAATTAATTGTGAAATATTTTAGAGACAAAAAATTAAGAATAGACCAAATTTAGTAAAATATTTTAATAGAATATTTTACCTTCTCAAAATGAAGATATGCCCAAATTTGTCATCATCATCATCATCATCTTCTTCTTCTTCTTCTTCTTCTTCTTCTTCTTCTTCTTCTTCTTCTTCTTCTTCTTCTTCTTCTTCTTCATATATTGTGATATTTTAACAAATTGCCCTTCAAATGCAAAAGACCACTGATTTCAAAAGTATTTACAGCTATTACATTTTACTAAGTGACTGTCACTCTCACTATCCTTCCATTATTCATCAATTTGCTCGAATGGGCCCAGTTATGGCAATTGTTACTGTGTTTGGCATATCGGAAACGTCACAGGTGGCTTGCCAGACTTTGCCGTGTGGACGAGATACTCTCGGAAGCTTGCTGGGCTCTCTGAAAAGGGTGGAGGAATCGAACTCAGGTTGGCCATGTGGGCCAATTGCAAGACAAACGCCCTACCCACTGTGCTATCGCTCTAGCCCATTTTACTAAGTACTTTATACAAATTTATAGAGGCAGTTAAAAACATAAAAAACTAAACAGCGCAACCCAGAGCCAGAGCAATACTACCCTCAGCACGTGAGCAGTGCTTTCTGAGCACAGAGCACTGAGTAAGCCCTGAACACAGCTGAAAGTGGCCTGAAAACAAACAAACAAAAGTACACAAAAAGGGGAACAAAAATACAATTTATTGTTGTCAATATTATATCTTTCAATAAACGAGTATCATCTCTTTAGTCTTGATTAGGACATATTGGAAAGGGCGATAATAAAGGCTAATATCTCATGTACTCTGGACCCTGATTATACACACACACACACACACACACACACACACACACACACACACAAGCACATATGGTCACATTGCTATAATACTAATGTCGATATCATGATTCTGTTATCAAAGAAAGGAACAAAAATCATATCTTAATCTTAAATATTTTAAAATTATTAAATTCCTCCAATTTGCTTTGCCATTTAGACTTATTTTTTCATTATTTTTGGATTTTTAAAAACGCCGAAAGGATTTTTCAATTAGTCTATGATCAAATATGAAATCTTGCTCTTTAGTAACTTCCCTACCCTCATTGGAAACGTAGGAGTGCTAACTAATGTCCCTGCAATTATCATTCTAGCTTCCACATCTCATTAACACTCCCTTCTCTGAATACAAAGAGATAGTTCAAAGTTAAATGTCATCCCCTGGCTCCAGGTTTTTAAGGACTTCTGACCTAGAAATGCTTTAAAAGTAATGTCAACATCAGGAGAACATTGACTTGCTACTTGGGTCATCTTTATAATCTTTGCCCACACATCCCTACAAGGCAAGGCTTTTAAGACCTATTAATATTCTGTTTCCACAGCTCAAGCAGTTTCCCACTTGTAACTTCACCAACCTTTCTGAGATTCCTTTCTCCTTTCTCCACATGGGAAGCACTGTATTTAGGTCACTCACAAGCAGAACTTATAAAATAATACATAATAGTCCTATTCAGCTTCCTAATGTGCCTCCTAGCTTTCTCAGCTGTAGTTTAGAAACCAAGACATTCTGACATAATTTTGTGCCCTTGAATTTCCCACTATGTTGAGCAACTTTTTTCCACTTTATTTTATATTTATTAAATATTATATATACATCTTGATTGCTCCCTACTTTTCATCATTTGCTTATGATATACAATAACATAATGAAATCATTATATTCTATATAATATTATGTAATAATAATTGTATATTAAGATTATATAATAATATTATACAACAGCTCACTTCTATTTCTGAAAGACTAAATATAGCTATGCAACATTTCAGGAATTACTATCTGTAAATGTGTGTACATTTCATTTTCTTAGTGTCATCAGAAATAGTACTCTAAGATAGTACTTGCTGATTGTTGAAAGTGTTTTTAGAATGCCCTAAAGAAAGACAGAACAAATAGCATTAAATGTATTCACAAAGGCATTTTATAAATGCCCACTAAACATATTAAAATGTACAACCATATTGGTATCCAAATATTTTATATTAAAGCAACAGTATTTTTTTCTGTCAAACATCTTGAAATACATATTATTGGCAAAGAATCAGTGAAGCAGGCACTCTTGCATATTCCTGATAGAACTGTAAATTAGTTCAATTTTTTTGAAGGCAAGTTGCCATTTTGTATCAAGAGTTGTGATATTCGTGTGTAAAAGAGGGAAACTGAAAAAACTGTTTCCATCTTTCTTCTCTTTGAATTTTGTCATTTCTAGTTCTTAGTTTCCCTTATGAAAAGTACGACTTTCTATTTAATGGCAAGTCGTCGATTTGCTCGAGCGGGCCCAGTAACGTCTCCATTGGAGACTTTGTTGTTACTGTGTCTGGCATATCGAATACTCTCGGTAGCTTGCCGGGCTCTCCGAGAGGGGCGGAGGAATCAAACTCGGGTCGGCCATATTGGCTGCTTGTAAGGCGAACGCCCTACCCACTGTGCTAATGGCAAGTAGTCTACCATAATACTGTAATAAAACTAGAGGAAAAATGAATGCTCCTCATGGAATAGAAGAGTGGCTAGTCCAATGTCCTATGCTTATAGCAATAAGTATAAGTGGAATTTTGGATTTGAGTTTCATATCTTTCAAAGTAATAGGTGAACTTTCTATACTTGTTTCTCTTCTACATCAATTCTATCTAATTAAAAAATAAAAAATAATTTTCTCTTCTATGTCTTTGATAAACAAGTTGATTGGTCATGACTACATATCAGATGTGTAAAGTCTAAACAACTTTCCAATTGACCATATTGGCAATAAAAATAACTACTTATAAATTAATTCCTACTCTCATACTCTACACATTAGTTCCTAACATATCATTCTTATTTTTGAATAGCAAAATTAGTTTTTATTGAAAGAAATTTAGAGAGACGTGAGAGAAGAGAAAGAGAGGAATACATGTTAAAAAGATAAAACAGAATTCTCCAGAATAGAAAAGCCATATCTACAATGACTCCTAATCCTCACCTATAGCTATTTCCACAGAACTATCTGGGTGTCTTTTCCATCAAATATTCAAGAAGATATAATATCATAAAATACCATTTTCCTCTAATTTTGTTTAATTTTAATGCATCTGTTAGTAATATTCTGTTCTATTCATTGTTTTATTTATGCACCAACATCCAGTTATGGTGAAAGAGAAACTGAGAAATTCTACATGGAGCTGGAGAAGTTCTATAAAGAAGATCACACCTTCTACAAGATCATTGTGGGTGATTTTAATGCCAAGATAGGACCAAGAAGATCAGTCGATGAACTCCACATCGGAACCCATGGCCTGGAATGGAACGAACAGGGTGACAGACTGTCTGAGTTCATCATGTCAACCAAAACCTTCCATGGTAACTCACAATTCCAAAAGGCTGAATCTAAACGTTGGACATGGGAGTCTCCCGATGGATGGTTCCACAATGAAATAGACCACATCATATTCAATCGGCGGTTTTGCCTAACCGATGTTGCTGTTGTCCCAAAATTCCAAACGGGATCAGACCACCGTCTTCTTCCTGCAAAATTCTACCTCACAGAACGAGGAGAAAAGAATGCAAGGTTTAAGAAGAGGACTCCCAGAACAACCACCAACTGGGAGCTCTTTGGCTCTATTGCGGCAACATGGGAAGATGCCGTCATTGACAACATTGATGAGGAATACGATCGAATGATTCAGCACCTCCATGATTGTGCAAGGAATGCCAAGAGAGAGATAACCACAAAAAACCGTCTTTCTTCGAACACTCTTGAACTTATTCGCCAACGTGGCTTGGCACATGCCTCAGGCAACCACAAGCGAACATCCGAACTGGCAAAACAGTGCAGAGAAGCCATCAAGGATGACCTCAAAAACAGGAGAGCAGCAGTACTGGTAGATGCAGCAGAAGCTGGGAAAAACATTCGTAATGCCCGCCTGTCCTTCACCAACTATGAAACCAAGATGACTGCCCTCCGACATCATGATGGATCTATCACATCTTCCAGAAGGGCAATGGAGAAGATTATTCATGACTTCTACTCAGATCTCTTTAATAGCCACATCCACTTGCCCACATACCACATACCACATGATGGATATGTCGTTCCCAATATTCTCCCTTCCGAAATCCAACATGCCATCTCGTCGGTAAAGAAACAAAGAGCACCTGGCCCAGACAAGATCAGACCTGAACACCTGAAGAACTTACCATCAGTACTCATCAATACATTGGCTCGACTCTTCACAGGCTACCTGTCTGAATGCAAGGTTCCATCCCAATGGAAAACCAGCAGGACTGTACTACTATACAAGAAAGGAGACATCCACGACATTGGCAACTAACGCCCAATCTGCCTATTGTCTGTCATCTACAAACTATTCACTCGAGTCATCCTGAATAGGATTAGCAGAACACTAGATGAAGTACAACCTTATGAACAAGCTGGATTCTGAAAAGGATTCAGTACCATCGACCATATCCACACAAAAACCAAGCTCATTGAGGTATCTCGGGAGTTCAAGATGCCGCTCTGTCTAACGTTCATTGATTTAAAGAAGGCCTTTGATTCTGTTGAGACGGAAGCAGTCATGGAAGCCCTAGCCAATCAGGGCGTACAAACTCAATACATCAGGATCATTCGTGAGCTCTATTGCGGATTCACTACCAAAATCTCACCATTCTACAAAGAAGTAATCATCCATATCAAGAGAGGGGTTCGGCAGGGTGATACCATTTCACCAAAACTCTTCAGTGCCACCCTCGAGAACATCATGCAACGACTAGAATCGGAAAACATGGGAGTGAAGATAGATGGTCGGCAACTACACCACCTCCGCTTTGCTGATGACATCGTTCTAATAACACCAAACATCAGCCAAGCAGCACAAATGCTGAACGACTTTGACCATGAATGTGGACAGGTCGGACTACAGCTGAATCTTACGAAGACAATGTTTATGAGAAACAGCCTTGTTCCTGACGCTCCATTCGCTCTCAACGGAACCACCATCTCCGAATGCAACAGTTATATATACCTAGGTCGAGAAATCAACATGATGAATGACCTGGCACCTGAGTTGCGCAGGAGGAAGAGAGCGGCTTGAAATGCCTTCAAGAGCATTGAAGAAATAACTAAAAGGACAAAGAACCTCCAGCTACGAGCACATCTCTTTGATTCCACTATTCTTCCTGCATTAACATATGCCTCAGAGACCTGGACCCTACGAAAACAGGATGAGAACGCTATTCGGGCCTCTCAAAGAGGAATCGAAAGAACTATACTTGGAATATCACGATTCACTCTAATGAGAGATAGAATCCGGAGTTCTGATCTTCGTCAACGCTCAAGAATCAGGGACAAGACATTATTTGCCAAGACATCAAAAATCAGATGGGCTGGACAGGTAATGAGGTTTACAGACAACCGCTGGACTAGAGCATTACTGATTGGATTCCACGGGACATCAAAAGATCACGTGGACGCCCACCTACAAGATGGTCAGACTTCTTCGTCAAGACCCTGAATGATCGGTTTGAGGCTCTGCATGTTCCTGGAACGAACAGATACCATTGGGCTACGCTAGAACGCAACCGGGATGAATGGAGACGTTACTGGCACCCACTTGAATAAATCAATGAATAACGGGGATTAAGTGATTAAGTGATTCATTGTTTTATTTTCATGATATAACAAAGAAAAATTTTCTGAAAATGATTTATAATACCAATATTTAAAAGTTTATTTCACATTAAAATAATCAACTGCAAATATGTTTTGGGATAAAAATACTTCATTGTTTTTATGACTTTTTTTTATATTTAACTACATGATTATTAGTGATCTTGTGCTATTTAAGTGTCTTATTTTCCCAATGGAATTTTCTAGTCTTTGAAGGCTATTATTTAACTCCCTGTTTCTCCTACATAGAATCTTTACACAATAGCACAGCGGGTAGGGCGTCTGCCTTGCACGCAGCCAACATGGCCGACCCGAGTTCGATTCCTCCGCCCCTCTCGGAGAGCCCGGCAAGCTACCGAGAGTATTCGATATGCCAGACACAGTAACAACAAAGTCTCCAATGGAGACGTTACTGGGCCCGCTCGAGCAAATCGATGATCAACGGGAGGGCCTTTACCTTACCTTTACCTTTACCTTAAAACATTTTCTAATCTACTTTATCATTTTTGTATACCATGATTCCGAATTTTATAACAACTTGTTTTCAAAGCCATAAATAGCATTGCCTTTGGAAACAGTGGGCAAGCCATTGGGAAATCTTTACCTGTTCCCAGCCTAAAAAGACCTACTGATCTCGTATGTGGGTCATTTTGGTTCAATAATCAGTTCATCTTGACCTCAAAGTTTCTCTTTATAAAATAGAATATTTTAGCATTACAAACTCAAAACAAGATCTAAATTCAACAAAGCTATCACAGTTTAAAAAGCCTCTTTTTGACCTTGTATTTGGAATATAATTTGCCACTTGATAGTCACTGTTCTAAAGTAGAATTGTGGGAAACATTTTATATCCATGAAATAAATGAAAATATTTTCTAGATACCTGGAATTGTATAATAAATTTCTTTTGTCACTTTTCAAAAAAGTGAAGAATCCAAACTTTCCCCCTCACTCTCTCTGTCCTTTATTTCTCTCTATCTCTATGTGTCTCTAACTAGGCACACATACAAAAAAATATATATATATATATAATTTAGCTCATTTTTAAAAAGAGAAAAGTTTTAAAAAGCATTATAGAATTGAGGAAGCAGAGTAAAATAACAAATAAAAAAGAAGAGAATTATCCAAAATATACCTAGATTTTAATGCTGGATTTTGAATTAATGTAATTTTTTTAAACATAATTTATAAAACAGATGTGAAAAAAACAACCAATACTATTAAAAATAAAATAAAATACAATTAAATAAATGAACCCAGTCACGTACCATATTGACAGCACAACCTAAAGGGCAAAGTTGTTTTAAGTGACTTTAAACCTAGTTTTGACAAAATTACCCTAGTAGCAAGTATATTTTTTGTTTATTTGGTGTTGGATCACATTTGGGGGTGTTCAGGGTTTACTTCAGTGTCTGTGCTCAGCAATTACGCCTAGGTGGCTGGGAAAGGGGTTTGTGAGGTTCCAAGAACAGAGCAAGCACCCTGCCCACTATACTTTCTTTGTGGTCCCTTTATGTAGTACATAAATGTTTTTAAGAGTTTTGGGAGAAAGGTAAATAATGTTTATTGACTCTATTGCACTGACCCACTTCACTGAAATATGAATAACATATAAAATTTGCAATAGTTAAAACTTTATAAATTTGTGGATAGGTAGACACTAACAAAGGTATCATCACCATAAAAGCATATCCTTCACCTTCCAAAGCAATATATTTCCCTGCTTTCTTTCTTAAAGTTACTATTTTATGATGAGGAGGAAGAAGGGATTAACATGTATATTTGCATTAAGAACAAAACATAAGATATAACATCTCATCAAATTATAAGTACACACAGTGGCATTAACTGCACATACTATACTGCGAAGTAGATTTCCATACCTACATTATAATGTTGATAAGAAAAAATATCAAGCTCTGTCCATACTGTGTATTATTTGAGCAGCCCCTGTGTTTATTTTTTGGTTTTTGCTCAAAGTCATAGTTTCCATAGTTTCCAAAAGTCCTGTAGAGGACATGCTTTTATTTGTTATACTACAATAGCTACATAATATTCTCTCACTTAAAGATATAAGTGTTGTCTTTTAGAGTGCAAAGTAGGCAGTCACTTGTCAGGGCTCCCAATTCTGTCGAATTTGAAGTGTAGACTCTGACAAAAGAACTTCAACCTTGCACATGGGAAAAAAGTCTCAAAATTGGTAGAATTTATGACTATGAAAACACTTAAAATAACAAGTCACAAGGGCTGATGAAGAGAGTGATTTTTCCTACTTTAATTCTGCTGTCAGTATCCATGTAATCTACTATTCTGGGTACATCAAACAACTATGGTCGTACCAACTCAGAGTGGACAGAGTCCAAGATTTAGAGCTGGTGCATTAAGGTGCCTTAGATAAGTAATTGCCAATGCTTTTATTTAGACAGCTGTTTAACTAGTGAACATCATGACTAGGTTCTATAGTAACTCCTCCTTTATTATAAAAGTGACAATTCATTCTGAAGTAACATTATGTGAGCATCAGGTTAAAAGATGAAGAACATTTTACTTCTTCAGGTGACAGGGGTGGTGACAGCATTTTTGGAATGGGATGTATGCAATATCCTATATAAATATTCACCAGGGCAGATGTTTTTGTGCCGTAGTTTAGTCATAGAAGGTATACAGAATTGATGTACGCAAAAAAACAAGTAAATAACCACAGAAACTGACCTTGAAAAAAAAAGCTACCTTAGGAACATCATAGCATCCATTTCCGACAGTAGCAAGCTTTCAGTTGTGGCAGAGAAAAGGGGTCTATATTGCTGGGCCAAGGCAAGATCCTCTGGCCTTGTTATTATAGTGACACACTCATGGACTCATTGTTCTTGAATTAGAGCATCTCTCTGGTGGCTAAGAACATATCTGCAATGGAGGTTCTTAAGTCTGCACTAACATGAAGCAAGCAGGCCTGTCTCTCTTATGCACAGTTCTATCTATTGAATTATAAACCTCTGATTCAGACTTCCTGAGGGCTGCTACAGTAATTTTGTTCCTTTATGTCCTCTACTCAAATAATTTACCACTATACATGAATTTCTATTTATGTGTATACATACATACAAAATTTTGGATGTATATTTATGTAATTCAGTTCATTTATTTCATATGCGAAATAATCACAGATTAAAGTTCCAGGGCATGGAGTCATTCTGAATGGAATCAAATAGTGGTCACCATCTCTGTGAAATAGCACCATTTATTTGGGTTTGGTACATATATATATATAATGATTAAATCTAAACAATATCTTTAATTTTCTTTCAAATAGGAAGGAGAAATTAGCTAGTAGATGGGCTACTAGAAGAAATAAAATTGACCATAATTGATAACTCTTAAATTTTAGTGATAGCTACAAAAGTGAACATTGTATCATTCTCTAATTTTATATGTGATTGTCATATTTCATAATAAAACATTATAAAATATCTTACTATTGAGTTCTAGAAAACATGCTTAAAGTGAAGCTGCTAGATTCATATGCAATGACATGTGGATAAAACATCATCTCAGCAGTTGGTATAAGCATTTTTGCACAGAAAGATTAGAAAAAGAATAAATATGTAGTGTGCTTAGTGATACTGTCACTTCTTTATATCAAAGTCTTTAGTAAGACTAAAAAGTAATATAAGTTTGTTCAGATATTTTGGAGTAACTTATGAGAGGATTCAGTAATGTCCGATGGTTTAGGAAGTACTGAAACCCAGTATCTAAGAGAGAAAATTATAAGCTGTAACAAATGGGTTCCACAATATGGTAGAGAATTTTTTTGGGAGGGGTATCAGAAATTCATTTCCTCTATGGGTGTGTATTCTATTTGACCATAGAAAGGGAGATTCTTTTTATCTTTTCCTTTAAACTGAATGGACATAATAATTTGTCTTAACAAATAGAACATCATAGAGTTGGCAAAGTACCAGTCCCTGACCTTTATGAAGCAAGGAGCTACTACTGTCTCTGGAATGAGTCACAAAGTAAGAAATTCCAAGCACTGACCTACTGTACTCTGAGGAAACTCGATCTACTTCAGTGGAGAATCTACACGGAAGAGAATCAAGGAAATTGGAGAACTGGACCCATGAGCCCAATTCCATTCAAACACCTTAACATCCACTTTCCAGGTAAGCAGCACCAACAGTGGTAAATATTATAATGCCACTGCCCTATCTTGTCTGAATCCTGATGCACAGAATCACTATTACAAAAAAGTGCCTGTCAATCTAAGTTCCTCTATTTTTCACTTTTAATCCCCATTCCTTCCTTCTATTGATGATGTTTCATTGACTGAGGGTGACACATATCACTCACTGTGGTCCATGCACACATAATACACACATAATTTTATCTGGGGTGCTTGGTTGGGGTCATGCTCCTATCTTTAGAGGCTTGAATTCTTAACAGATATCACACTTTTAGCTGTTGTGCTTGTGCATCTCCTGGTGGTAATACTAGCCAGAGTTTGCTTCAGTTCTCACTCAAGTACCCACCAGGGAACCTACCATATATTTGTTCTGCTTGCACAAGTCAGCAGCCCAAAATAAATCATGACACAGAGAATCTCAGATAGCAAAGCTACCAGGATCAAATAGCAGAGTCACCAGAATTGTACTCAGTGCATGCAGCAGTACATGCCAGGAATAAAACTCATGGACTCATGCTCACAAGTTAAGTCCTTTGCCACTTTGCTATCCCCTAGTCCCTGCTCGCTGAACTAATGCAACAACAATAATATAGTTAATGCTGACAAGCCAATGATTGTGATTATGAACTGACCAGTAAGCAAAATTAAGTGTGCACTCTGGTTAAAGCCAAATAAATATAAGAAATATATCAAAATAATTAAAAAATTACTGGACTACTGCATTACTGACCTAAATTTTGTATTTTCACTTGATATGAATTAAGTTTACAAATATGTAAAATGAAATGTTTGACTTTATGAATATGGCATTCTGAACCCCATATTTTTACATGTTCCACAGTCAGGAATTTATACATGCTTTGAATATAATACGGTAATAGATAAGAGAATAAAACTTATCCAAAAATAAAAGATTATATTTTCTTTCAAAAATCATCCCTTTTTATTAATTTAAATTTGAAACATGTATCTGTTGAGAGATGGGAGGTGAGAAAAATGGGGAAGATGACAAATTTTCAAATTGATTTTGAGGAGGTATTCTACTGTATAAAATAGACCTTAGTAAGATGGTTTTGAAATAATAGCTAAAACAAAATTATGAACTCTAATATAATATGGAATTGATCTATTTTTTCATGGTCATATTACCCACATTTTCTTTTAAAAGAGTAGATTGAACATTAGAACACACTTTCCCATAGAAATGGCTAAATAGTGGCATAATTTCCAGAATGAGGTTTGGCCTTATAAAGGACATGAGATTTGCTATGAGTTATAAAATTTGCAGAAGGTCAAATAGTCAGCAAATCAAGCTAACCACAAAGACTTTAGATATATTTTTTTGCTACATAATGAGTTTAGATTAGGAGATTTGTTAGAGTTATGAGAGCTTCTAGCCACAAAAACATTTTGACATTAATACCATCTCATAAGATTTATAATTCTGCTAGTCAAAAAGTTATAATTAAATGAGATATTTTCTTGACTGATAAATGTATGTGGATGTCTTCTGCTAGATAGTAGAACAGTTTTAGAAACTTAATTTTCACTTGGCTATTAACGGTTTGTCTACAAATAGTATTTCAGCAACATAATATATATAGACTATATCTGAATTTATAACCTAAGAACAAATAAAACTTGGGAATATAAAACAAACCTAAATATTCAATTTAAATGTAACAGTTTTATCTATATTTATGATTAATAAATTATAAACAAATATATAATAAATTAATAAATTTATAAATATAAAATTTATATTTGCAGGAGATATATATTTCCTTATTTGATTGCAAGGCCTTCTATCCAGGAGAATACACAGAACTCAGGGATTCGGCTAAATCTAAATTCTGATTCTACCCCTTAAGTGTTTTTGAACTAAACAATTTTAACATCATTAGACATCAGTTTCTTCATTTATATACAGAGATAAAATTTACTTTTCCTTCATATTTATGAACAGCTAAACTCCAAAAAATGTGATTAGTACCTGAAATGGAACACAAAAATCTCAACAAATGATTTTGGGAAAACTGCATAAATTATGCATAAAAAATGGAGGCATTTCTCACTTCAGGCATATCTCACACTATTCACAAAAGTGAATTCGAAGTTGATTAAAGATCATGAGAATAGATCAAATACATTGAGTAAAACACTACATTGAAGAAAACCTAGACAGAAATATCCAGGATATGTATCTGTAAGGTTGTTAACAGTCTGACTTCAGAAGCAAAGACAACAAAAAATAATAAATTAATGACAATACATCAAATATAAAAGTACATAGCAAAAAAAATAAAGCTAAAATAAAAAGACACCCTACTGAATTTGAGAAAATACTTGCATATAACAAACCAGATAAAAGACTAATATCCAAGATGTACAGAACACTCACAAAGTTAGGTAACAAAAAAATCCAATACCCATCCAAAAATGGAAGGAACAGATACTTCTCCAAAGAAGACACATGGATGGCTAATAGGCATACTAAAAAGTTCTCATTATCACTTACTTATCATTAACTTCTTATCATCACTTATTATTAGGGAAATTGAAATCAAAACAACAATGACATATCGACTCATAACAGTGAGAATGGCATATATGAAAATGACTAGAAACAACTAGTATTGGATGGGATGAAATGAACCAACATTCACTGTTGGTGGTAATGTAAACTGGTTCAGTTTCTATTGAAAATAATATGGAGATCTCTCAAAAAGAGTAAGAATAGAATTCCCGTACAAATTGTGGTATCACTTCCTGGTATGCACTTCTAAAATACAAAACCATTAATTTGAAAGGTTATATGGACACCTATGTTCATGGAAGCACTAAAAACAAAAGCCAGGATATGGAGACAACCCAAATGTTGTTTTATCAGAGGCATAGATCAAGAAATTGTGGTGGGTCTGGGAGATAGTACAGCGGATAGTCACTTACTTTGCATGCCACCAACCCATATATGGTACCCAAGCACCCTCAGGAATAATTCCTGAGTGCAGAGCCACTCAGTAATTCCTGCATTCCTGCATCAGCTGTATGGGCCAGAGAGAGAGAGAGAGAGAGAGAGAGAGAGAGAGAGAGAGAGAGAGAGAGAGAGAGAGAGAGAGAGAAAGGAAAGAAGGAAGGAAGGAAGGAAGGAAGGAAGGAAGGAAGGAAGGAAGGAAGGAAGGAAGGAAGGAAGGAAGGATGGAAGGAAGGAAGGAAGGATTGTTGTGTTATTATATGTATACACCCATATAGATAGACATACAAAAACATCATCAGTGGAATACTACACAGCTTTAAAAGATGAAATCATACAATTTGTCACCATATGGATGGATTTAGAGGGCATTCATCATGCTGAGTAAAGTTAGTCAGAAGGAATAGAAAAGATAGAAAATAATTTCTATATTTAAGATAAAGGTATAAAATAAAGGAGCAACATACTGCCAAAGGAAATGGAACTTGTGAGTTGATCTATTGAATGTTTTTCTTTGGTGGGCATGAGTCAGGGAGGAGGGTGTGAGGGTGAAGATTCTATAGAACATTGGTGGAGTTAATTAGGAACTTTAATGGTATGTGTGATGTGAAACCTACATCTATATGAAAATATCATTAAGAGTATTATTAATCACAGTGCCTCAACAGAAATGGGGAGAATACATTTAAATTTCTAAATCCTGTTGATTAGATGGAAAAAGTCTCAAGCAAGAGTGCTTCGAACTGTACATATGTAGCACTACAAAACTACTTTAATAAGATCAAGCCTTATGAGTTAGAGTACAATCTTTTCCAGAGGAGACTATGAAAAGATTATATTTATTGATAGGACAGATTGGCCTGAATAGAGCACACTATTATATATGGACTTCAGTTACAATTTTCTTCACCTCCCTGGAGCAATAACCTGTGCTTTAACCTTTCTAACACCCCCCAAACTTTTGGATGACCTCTATACATACCCAGTCTCTGATGGACAAATTCTAATGGTAAAATACCTAAAGGAAGGAAAACAAAGCACTTGTTAATCTTTGAAATCTTTGCTATAATTTGAGTAGGTTCACACTAAAAATTTGAGCTATGCAGAAGTTTGCTAATTTGAAATGTTACTTTAAAAAACTTGATGTTTTAAAATGATAGTGATTACAAAAGAGACGATGAGTACTGTCTTTATCAAATCTATGTATATTTTAGGTTTTTGTTATTGTTGCTGGACGATACCCGGAGTGCTCAGGGGATCACTCCTGATGGTGCTAGGGGCACCGTGTAGAATGCCTAGGATTTAACCCAGGTTGACTGCACATCAGGCAAGAGCCCTACCTCTGTGCTATCGCTCTGGCTCTTCAGTATGCATTTTTTAAAAACACTAGAGATACAGGAGCACCGGAGAATAAAATACATACAATGATACAATGCCTTCCTAAAGTAGTCCAGAAGCTTGATGATAATTAAACTTTGATAACATTTTTTTACAGAAGAGAGGCATGGTCTTAGCTAAGCAATGCTCAAGACACCTAGGTCCCACTCCCTGCGGAACTTGGCCATTATGTCCAATAGTTCAATGTTTGGGTGAATGATGTTGCTTAGGCTCTTCAGTGCAAGGAATTTACCAGGGTCACCATGGCAGTGCTAGGGTGGGAGTTATGCAGTGTTGGGAACTGAAGCTGGGTGCGTACAAACAAAGCATAATCCCTGCGGGTTTTGCCAGCTGTGAACCCTGACTATCTTGTTCAGCTATGTGCTTGGGTATTTTGTTTTGGTTCACATCAAAAGATTTAAGTGAAAATTGCTTTAAGTGATGTGCTTGGCATGGTTTAACAAAAGTCTCAAAAGATTAGATTTTCTGATAAAATTGTTTGCTGAGTGTTATTGTTCAACTTCATTAGAAGATCAAGTAGTTTAATTTTTTTTCTGACACACATCTTCAAATTTCAAATCTCATGTGTGTAAAAGACTTAATGAAACAAAACAATTGTAGAATTTCTTGAAGCAATTCCAGCTGTCCTCAGATATGGTTATATCCATACTGTCACAGCCCGTTTAGAAGTCTAGCTTCTAGAATTTGTATGGAAACTTCTAAGAGCCATTTTCCCCCTACTAATAGAAAAACTACTTTGAGGATAAATTTATTTCAGCTGAATATTAAATAATCTGGGAAGATAAAGTTGGGAAAATAAATAATATGGCAAGGCTGCTTCACAAAATAGGCGAAGCAAAAATTGATGATTTCTTTCATAAAATATGTTTATCCTGAAAACTGCTTAATAACATTGTAGATTCACTAAGGGTTCACTTATAATCATAGTTATCTTAAATGTTTGCATAATTCTTCATGGAGTGCTCATATAAACAATACTCACAAACTGTTAACTCATGCTTAGCTTTAATGAATATGTTTTTACACTAGATGACTCGTAACTATTTTAAGATGTGTACACTAATAAGTATTTAGTTGGGTTGGGGATATAGATTGGGTTTGAAAAAATGATTTTAATACAAAATTCCAATTAAATTTAAAAAATTATTATTATTATTATTATCATTACTATTGTTTTGCTTTTTGGGTCACACCCGGAAATGCATAGGGATTAGTCCTGGCTCATGCACTCAGGAATTATTCCTGGCAGTGCTTGGGGGACCAAAAGGGATGCTGGAAATTGAACCCAGGTTGGCCATGTACTAGGCAAACACTCTATCTGCTTTTCTATCACTCCAGGCCCCTATAAAATGATCCTAATGCATTATTTTCTGTTTTGTTTTGGGGCCACACCCTGCAATACTCAGGAGCTCTGAGCTCAGGATTTATTATACCTGTTGGGGTTTGGGAGACCAAATGGGGTGCCAGGGATTGAACTTGGGTTGACTGCATGCAAAGCAAGCTCCCCATCCGTTGTACTCATGTATTCTTGACTCTGGCATATAAATTTCTTTTTTTAAATTTTTTTAAATGAATGATCATGAGATACAGTTAGAAAGTTGTTCATGATTGAGTTTCAGTAATACAATGTTTCAGAACCCATCTCTCACCAGTGCACATTTCCAGTCACCAATGTCCTCAATTTCCTTCCAGTGCACCCATCCCCAGCCCACCACACACCTCCCACCTCCTACCCACCTCCCTATAACCTGCCTCTATGGCAGACACCTCTTTTCTCTCTCATTCTCTCTTGTTTTCAACTTTTAGGCACGTGGTTTACAATACTGTTACTGAAAGGGTATCATGCATATCACTTTACCTCCTTTCAGCCCTCAGGTTTTTTCTAATACCTCCTGTCAGGATGGTTCCTTATCTGTTCTAACTGCACCCCCACTCCGACTTTGTATCAGGTTTCCTACATAAACCAGTCCTCCTGGCCCTGGTTTTTAGTGTCTTTGGCTGTTATTCACTTACTATGTATGATTTGTTCGTTTGTTTTATTTCTGATCATATAAAGAATGCTGCAAGATTTTTCTAAAGATCAGACATTATTCATCACTTCTCTTTAGCCTTCACTGTCTTTTACAACTTTTCTTTCTATGGCATTACACTTTTTCTTTTTGTTTCATTAATAGAATGTAATCTTCCAAATGTTTAAATTAAAAAGTAGGGTTAGAGTTTATGATACATGTCATAAGTTGTCCTAAATAACTAACTCAAAATCTTCAGCGTCAGAATTTCATCACTTCCAAAAATCACTTAAAGACTACTTCCATTTAACTAAGCAACGTTTACTGAAAACTATAGAACATGTACAATAAACTTTATAAATATCAAAAGCTTATAGAGGAACATGATACTATTTCATGACTTAGAATGGTAAATAAATAGAAAAATCAAAATATATATAGTTTGATTTTTCATATTCTGTTGAATGGCATGTCATATAAAACATGATTATTATATATTTTCTAGATGTAGATTTTTTCTTATAGGGTTGATTAATAGTAACATATTTTGCAATTTACAGAGTGATTTTGTTTAATTCATGTAAAGTTAACATAGTTTTCAGTTTTTTAAAAAATTGTGGGGCTTTTTGTTGGTTCTTTATTGGGGGGGCACACACAAATTTTTCTCAGGGTTTAGCTCTACCTCTGTACTCAGAGATCACTCCTGATAGTACTTGGGGACCACAGGTTCTGGGGACCAAACCCTGATCAGTTTCTTGTAAGGCAAATATGCCTTGCCTCTGTACTAAACCTCTGGCTCAAAATTATCTTTTATGTTTTTCAAACAGTTTGTATAATCTCACAAAATACTGTTTTGATAGGTAAGAGACATTTTATGGGCAATTGGAGTTAAATAAAATTACTTTAATATCCTTTGAATATCACCCAAATATTGTTTTAATGAAATTCTATAAGAAAAATGTATTCTGGAAGGATGCTCTAGCCCTTTTTGAATCATAGGACAGGGCAAAATAGTATGACTGTCATGTATACATAATTAATATTACATAATGCATTATAAATATATACAAATATAGTACATGAAATTGTATCTAATGTCTGTCTATAAAAGTAGATAGAGTTCCTCTGTACATGTAAGCATGTAAATTTAATTACTCAGATTATTTTCTGTTCTGTAAACAGATTTTAAGTTGAAATCTTATGAACTTCTATCAGTCATCATCTATGGTTATTAATGCAAGGGATGTGGCATGTTTGTGTTAAATTGGCACAGCATGAAGCGTGAATTTCATGATATATTTTAAACTCCATGTTCATGAATTGTTTTCTTCTGAGTGGGTGGATCACAGCTATATAAAGACACGTTATGTTTCAAGGTCTGTCTCAATTTGAAATATATATATATGTATATATATATTTATCTACAGAGTATAAATAAGGAACAAAATGGGGAAAATTAAATTGAAAAAACTCACTATTTCAAAAGTATTAAGCATTATTTTAAAAATTAGTTCTGAAGAGAAACTAATCAGTGTGACAAAGATTAAAGCAAACTATCAACCTGGTTCTAATGAAAAGTTTAAAATAAAATTCATTATAACTATGTGTAGAATAGAACAACCACAAAACACCATCAGGTACATGGTTTAAATGGGTCTTTGCCTTTTGCATTTATAGTGATGATAGTGCTTTTTAAATTTTGTACTGAAGGATATGTCTGGCTTGAAGAAATATGTCAGTAATTAGCCAGTTATGAACCAAATATCTGATTATATACGTGAACTGATTAAGTTAAATACTTCATCAGCTTTTATTAAAAGAATCCAGACATTTGAAAAGCTTAATATCAGTACTAAGGGGCTAGAATGCTAGTACAGTACAAGTAGTAGGGCATTTGCCTTGCACATCTTCTATCTGGATTTGATCCTGACCAACTCATATAGTCCACAGAGTACCACCAGGAGTAATCCCTGAGCACTGCTGGGTGTGGTCTGTAAATCAAATAAAACGAGTACTAAAAATAATGTCAGATACAATTTTGTATATAGAATATATAAAATAAAATTTTGGACATAGACTATGTCAGATAAAATTTAGCATAATGCACTCTTCATAATTTCATTATATACCTATGCAATAAGGTTTCAAAACTTATCATGTACCTGTGGTTCTATGTGCCTTGGTCTTACTAGCTGATAGAAAAGATTAATACTTCATTGAAATTCTGTTTTATTTTTTGAAGTAGCACAATTTATTAAAAATAATAGTTGGGTGTTGTCTACTTCATTATCAAAGTATATTTATGTACTTAGTAATACTGGGTCTTTCTCATGACACATTGATGAGAAAACAAATTATATGGTACTTACAAGCCACTTGTAATCTAGTGCTAGATACATAAATAGAAACCAGAAAAGGTTTCTATTTGATTGGGATACAGACTAGGATAATTTTATAGTGATCTACAATCATAGAAAATTGAATGAAGCAAGATTTGAGTGAGAAGCTGTGATGAGAGTTTTTCTAGAACAGAAAACAGAGGGGAGAAATATGTTCTTGACAAAAGGCAGCACAGGTGAAAAGCTAAGGTAGCCAGAAAGAAAGGAGGAGAGGAGTATAAAGCAATAGACTGGAGAGGAATGCATTTGCTGCACCTTTCAGAGATGTTATGTGTCCTGAAGCAATCTTCTATCATGTACAAAGACTAATGAGCCCTCAATTGTCCTAAGAGCTATGTGTTGTCTGATGGGAGGGTGAAAATACGTTAATGAAATAATTTGAATTTTGGAAAGATTCCTGACTTACACTGGGAGAAACAGACTTGAAGCATGGAAGATCAGTAAGGTAGCTATTGATGTTGCCTAGGAAGGAAAGATTGGTAGCACTACGCCCCACCTTCAAAAACCTAAGAATTATTTGATGCAGACAGAGTACAGAGGTACAGCTTGCCTTCCATATGGCCAACCCCAGTTTCTCTCCCCAGCATGAGCCCCATCAGGAGTTACCTATAAATTGAGAGCCAGAAACAAAGTCTGAGCACTGTTGGATGTGGGTCCCCCAACAAAAGCCAAATAAAAACAAACCAAAAAATAGTACTATTTCCTTTTTTGGTCATTGTTGGTCATTTAAATTTGTTTTCTTTGGGGGCTGATAAATGGTGCTGGGATTGGAGCCTGGTCAATGTGTGGAAAGCAAGCACCCTATCCTCTGTAGCCCCCAAAATTATTTTCTGAGTCTTTGAGTCCCATTTTACCGTGAGGTACATTTACGTTTACATTGTTTATCTGTTATGTATTCTAAATGTTCCTAGAGTGATGGTCCAAATCTTTGTTCCTCCAAAGAATCAGAAGTCATCACCAAAGCCATGCTGGCAATTTAGAAAGTTGAAAATCAAGAGAAGCAAAGCTGAAGGAAAGTACTTCTAAGTGAGAAGCCTGAAAGATCTTGGAGAGTGAGGTGAGATGATTATACATTTGGTCCATGAGTTTAAACAATATGTATAGAATTGCTTCAAACTGTGTAAGTTATATAGTACTCTTTAGTAAATTACCACTCTCAAAAATCTCAAAAAATACTCCCAAAAGACTCAGAAAAAGCTCTCCACAAAATATATGTCAAAACAACCTTTATTATTTCACAGTCTGTGGACCAAGAATGGCCAGAGAGTTCAGCAAAGCAGGTAAGTTGCCTTCCATGCTTACTGCCGACCTGGGATAGATTCCTGGCACCACAAATCGAACCCTTAGCACCACCACAAGAGATCCTGAGCACAAAGTCAGCAGTAAGCCATGAATAGCGAAGGCATGGCCTCCGTCCCCAAAGAAACTGGCGGTGGGCAGGATTCAGTGATGTAATATGCCAAACACAGTAACAAGAAGTCTCACAATGGAGACGTTACTGGGCCCGCTCAAGCATATCGATATTATGGAAAGAGTGCCTTAATTTTTTCTGACAACTTTGAAACTCCCCTTCAGTGCTTTGCTGCATAAGCCACTCGTGAATTCCCAATAAGGTAGTTTACCTGAGCAGGGAAAAAACACAAGTCAAAACAAAGAGAAAGTGTAAGGTGGAAGTCAAGGCCCTTTAGAAGTCTTTCTTAGAAGTGGTCTGCTGTGTAATCTCTTGGCAGCTAGAAAGCCCCCAGGCGCGCGCGCTCTCTCTCTCTCTCTCTCTCTCTCTCTCTCTCTCTCTCTCTCTCTCTCTCTCTCTCTCTCTCTCTCTCTCTCTCTCTCCCCGCATTTGGTGGACTCAGGATGCTTCCCCACCTAGGGTGGCCAATGTCATAGGTGGACGAAGGAGAAAATGAGGCTGCCAGGCTGGTTGATCAGTTGCCGTTTATTCCATTCTGCCCACATGCCTGTTCCACTCTCAGTAAGCTCCCCATTCTAGTCTCACACTGCCCATCATTCCTACCTCCTCCTGTCTTTCCCGGTCATCTCTCCATGCTCCATCTTGCAGCGGCGCCTCTCGCTCTCTGGTATGTGCCTGCTTTGGCTTTCTTTCCCTACAATCTTCTTCCTCTGTCCCTCTTGCTAGTCTCTCCCTGATCCATCTTGCTGCCTAGGTCTCTCTCTAGTCTCTCACCAAATCCCCAGCATTAGGAGTAGCACAATCAATATATCAAAGTCCCTTCCTGACTGCCCATCAGGCTCAAGGGTGGAAACACCACCTAGGGGTATTTCTCCTTTCCTTAGTCCAATAACTTAATTAACATCTTAATTCTACTTCTTAGCACTATAGCACTGTCCTACTATTGTTCATTTATTTGCTCCAGCTGGGGCACCAGTAACATCTCCATTGTGAAACTTGTTGTTACTGTTTTTGGCATATCAAATACTCCACCGGGAGCTTACCAGGCTCTGCTGTGCTGGCTGGATACTGGATACTCTTAGTAGCATGCTGGGCTCTTTGAGAGGGACAGAGGAATCAAACTTGGGTTTGCTACATGCAAGGCAAACACCCTACCTGCAGTGCTATCGCTCCAGCCAATATTCCTTATTTTGTATAAACACAGTAAGAGACACATGGAGCTTGTAGGGTGGTTCTCCTGGGGACGTCTCGCTATAGATCTTAGACTACATTGCTCAGGCCAGATTAATCTTTTCTAACCTTAGCAGGGTCCTACTCTAGATATTAGTGTTTTTTTTTTCTTTTTGGGTCACACCCAGCGATGCACAGACATTACTCCTGGCTCTGCACTCAGTAATCACCCCTGGCAGTGCTCAAGGGACCATAATGGGATGCTGGGAATTGAACCCGGGTTGGTTAGCTGCATGCAAGGCAAATGCCCTACCAACTGTTCTATTGCTCCAGCCCCTAGATATTACTTTTTGGATCATGGCAGAATTTGTCCTTGACCATGCTCTTAACTTATAGTTAAGTATTATGGTGATTTGGCCAGGCACATTTAGATGCCAGGGTAGCTCACAGCTTGCCTTGGGTCCATCCAGTCCCTCGTTGATACCCTGCTTTTTGGGGTGCTAGGAATTAAGAGCAACTGAGGTTTAAGTCAAGAGAACAGAAGTGAATATTCTTCGGAGTTGTTTCACTCCCAGTTACAAAAGCATAGCATTAACTGTTTTCCTGGATCTATACAAAAATTGCATTGCTCTGAATTAACTATAGAAAGGACTTAAGGAGAAGAGAAAAACAATCTTTGCAAGTTAACAGAGAACAAAGAAAGAAGTTACAAATAAACACAGAGGAATGGGAGCACTGTGATGGGAGTAACCCAATAAACACAAGCTCCCTGTGGCAAGGCAGAAAGGACAAACCAATGTTATCCTACAACCTGCCATTTATTTTTGCCACATTCTATTTCCTATACGCACATCAGTTCCGTCCATTAGTCTATACTTAGAGAAGATCACACAATAGCATGAATATCCAAAGGTAGGGACCATCGGAAGTAATTTTAAAAGTAGCCTACTACCCAGCAAACTCTATTGTTTGTTTGAGGTATCCAAAGCTTTGCTCAAGAGGCTCAGAGGCCCCTTCTCTGGGGACCATGAGGAGCCAAGGATGGAAATGGGGTCAAGTACATGCATGGCATCAAATTAACCCTTGAACTATCTCTGCAGCCCCACAGGAGTTTTTAAATGCATAGCAAACATGAACTACAAGACAAGATTAAGTGATGACTTAGAAGCTTCCAATTATAAAGTATGAAAATAAAGTGTACTTTGACACAAGTGTGTCTAGGAAACATATTTGGAAAATAGAAAAACAAGAGTCACCAGGCAGACTGGGACTATATACCAGTGTAACATAATTGTCTGATTATTTTTCAGCATCTCCTACTAGACTACAAAATTCTATATTTGTGACTTCAAATCCAAGTGCAATATTCAATAAACATTACATGTAAGAGAAAATATATTAATCTCTGAACTTGGTCTTACATGATTTTGCTGATGCAAGGTGATTATCTTCTCAGATGATCTATCATTAGATGCTGATGACTATTAGTTCCATGATATTTATTTAATATGGCAATAATAATTTAGAAAAAAGGGCTATGTTTGCAAAACTGTTTACACATCAGTATGAGTATCATCCTAATATTTTAAATGACACATTGTTGTTAGCATTTTCCCAAAGAGCAGAAGGAAGTAGTTGTATGATAGCTATTATTCCTAGAAGATATCTTCTCTGTTCTAAACAAGTTTATATTTCAAGAAGAAGATTTACATATAAGAAAATTCAATGGAAAATTCAAGGCAATTTGTCAAAAACAAATTATAATACAACTTTCTTATACCTGTTTTTTTTTAAAAAAAAACTTGCCATCACTGGAATAGTCAGAAAAAAAAATAGCTAACTTGGAAATTCAAAGAATAAAATTCTGAACAAAAAACACAAAAGTGACAACCATTTAGTTTAGCCATGCCAAATAAATAATGATGTGAGAAGAATAAATCAAGCACAAGACCAATGTAAGGTTTCTTATTTTGCTCAGACTGGTGTTAGAACTCACAAGAGATTTTTGCCAATTGGTGAAACATAAAATGATAAGCTAAGTCTACATTTCTAGTTCCACCTCGCCTACCCGAGTCTCACTTTCTTCATTTGTAATATTGAAGATCTTCATAGTATAAACTAACAGTATTTGTGAGAGTGAAGTGTTATTTGTATTGAAAAGGCATCATCAGTTGACTTGCTCACTGGGTGTCTATTTTTAATCATATCCCTGGATTTCTTCTACAAAATGGTTGGAAATTTAAGTTTTCTATGTCCTATTCACATTCAGCTTCCCTTTTCAGAATTAAAAGATAAAAATGTTTGATCCTTTTTGCCTCTATCAACATTTAGCAAAGTCTGCAATATACAAAAAGATAGTGATGTGGCAGTTGTAGGTGTGGAAATAACAGGACAGAGATGATACCAGCCTGGTAGATTTGTGAGATGAACTCTAAACTAAACTGGTATAGCAGAAGCTAGGGCACAGACATTATAAAATCCCAAGAGATTCACAAATCCCCGGTAATCTCTTTGGATTTTGCAAAGACATATGGCAGAAATGGGTTCATTTTAATTGGAATATAGTGACATGGCTTGACATTGAGGTTATAGGTATAAGAAAACACAATCTCCTGATGAGTGCCCAAATAGCATAGAAATAGTTTATGAGACAAAATTATTTAATGCTTCATGGCATATATAAAGATTTTGAATATTCATTATTATTCAATTATAGATCATGTTTATAAATTCTTTAGTAACGTCTCTTGAATTCTAGCCCCCTAATTTAAGGGATTATTTTAATTACATCACATATTTATTACAAGAAGAATATAGGAAAACAGAAGTGCTTTTAGAAAAGATTGGAAGACATTTGAGGGGAGGCTTCTTGGAACTTTCCTCTGGGGCCTGGAGGCCACTCCTGGCAATACTTAGCTAACCAGGCCAGAAAGTTCAATGCTAGGACTGGAGCTAATGGTGTTGTTCAAGTCCTGTGGTACTGAAAACACCAGCTCTTAGAGGTACTCAGGAGTCTCCAAACACACATGCAGAGGTGATGTGGTACCAAGGACTAAACTCTACACCACTTGTAGGACAAGGATGCACCACATCCCCTAGGTAATCTCTGTATTCCCTGAAAGAGATAATTTTGAAGGAAACATAGGTTCACTAGGTGAATTTTTCAGAAAGCTTATTCAGAGATGTGCACACTTATTTTTATTGTTGAATTTGTAGTAGCAATCACTGATCACTTGACTTTGCGTTAATCATCGATTTGCTCAAGCAGGCTCCAGTAATGTCTCCATTTCTCCCTGCCGCATGCTAGTGTAGCCCAATGGCGTCTGTTTGTTCTAGGAACACGAAGAGCCTCAAACCAAGCATTCAGGGTCTTGATGAAGAAGTCTGACCATCTGTTAGGTGGGAGGCCATGCGGTCTTTCGGTGTCCCGTGGAATCCAGTAAGTAATGACTCTAGTCCAGCAGTCGTCTCCAAATCTCATTACGTGTCCAGCCCATCTGATTTTTGATGCCTTGGCAAAAGAGACAGCATCCCTGATTCTTGACCATCAACAAAAGCCAAAACTCCAGATTCTTTCTCTCATTTGAGTGAAACGTGATACTCCAAGCATAGCTCTTTGATTCCTCTTTGGAAGACCCTAGCGTTCTCATCCTGTTTTCGTAGGGCCCTGGTCTCTGAGGTGTATGGTAATGCAGGAAGAACAGTGGAATCAAAGAGATGTGCCCAGAGCCGGAGGTTCTTCGTCCTCTTAGCTATTTCTTCGATGCTCTTCAAGGCATTCCAAACTGCTCTCTTCCTCCTGCTCAACTCAGGTGCCAGGTTATTTGTCATGTTGACTTCTCGACCTAGGTACACATAACTGTTGCATTCGGAGATGGTTGTTTCGTTGAGAGCAAATGGAGTGTCAGGAATGAAGCTGTTTCTCATAAACATTGTCTTCGTGAGATTTAGCTGTGGTCCGACCTTTCCACACTCACGGTTGAAGTCGGCCAGCATCTATGCTGCTTGGCTAATGTTTGGTATTATTAGAACTATGTCATCAGCAAAGCGGATGTGGTGTAGTTGCTGACCGTCTATCTTCAGTCCCATTCCTTCCAATTCCAGTTATCTCATGATGTTCTCGAGGGTGGCACTGAAGAGTTTTGGTGAAATAGTATCACCCTGCTGAACTCCTCTCTTGACATCGCTGATCACTTCTTAGTAGAATGGTGAGATCCTGGTAGTGAATCTGTAATACAACTCATGGAGTATCCTGATGTATTGAGTTTGAATGCCCTGACTGGTTAGGGCTTCAATGACAACTTCCATCTCAACAGAATCAAAGGCCTTTAAATCAATAAATGTTAGACAGAGTGGCATCTTGAACTCCCATGAAACTTCAATAAGCTTCGTTATCATGTGGATATGGTTGATGGTGCTGAATCCTTTTTGGAACCCGGCTTGCTTGCATGGTTGTCCTTCATCTAGTGTTCTGCCAATACTATTCAGGATGACTCGAATGAACAGTTTGTAGATGGCAGACAATATATAGATTGGGCGATAGTTGCCAATGTTGTGGATATCTTCCTTCTTGTACAGTAGTACAGTCCTGTTGGTTTTCCATTGGGAAGGAACCTTGCATTCACAGAGGTAGTGTGTGAAGAGCCGAGCCAGCATATTGATGAGTACTGACAGCAGGTTCTTCAGGTGTTTGAGTCTGACCTTGTCTGGGCCGGGTGCTGTTCGTTTCTTTACTGAAGAGATGGCGTGTCAGATTTCGGAAGAGAGAACATTGGGAACGATATATCCATACTGCAGAATTTGATATTTGGGCAGGTAGACATGGCTATCGAAGAGATCTGAGTAGAAGTCATGGATAATCTTCTCCATTGCCCTTCTGGAAGATGTGATAGATCCATCAGGTTGTCGGAGGGCAGTCATCTTGTTCTTTTAGTTGGCGAAGGACAGGCGGGCATTACGAATGCTTTTCCTGACTTCTGCCGCATCTACCAGAACTTCTGCTCTTCTCTCTTTGAGATCTTCCTTTATCACATCTCTGCACTGCTTTGCAAGCTTGGACGTTCATTTGTGGTTTCCTGAGGCATGCGCCAAACCACATTGGCAAATAAGCTCAAGAGTTTTCGAAGACAGGCATTTTTTTGTGGCTATCTCTCTCTTGGTGTTCCTCGCACAATTGTGGAGGTGCTGAACCAGTCGATTGTATTTCTCGTCAATGTTTTCAATGACGACATCTTCCCATTTTGCAGCAATAGTGCCAAAGAGCTCCCAGTTGGTGGTCATTCTGGGAGTTCTCTTCTTAAACTTTGCAGCCTTTTCTCCCCACTCTGTGAAGTAGAATTTTGCACGAAGTAGACGGTGGTCTGATCCCATTTGGAATTTTGGGACAACAGTGACATTGGTCAGGCAAAATCATCGATTCAATATGATGTGGTCAATTTCATTGTGGAACCGTCCACCGGGAGACTTCCATGTCCAATGTTTAGATTCGGCCTTCTGGAACTGTGAGTTACCATGTATGGTCTTGGTCAACACGATGAACTCAGATAGTCCCTCACCCTGTTCCTTCCTTTCCCTATGTAGAGTTCTTTGGCTGATCTTCTCAGTCCTATCTAGGCATTAAAATCACTGACAATGATCTTGTAGAAGGTGTGGTCTTCTTTCAACTTGCCACCGCCACACTCTAGGACACTTTCTGGACCACACAGCAGCAAAACAGCTGCGTGACACATTATAAGACACTTAATACCCATCTTCCAGAATTGCCGTACCATATTTGATAGGGTTCAAATATGGTTTAAACCATGGGAACACCTACAAGGATGATTAGAGGCCGTCCCAAAAGTTTCTATCCCTCTCGGAGAGCCTGGCAAGCTACCAAGAGCATTCTTCCTGCTTGGCAGAGCCTGGCAAGCTATCCATTGTGTATTCAATATGCCAAAACCAGTAATTACAATGGGTCTCATTCCCCTGACCCTGTAGGCATCACTGATATGGCAATGTTGAGAAGGATGAGGAAGGATGGGGAAGGAGCGGCTGATAAAATCTCAAGGCCGAACTATGCTGCCAAAATGAAGAAAGACAAAAATATTGTCTGTACTTTGATGCACGTACACTAGCATCAGATGCATCCATCGAGGACCTGATGGTACAAGTGCGAAAGATCAAGTATAACATCATTGGTCTCACTGAGACAAGAAGGCATCAATCACATCATGCCGTTTTCAACACTGGAGAAGAACTGTTCCTTGGAACATGCGATAAAAGAGGCATCGGAGGCATTGGTGTCCTTGTCAACTTGAACTTGGCCATAAGCATTGATTCAGTTGAATGCCTAACAACCCAAATCGGATGATTACACTTGAATAGATGTGGCTCACTGCCAGCAGTTTCTATCTTCTTTGTCTACGCACCAACATCCAATTATGATGAAGGAAAAATTGCGAAGTTCTACATGGAGCTGGAGCGATAGCACAGTGGTAGGGCGTTTTCCTTACAAGCAGTCAACATGGCCGACCCGAGTTCGATTCCTCTGCCCCTCTCGGAGAGCCCCGCAAGCTACCGAGAGTATCTCGCCAGCATGGCAGAGCCTGGCAAGCTACCCGTGATGTATTCGATATGCCAAACACAGTAAAAACAATCTCATGATGGAGATGTTACTGTGCCCGCTCGAGCAAATCGATGAACAATGGGAGGACCATGACAGTGACGTGGAGCTGGAAAAGTAGTGGCAATATTATTTTTTATATGTGCAGTATAAAACTTGCTCTGCCCACCTCCATAGAGTCAGAATTCCTTCCCCTTACCACACAAGGTGATCAGATTTTGATAATCAGGTAATATTTTATTGCACATATTGCCATTGGATATACAGTATTAATGGATTACTTTCAAACCATTCTTTGGCCCCATCATTTTTCACAGGACACAGTCATTCTTTTGGCGTCATGCTCTGAGATTTTTCTTCCTTTCTAATTATATATATATTTATATGTATACATAAATATATGCATATATATTTTGTATATATACATACATATAGATACACATATAAGAAATTATAAATATATAAAATATTTTAAATATCACGGCAGAGCCTGGCAAGCTCCCCGTGGCATATTCGATATGCCAGACACAGTAACAACAAAGTCTCCAATGGAGACATTACTGGGTCCGCTCGAGCAAATCGATGATCAACGGGAGGGCCTTTACCTTTACCTTTACCTTTACCTATTTTAAATATATATTTATTTATAATTACTTACTCCTACATTACTCTTTTCTTTTCATTTCACCAATATTATTGTTCACTAATGACATACATTTCTGTATCTCTGCCCTACATCCCTCTCCTGGGCTTTTCCTAGATTTCACACAGTTATCTTCAATTCAGCAATTTGAATACAGAATTTTCTGTATCTTTTCTTCATTCCCTTTCCTGCCTAAAGACTTGATGAATGAGGTCATCAGTCTTGGATTTTCAATCTATAACCAAGTCTTCCTACCCATACTATCTGCATTTATACAGCTCTTCTTACACCACTAATCTCTTCAGGTATACTGATACAACTTAGCTAAATTCATCAGTTACCCTGCTGCTCGTCTTAAGGCATCTTCGATATCACCTGTCTTCCCTGTTATTCAAAGAGTCAACTTTCTATAAAGCAAAGTTGCTGATTATTCTTTAGATGCAAAGTTTTTCTAATAAACACTCAATGTAGTACATGTCAATATCAATTATGCCATTCAGTGATTGCTGTTCCTCTGCTTAGCTATCTTATTGTAAATCACGCCATGTTCCAATTACACCAAAGGACTTGCCTGTCCAAAGTGCTCAGAGGTGCCCTGTGCCTTCTCTCGGGCTGCTAACAGATTGAAATGGTCCTTTATGCCTGGTAACAATCTCAGTGAAGCTCCATTTTGTCACTATATTGAAATGTTGGATACATATATGCATTTATTCAAAGGTCGTTTCCTGTTTGTGAATATGTGTGTATATGTACATAGATATACATATACAGAATTGCTTTTATTTATATTCAAACAACACATATAAATACACAGTCAACTATTTTAGTCTATGTATAAAAGCAAACAAACAAAAAGAATAGAAGTCATGGCCACATGATTTGGACTTATTTATTACCGAAACTGGTATATTCCTTAAAACAGTCAATGGTTGTGTGCTATGTAAGTGAAAAAATGAATGGATACATTAATAGCAAAATAAATAATTCTTTAAATGAGTGGATATGCCTAATCATGTTGCTAATTTTTAATTAGAAAATAATTGGTTTGTGTGTGTGTGAGTGTGTGTGTGTGTGTGTGTCTGTGTATGTGTTTTGTGCCACACCCATACCCAGCAATGCTCAGAGCTCACTTCTGTCTCTGTACTCAGGAATCACTCCTGACAGGGTTTGGGGGGCCATGTATGGTGCTGAGGATTGAACCCGGGTCAGTTGCATATAAGTACCTCATGCTGTACTATCTCTCTAGCCCCATCACTCAGTTTTTCACGTTGCCTTCTCTCATCATTGTGCTGTCTCCTGTATACTAATTTTTATAGAAGTCAATTTTACTAATTTTTATAGTAGCCTTCAAAATCCAAAAGCCACGGCCGGCAGATTGCATGGCTGCTAAGGCCCTGCATTGCAGAAATGGATTCTAGTTCATCCCCAGCACCACATGAACCCCAGACATCACCAGGTACATCCCTGGGGTCCTCTTAGCACTACGAGGGTAGGCTAGGTAATTACTGGCATTGACTTTGACTGACTAGCACATGTCCTCAGACCCTTATACTGAGCTCCAAGCCCAATTGGTTGTGAATTGCTGAAGGATACCTGGGCCTCCTGAGCACTGCTTAGATTAAATAGCCCATCCCCCCAAAAAAAATCAAGACCCACTATTTAATGGCACCAAAATATTCATTTCTTGATCACTCACCACATTGATATTTCAGTTTTCAAGAGTTGCACATCCTGAACTGGATAGTGACAGAATCTTAATAGACAGAGAGCTGCTTTGTATCTCATAAGCTCAAATCTATCTTCTCACTGCAGAACATACTCCATGATTAGCTTACAAATTCCCATAAGAGGCGTTACCATGATTACTACTTGCCTCTTACTTGCTCTTGATTTTATCAGTCATTTTAGAAAGGTTTATGAGTTATTACATGTGCTTTGAAAAATTGAAGTCCATTTTAGTAATTTAATATATATATATATACACACACATATAAACTACTTTATTTAAAATAAGGTAAGGTAAGGTAAAGGCCCTCCTGTTGATCATTGATTTGCTCGAGCGGGCCCAGTAACGTCTCCATTGGAGACTTTGTTGTTACTGTGTCTGGCATATCGAATACGTCACGGGGAGCTTGCCAGGCTCTGCCGTACGGGTGAGATACTCTCGGTAGCTTGCCCGGGCTCTCTGAGAGGGGAGGAGGAATCGAACTCGGGTCGGCCATGTTAGCTGCGTGTAAGGCAAACGCCCTACCACTGTGCTATCGCTCATCCTAATAAGTATTACATTTTAAAGTCTTTATGATTCATTTCTCAAAAGAAATCATTATTTAGACTCTATTAATATTCCAATTTACAGATTTGAATTGTGAAAGAGATTAAAAACTTGACCAAGGTCACAGTGCTAAACAGTGAAAGAGATATAATTCATACTCAGAGACTGGACTCCAAAGAACAGGCTTTTAGTCACTTCTCTTTCTAAAAAGAATACCAAAAAATCATTTTTTCTTTAAATAGTAATACCAAGAGAGGTAACATTTATTTAAACAATTTTGCGTTCTCTTACCATTACGTGAATTCTGTTTTAAGAATCATCTACAGAAGTGTTTTTTTTTTTGGCGTTATAAGCACTATAGTCTGTTAGTATCATATTACAACATAATTTTAACACCTTTTGTCATTTACTACAGCTCATCTCATTTTGACTCTTCATTTAATTCTGCTGTTTTTACTAATAGCTCAATAGAAAATCTGAAAATTATTCTGTTCATCAATAGTCATGGTCCATGGGTCTTTGTGATGTTTCTTGATAAGTATCTGATTAATATATTTTAGTTTAAGGATTTTGACCTGACATTTCTATTACTATATTTTCAAATTCACCCTTATATATTTCACTGACACTATTTTCATCTGTAAGAATCAGGCCTGGAATTTTTTCCATATATATATATATGCACATATATATATATCATATGCCAAACAGTCACACAATAATATTTCAGTGAGTTTTACTACATTCATATAACTGTAAAATCATTACCATTATCTAATTCCACCATACTTTCATCAATTCTAAATGAAACACTGACTATTGCCAATAACTCTCAATTCTTCCCTTCCCTCAGACGCTGGGAGTTACTAAGCTACTTCTTTCTTCCTTTCTTTCTTCCTTCCTTTCTTCCTTTCTTTTCTTTCTTTCTTTCTTTCTTTCTTTCTTTCTTTCTTTCTTTCTTTCTTTCTTCCTTCCTTCCTTGCTTCCTTCCATCCTTCCTCCCTCTCTCCCTCCCTCTCTCCCTCCCTCCCTCCCTCCCTCCCTCCTTCCCTTCCTTCTTTCTTTCTTTCTTTCTTTCTTTCTTTCTTTCTTTCTTTCTTTCTTTCTTTCTTTCTGAAACACCATGAGGTACAGTTGTTGACTTTACAAGTTTTTGTGCTTGGGTTTCAGTTATACATTGGTCGAGTACCCATCCCTCCACCAGTGCCCATTCTCCACCCCCAATAATCCCAGTAACCCTCCCACACCGCCCATCCCCCCATCCCGCCTCTGTGGCACCCTTTTGTTCTCTCTCTCCTTTTGGTTGCTGAGGTTTGCAAAGAGGCATTGAGTGGCAATTATGTTTGGTCTATATTCTACTTTTAGCATGCTTCTCCCATGCTGTGAGGATCCTTCCAATACCCTTTACTTGGTGTTCCCTTTTCTATCTGATCTGCCCTTTCCCGTAGCATGTGCGGCTGGCCTTCAAGCCATGGAGTGAAACTCCTGTACTTATCTTGACTATTCTTAGATGTTATTCTCCTATTTTGTTACTTTCTATTCCCAAGATGAATGCCATCTTTCTATGTCTGTCCCTCTCTTTCTGACTCATTTTACTTAGCATGCTACTTTCCATGTAGTACCACTTGTATGTAAATTTCATGACTTCATCTTTTCTAACAGCTGCATAGTATTCCATTGTGTAGATACACCAAAGTCTCTTTAACCAGTCATCTGTTCTTGGGCACTTGATTTTTTTCCAGATTTTGGCTATTGTTAACAGTACAGCAATGAACAGAGAAGTGCAGATGTCATTTTGGCTATACTTTTTTGCCACTCCGGGATATATTCCAAGGAGTGGTATTGCTGGGTCAAATGGGAGATCAATTTCTAATTTTTTGAGAATCGTCCATACTGTTTTCCAAAAGGGCTGGACCAGTCGGCATTCCCACCAGCAGTGAAGGAGGATCCCTTTCTTGCCACATCCATTCCAACACTAGTTGCTTTTGTTCTTTTGTATGTGGGCCAGTCTCTGTGGTGTGAGTTGATATCTCATTGTTGTTTTGATCTGCATCTCCCTGATGATTAGTGAGGTAGAGCATTTTCTCATGTGCCTTTCAGCCATTCGGATTTCTTCTTTGAGAAAGTTTCTGTTCATTTCATTACCCCATCTTTTGATGGGATTCATGTTTTCTTCTTGTGTAGTTCAATCAGTACTTTGTATATCCATGATATCAACCCTTTATCAGATGGGTATTGGGTGAATATCCTTTCCCATTCTATAGATTGTCTTTGTATTCTGGTCACTATATCTTTTGAGGTGCAGAAGCTTCTTAATTTAAGATAGTCCCATTTGTTTATCTCTGTTTCTACCTGCAGGCCTGGAATTGGAGCAAAGTTGTTGGTAAAGGAATCAGCGTGTGAAGCAAGAACAGTCACCAGAGCTAGAAAAAAAGTTGTTTAGTCTATCATTTCAACTTCTATGTTCATCTTTTCCAAAAGTCAATTATTTCCCTCAACTTTTTAATTTAAACAACTATTATATGTCAGTAGGCATGGAAAAATAATTTTTTAAGGCAAAATAATGTTTTAAGTCATTTGGCAATTAGTGTTCACATAAATTTATTATAATTTGTCTGTACAACCTATAACTAGCATAGATATTCCTAAGCAGCTTCTACACACATATTAAGACTCAAGTATTCATGCAGTATAAGTTTATTGGTTTTACAGATTTTCAGGAAAAAATTTAGTGTGATAATTTCTCTTCGATTCATTGAAAATATTAGTTAGTTAGATATCTCCTATAAGCCACCCAGTGTTTAGAGGAGGAGGATATACCGTGAGCATAATCAAACCTAAGTTTTCTCTTAATTGAGACCACAAACTTGTAGTATCAATGACACAAATACACAAACAAATGTAAAATCACAGCTGTTTGAGGATTGCCACAGAAAGATCAGAGAGCCTATAAATAGTGGAGGCATTTGACCTAACTGGGGAGATGAGGAAAGAATTCTTTTGGCAAATGACACTTGATCCTTCCCTTAATGAGTCAGACATGAATTCCGATGGTAATGAGGAGGAAACAGTTGCCCACCATTTCTTTCCAGCTCCTTGACCACCACCTTCATGTTTTTTTTATTTTTTATTTTTATTAAATACAAGTTACACCTCATTCTCCTTTCAGAAGAAGCACATTGGTCCTTCAGAAAAGGGACCCAAAAGAACCATCAACCAGGCCCTAGGAGTGATGTTGGAAATTCTGGGTTCTTGAGTACTTGTGCTATTATGTAATTGGGATATTATGAGGTCCAACTGGATTGTTTGTGAGTCAGCCCAATACCCTACTTAGAGAGATACAGTGGAAGAAAGATCAGAGATCTTCAAAGCATTAAAACTGGAGTAGGCACCAAGTTCAACCAGTCAATGGAAAGAAAACAGGTCACCAACATGAGCTTTGGAGACAAAACTTGTAAGCAGAGTGCAGAGCTGGTGGGTGAGAACCGGGAGTGAGAAAACTGCGTATATTGTCATTTTAGTGAGAAAACGCATGTTTCATCATTAGGAAACTAGGCTGTGCTTCAAACTATCTGTTTATGTGTATAAATGTCTTAAATACAAATATGAACAATGGGAAAAAAAGCAAAGGCCATGGAATGTAGGTGGGCTAAATTTGTTGCATAGTTTAATTTTCACACCAAGCTATTATCTCAAAATAAAATCACACAATTACAGAAGATAAAAATAGAGATAACAAACAAAATACCCCTTCCCAAATCTTACTTAAAAAAAAGATAAATAAATTCCGTATTTTGTATAGCCTGTAGCTACCTAAACACACTCACTGGTTCTGCCCCATGACAGTTACAAAATGTATACACAACTTCTATAGTGACAGGTGCAACCTACCTATATGTTCTTGTTTTAGTGGCCACCAATAACTGGTAATTCAGATTCCCAAAGAAATGGGTGTATGAAAAAATCTGTCACATGGTCTGCTTAATTTTGAGTACTGATCATATTTAAACACTGGTTAAATTTCTAGGCTATAAGGTGCTTAGTTAGACTTGCTGTTGAATTTCAAATAATTTATAGCTCTGAAGTCTATATAGATTTATTTAAGGGACAAACTAAACAAACAGGCATATAGGTAATTTAGTATGTAAAGTATCATTTTTCTAAATACTGGGGCATGATCTCTACACAGTATTTTTTCTTTTGGCTCTGAATGCTGCCATAATGGCTAGGTGGCTATAACATACTAAGTCCTGGCCGTTTTATCAAGTACTCTTAATTAAGGAAACAGTATCTTTCTTTAAATAAATATTCAGAGTTCAATCAGCAGAATTCCTGAAAAGTTCTGCAAACCAATTTCTTTTAAGTATAAACTTGATAGTTTTAACCAGATAAGATTTTATCTGCTAGAAAATGTGTATATTCATCAGACATTATCATAGCATCGGGTTTAGCAAATTTTGTAATTTAAATAATTTTAGTTATGAATTCCAGTTTCTTCCTCTTATGTAAATATTCTCAAAATTGCTTTGGAGCAGAAGCTTTCCAAATATGGTCTCAGCCTAGAGGTGATTTTTCTTTTTTTATTGAAGGATTTTATTTTTTTTAAGTTATATTAACTCTCCAATGTAAAAATCCATGAAACCAGTGAAAATAGAATCTGAGAAATTCTTTCACTTTGATAAATTCAAAATGTTGGAACTTTCAAGTTTTAAATTTTCCCTGGGGCACTGTAAGAAAACTGACAGGAGATAAGTTTTAAAAGAATGTTATAACATTTAGAAGTTATAAATAAATTAAACAACATAGGTCATTGCATAAATGAGCATTAACTATTTCTATCAGGCTTGAAATTTTCATGACCTACATTTCTTCATATAATATTATGAGGTCTATATTAATTCTCAGGGATTTTTTTTGAGATCTACAAGGACTGTAAGGAAAGGAGGTGAAGCCACAGAAAACTAATGAGGGTGACAGTGAAGGACTGCTCTGCCACTTCTCATTCCCCACCCATTTCAAGAACTGGGAATCACCTACCAGGACTGACAGACAGGAGCATCTATTACTTAAAAATTAAATCACAGTTGATTAAGGCAAGGACACACTTCATATATGACAAAGGAGCCAAAGTTAGGGTATAAAATATATTTTTCCATTCTAAGCAACTTAAAGAGGAATGAAGGAGTGTCTAGTTACCCACATATCAAGAACAACCCAGATTTCTATATGTTTTCTAGAATCCATTCAAAAAATATCTTTTCTTTGAAATAAAGAGAGCTGTGCTGGGCCAGAGAGACAGTATAGCAGGTAAGGCGCTTGTTTTGCACATGGCAGACCTGGATTTGATACCCAGTATACTAGATGGTCCTGCAAGCCTTCCAGGAGTAATCTGTGAGCAGAGAGTCAGGAGAAAGCCCTGAGTAATACCAGGTATGGCCCTAAAACGAAACAAAACAAAAAACCAAACCAAAACAAAACAAAACAAAACAAAAAAATGAAGAACTTATGTATTCTCCTTCATATTAAATGATGCATCAATTTTTGTAAATATTTCGAATTAAAAGCTTGTCAACACCCAAATATTTCAAATTGTCTTTGTATTGAACTTAGCTATAACATTCTCTGACTATAGTGTCTTTAATTCAGGAAAGATATAAAGTAATATATATTTAAAGTGATATGTTCTTCTTTGAAGTTAAAGAGATGGAATATTTGAAATAAATATTTTTTTGAGTGGACAGTGGGATAATTATTGTATGTTTTGAAAGACACTATTAATAAATCCTGTTAAAATAAGAGTAACGCTAAAAGAGTAAAGCTAAGAATAAGTGTAAATGACTAGATCTGTGATTGTCAATTTTTTCAAGCTTAAACCTATTTTCCACTTTGTTGTAAGTTGTAACTTGTAAGATCACTCATTTATACAGCTAGTTAGCCTGCTAACTTCTGCCACCTAATCATCTGACAGTTTAACTTATTAGTCCATTATGCCCTTGTATCCTAACAAATATTCCTAGTATCAGTTATAAAATTTATAAATTATATCTATATCTGTTCTTCTGTTTTCTTGCTATGCTTAAAGAAGACACATGAAAACAAATAATTTTATGTACATTTTGATAACTGGGTAGAGAATCTAATTCATTATTTGATTTCATCAAATTCATTATTACATGGGTTATGTAAGTAAAGTAAAAAGGCCCTCCCGTTGATCATCGATTTGCTCGAGCGGGCCCAGTAACGTCTCCATTGGAGACTTTGTTGTTACTGTGTCTGGCATATCGAATACTCTCGGTAGCTTGCCGGGCTCTCCGAGAGGGGCGGAGGAATCGAACTCGGGTTGGCCATGTTGGCCGAGTGTAAGGTGAACGCCCTACCCGCTGTGCTATCGCTCCAGCATGTAACATTTCTATATATGTTTATCATGCGTCGTTTTTAGGAATAAATGTCCCACCATATATATTTTACCTCAGGAGAACTTGATGTTTTATATCTCTGACACCACATGTGTGTTGTGTATCTCAGTGTGGACTGAAAAAAATAAATTTTTATTGGATACTACAGTACCTATGTGGTTATAGAAACAAATATTATCATTAAATTCAAAAGGTGTTTATTTGTCAACACTAACCAGTTATTTAAATGGAAATGACCACAGCCAATAATATATCGATGGATATTTTCATAGAAAGTAATTACAGAGTAAATGGATCATTTCAGTTATAAAATCAGAGGGTAAGTCATACAAAGTTTCAATGGAGTCACCAAGAAATCTGTAAGAACATGTAATTGCTATGTTTGAACTAGTGTTTACTAAGGAAAACTAAATTATTATAGCAAGCAATAATGTGAAATGACTTGTACTTAAGGACATTAGTATCATTTTTTATTTTCTTAGTGTTAAGGAATCTGAACTGTCTAGTACTACAAATATTTGTACATATATGTGAAAGTCTTTCACATATATCTTGGTACAGAATATTTTATATAACAACTATTCTACTCTGTTTTAGAAAGTTAGGGTATTTCAACACTGCCTGTGAATCCTCTCAGTTCATACTGCTTTTAACCCCAAGAGCAATACCTCATAACTTTAAATACCCTGGATATAATATTTTAGATAATTTTATGCCCAAATTAATAAAACACAGTGTTTACATTATGGAAAACTATTGAATAAAATTCCTAACAACTTGAAGATGTATTGCATGTTTATCTTAAATGTATATCATCTATATAAAACTTTATGTAAAAATGTGTGGATTCTAAAGATTAGATAAATCTCAAAAGAGGACCTTATTCTACTTCCCTCCTTCCCCCTGTCCTATATCTATAGGCTCATAAGAAATAGTACAAAATTTTATTTAGTTTTCCTTGTCTCTAAATTCTCAGTCTCATATATTTATGGTTCAAATTAAGACCTATTGCTACGAATAGGACAATTTAAAAACCAGTTTGAATAAATAATTTGCTGATTCTGTTCAAATTATCTGTTTCTTATATAATAAAAATAAAACCTATTTTTAATGTCTTATTGTTAGAGTTTCCATGGACTATGTTCAGATTCAGATTCAGGCAATGTATGTATATATATATATATATATATATATATATATATATATACATGCATATATATATATGCCGGTTTATGTATCTTAAATGAAGACAAATGTTCTGGGTTAATTTTTTGCCAGGTATAGTAGTTTGTATGATTTTATTCTTTAGATATTGCTGAAATTTAAGGAGTGTCAGTATGTCTGAGCATCTCATAAAGAAGTTCTACCCAATTCTGTGTGAAAAATAAACCCTGAAACAGGATGGTAAGAACAGTAGAAAAGAAATGAACTGGAATCTTTAAACTCAAACCACAGCTAAACACTATGATATAGTTAAAATGAGTATCACTTGATCACTTGACATCCCATTACTCATTGAATTGCACAAGCAGGTGCCAATAACGTCTCCATTTGTCCCTGTCGTGTGCTAGTGTAGCCCAATGGCATCTGCTCACTCCAGGAACACTAAGAGTCCCAAACTAATGGTTCCGGGTCTTGACGAAGAAGCCTAACCATCTTGTAGGTGGGCAGCCAAGCAATCTTTTGACATCCCCATGGAATCCAGTCGGTAATGGCTTTAGTTCAGCAGTCGTCTCCAAATCGCATTACATGTCCAGCCCATCTGATTCTCGACGCCTTGACAAATAAGACAGCGTCGCTGATTTTTGATCATTGACTGAGGTTGGAACTCGGATTCTTTCTCTCACTTAAGTGAAGTGTGATACTCCAAGCATAGCTCTTTCAATTCCTCTTCAGGAGACCCGAATAGCGTTCTCATCATGTTTTCGTAGGGCCCAGGTCTCTAAGGTGTATGTTAATGCAAAACGAGTATATATTCACTTTTTAAAACATTTCCCAATTCTACTTTTCACTTGTAGAGTTGAAGTAAGATTATTTAGTTAGTCAAAGTAAAACAAATTCAAATAACTTTTGCCCAAGGTAGGAGTAAACATGATTAAAATTTTATCTATCATCCTCAGCTAAAAAGTCTTCATCAGGAAAAAAGTCTATCATCATCAACTTTTCAAGAATTGAATAATAACCACAAAAGATATAGGGACTACCCATAAGTTGGCAGACAAATTCAGACTGTTCTTGGGCCTGAGAGAGAGTATAGAAGGTAGAACATTTGTCTCACATGTGGCTAACCTGGGTTTGATCCCTAGGAGCACAAATAGTCCCCTGAGCACTGCCAGAGTGATCCTTGAGGTCAGAACCAGGAGTTAGCTCTGACCACAGCCAGGTGTGACCCAAAAACAAACAAACAAACAATCAAAATTCAAAGTATTTCATGTATTTTTAACCCAGTAACCCTTACCAAAACATGGGAAACCAAGTCATAATGATAGGTTTTTTGTTGCTTTTACACTCCTGATAAACTTCAGTTCATTTTTGTTCTTAGCATTGCCAGCTTTACAAAGAACAATGGCTTTGGCTTTTGCTCTGTCTTTTACTTCTTTAGTATGTTTACCTTATGAACCAATTTTCAAAAGAAAAAGAGAAGTTTGCTATTAATCTGGCTTCACATACTAAGGAATGGCTGAGAGAAAATATGCTTGAGCTATAAAAACACACACACACACAATACATAGTTAGAGTGCCCTCCCTTTTTTCCATCTTCTTTGCTTAAACACTCCTCATAAAAACGGTATTTCTTGGCAAAAGAAATCATTTTTCCTTTATGTCAGAGTCACTGTTAAGTTCACATTTGTGTTTGCAAGTTCTGTTTCCAACTTTCCACTCCAGTTCTATCCCCCACAGCAAGAAGAAAATCATGGAATTTGCATATCGTACTTATGAAGTAAAGTAGCTGTCTTCAAGAGAAGCACCAAGGGGTTAGTAATCATGAACACACACACACACACGCACACACACACACACACACACACACACGCACACACATTGTCGCAGAATCCTAATCCAACATATTTGTCCGCTAATTTTACATATTTCTCTGCTTTCAATTAAGATGCCTTATTAAATAGCATTCAAACATGTGAAAGCAAAGACAGAGCCTGACAGAATTTCAACAGGTTCTGTGCATTCATACTGTATGTCACCTCTTAATTAGCAACCAAAACGCAGTGAACAGATTGTACAGTTTACCATCCTAGCCCAGCTCCTACACTTGCTATTTGTGCATATAGAGCATATTTAAAGAGACCCCCATCCTGGGGGATTTTTATCCTTGCTCCATCCCTGGAACAGAATCACCATCGACTAAATGCCACTTCATGGATGCCTTAGCCTGCAGCAGCAGCTGGCATTACCAAGCAGTTGAAAGGACATTTTAATCTCCTGTTTAATGCATTTTTCTCCACCTGGGATAAGAAGCCAAAATTGCTGTTAGCAAAAAATGCCTTAGTCATTAACTGAAAGTGCCTTTTTTAAAAGTGTTCCATTACTCCCCTACTGGGAAATTTCAGAGTTTATTAGCATTTTTTGAATTTGTATTAGTAGTACCTGAGCAGTAAAATGGTAACAGATGAACATTTAGTTATTTTCCACAGATTTTTCCTTTTGGGCTCTTTTGTACAGGAGAGAGAGAGAAAGAGAGAGAGAGAGAGAGAGAGAGAGAGAGAGAGAGAGAGAGAGAGAGAGAGAGAGAGAGATTAATGCATTGTACTCCCCATCGAACTCTCCAAGATTGAAGTTAGAGTTGGAGGAATCCTCTTAATTTTCTATTTTCTTTTATTCTATCTCTGCAGAAGCACAAAAGAATGGCTTCAAGGAGGCTCTTTTACCTAAGGGCAACTAAGAGGATATTAAATGTTCTTCAAATGCAAACTTGTGTATTTAAATCATTTGCCTGCTGGGCTGGTATTATCTTACTTTGGTGATCAGAATGCATTCAGTTCTGATGTAAGAAAATAGAAATTCTCCCAAGGAAACACACGCTGTCAGTGAGAGTGTTGGTCTGTCATTTCAGCACAAGGGACCGATAATGAGAGAATAAGAATCATCTCAGCAATGATCTGAAGCAAACACAATTTTAGATCCAAATTCACATGTCGGAGGTCAATGTTGTGCCTACTGAACAGCCATATCAAATTTCAGAAATCTTCTGAAATAATAGACAGGTAAGTCTGACATAGTCATAGTTTAGTTTGATTTTAATTAAGTAATGGATCTATTAGTGACAGTCTGAAAGAAATTAATTTATGCAAGTGATATGCCATTTCAATCTCAGATTTAAAAGCATATTGGATAAGCATAGACCTTCCCTGTCCTCCAGCACCACTTAGGGTTATCTTGAGGATTTCCTCCATTCTAGTCCCCATTACAGCACCACCAGTAGAGAATACAATACAACATTCCACTTAAAAGACTAAAAGTGTACTGGATTTTTTTTTACCAAAATTCTTGACTGTTAAGTAAAATCCAAAGAGGAAAAACACAGAAGGTCATAGCATATTTTGAAAGTATTTCAGCCAGTATTTATTCCTAGTTTATCATATTCAACCAATTGAAATATATATTATCATCTTATTTAACTGCCTAAGGCAAACTCTTTCTGCCTGAAAATCTGTTGCCTCCTGGTTTGTAAATAGAGTAAGCAAACTTCTGATGGGTAGAAATAATGATTTCCCTACCATCAAAGTGCAGTGATTTTCTGTAAATCGTGAAGGCAATTGAGGATTTAAAGACAAAGTATTGAATTTAAAAGATATTAAGGCTAACAAATTATTATTCCAAATAACATTGAAAGTCACAAAATAGTGGCCTTCCAGTGATATGGTTAAATTAGTCCCCACAAATTAACTATTTTATCTTTTAAGCCTTACCCCAAATGTAAGCAGTTTAGATGCAATGAAGTCAGGCTAGCCTTTTAGAACGGACAGGTATGTCTGTGGAAAGTTAGATATATAGATAATTATGGCAGAGATTATTCAGATTCCATTGAGGTGTTACTCTTCTCAAAGAAGTCCCTGGAGTGAATCATCAGCAAATTTGAGTGCATCTGTCATGCAATATGGCTTCATTGTGCATTATTCAAACTTTAATAGTTTTTTAGAGCATCTAATTATATCTTCTCTTTTATAATCTAATTGAAAGCTTCTATAGTTAGAAGACCACCACACATTGTGGCCTTTGAAGAGGAAGTCAATAGAATGTATCAGAATAGAATTCAAATGTAGACTCGAATTCTGGATTCGACTATAGGGGTGTGTTCCAAGATTTTGAGCCATGACTTTCCTATCAGGAAACATATATTTCTGAGAACTCCTCTTATTCGATCTTAAAATTTCTTTATTTGGCCAGGGAGATAACTCAGATTGTAGGAATCATGCCTGATAAGTGGGAGACCCTGAGTTAAATCCCTGGCACTGCTTGACCCCTGAGCAGCTCATAGCCCAGAACATTGATTTGCCTGCTGACAGTGACCCTTTAAGTTCCATAGAACTGAGCATTACTGGGAATGGCCCTGGCCAAGAACCACTAAGTGTGGTAAAAATGTCCTAACGATGACACTTTCATGTGTATCACCCCAAGAGGGTCACATGCAGAAGAATGCGTAAAACATGGCATTTTCTTATAGGAGTAAATCTTGGATTCATCTATTCACCTTCGACCTCCTGAGTTTCACTATGAAAGTTAGGCCTTTATTCGGATTTGAGGATAAGGAGATGAAGAAGAGCGAACTTAACCTTTCAAGCAGTGCACAATCAAATTGTAATACCAAAGGCATAAATAAGCGTAAAACAGTTCCACTAAGTACTATAACAGATGTAGAAACTACTGGATGGAGACAAAAAGTACAAAGCAAAAATGAATTGTGAAGAGTTAAGAAACTCTGCAGAGTACTAACCACTACACAATCACGGCGAGCTACCGGCACGCCAGGAGCGATAGCACAGCGGGTAGGGCATTCGCCTTACAAGCGGCCAACATGGCCGACCCAAGTTCGATTCCTCCGCCCCTTTCAGAGAGCCCGGCAAGCTACCGAGAGTATTCAATATGCCAGACACAGTAACAACAAAGTCTCCGTTGGAGACGTTACTGGGCCCGCTCGAGCAAATCCACGATCAACGGGAGGGCCTTTACCTTTACCTTTACCTTTAAGAAACTCTGCACAAAAGAAGTTACATGTGGACATGGCCTTCAAGTTTGTACAGAAGTTTATTGTGTGATGTATATGGCCAAGAGTCTTTCAACATAGAGAATGGCACATGCAAAAAACTCATGGTCTTGGGGCTGGAGAGATAGCACAGCGGGTAGGGCATTTGCCTTGCCTGCGGCCAACACAGGTTCAATTCCCAGCATTCCATATGGTCCCCTGAGCACCGCCAGGAGTAACTCCTGAGTTACTCCAGAGCCAGGAGTAACCCCTGTGCATTACCAAGTGTGACCCAAAAAGCAAAAAAAAAAAAAAAAAAAGAAAAGAAATGAAACTCATGGTCTTTACAGAAAGTCTGTTTCATTAGTCAAAAATATGACTAAGGTAGGTGGAAGGGGTCATTGAAAGAAATGATCTACTATGTACTCACATAGTCTTGGGAGCATTTAAATTGGCTAATAAGTAAAAAACTCCACCCAAATTAAATTTCCACTAGAAAAATTATAGCTATAGAGAAAGGCAAAATTCATTCTGAAGAGTAAAATAAACCCACTGCTGATTTAGGGTTTTAGTTTTTCCTTTTAAAAGTAACAAACTAATCAGTAGAGATTTCTATAAATATGGATAAAAGTTCTCCCTAATTCTTCATCCTTTCTTTGGATTTAGACGTAAAATATTTTAATAAATACAGACTTGAAATCACTGCAAAAAGAAATTTCTCTATACTACAAAGACCATGGTAATACTCTCCCAAATTCTCAACATTTGGTGACCAAACAACAAGACATTGCTAAGAGAAGGGGAGGGGAAAAGAGTGTTGGTAAATTGACTGTCGGCACTGTACCACTCTCCTCCTGTTGTTCATTGATTTGCTGGAGTGCGCCCCAGTAATGTCTCCATTGTGAGACTTGTTGTTACTGTTTTTGACATATAGAATATGCCACGGGGAACTTGTCAGACTCTGCCATGCAGGTGGGATACTCTAGTAGCTTGCCAGGCTCTCCGAGAGGGACAGAGGAATCGAACCCGGGTCTGCTGTATGCAAGGCAAACACCCTACTCGCTGTGCTATCGCTCCAGCTTAGGTAAATTGACTAGGGGGGTAAATTGTGTGGTGACAAGTGAAGTGAATGAGAGAGAAAGGAATAAATACAGAATGATCCCTCTGACATGTGACAATAAATGATATACAAGGTAACAACAAAGGACCAAAAGCAAAATAATGGAAGAACTAGTCCACACTATTGAATTGGTGATGAGGGGTTGAAAGGGAAGGACATTGGGGCCCATAGGGGAGGCAGGTGGGTACAGTAGTGATGACTGTGGTATTAAAATTACATGTATGGAAAATATTAATATTAATTTTATTGCAAATTAAAGAATCAATAAAAATTAATTAAAAATTCTGTGGTATGGATATAAATTAAATTTGCGGTTGCTAGCTGACCTGAAACAATGTAATTTTATAAACTGATATTGTTTCTATTTTATAAAAAGGATCTAACTAATGGACAATAGGTAGTGTGTTGGGGGAATGCTCCCCACAAGTACTTGAGGGTCGGAGGTCACTCCTAGCAATATTTAATTTAACTCAGAAATGTTGGCATTGGCCTGGCAGTTCAATGCTCAGGTCTGGTAATACAGTGCTGCTCAGGCCCACCTTCTCTGGGAGCCAACAGGGTGAATATGTTGGTGCTGAGGGGTCAGGCCTTTGGGGCTTTGGATCAAACTCTGGAGCTTGCCCTTGACTTACCTATCTCCCCTGTTCCTAGTGTTGAATTTCATGATCCAGCTGACACTGAACCTAAATAAACACTATAAAATATCACTTGTCACATGCTTTCTTATCAGAATTGGTTAAATAACTGACATACTTCTCTAAGACCTAACTTAATAGAAAGAAGCTTCTTACTAATTTTTTTTTATTTTAAAAAATTGGACATTAGGATAATTCCTGTATTCCCCTTCTATTTCTTAGAAAAAAAATAGGTTTTTTTGCATTTAATGAAAAGCCTTTTAACACTAGGAAGTTTTTTCTCTATACACAATCTGACATTATTTCCACTTTTGGGGGGAACTTCAGTTCCCCAAATGAGCATCTTGCTAACACTTCATCAGTGCAACATTTTGAAATGTTAGAGGTAAAGAATATAAGATGTATTTTCTAGAAACAAAAAATGATGGGTTTCTAAAAATTAAATGTTTACAAAAATATTTAATGTAAGGCATTTTTAAAGGTACCTTATATCAAAACTTAGCTAAGAGAGATAATTTATACTAATGTAAAAGTTGCTATTCAATGTTAATGTTATTTTCTTAATTTTACAATTATCTGTAAATATGAACATGTTTTAAAATTGAATAAGCTTCAAAATTAGAGATGATTAATATAGAAAACTGATTAAACTTTAATTTAAGTTTACTTATTTATTTAATAAGTTAAAATAAAATTATGGTTTGGAGCTAACAATTGTCAAATACAACTCTGTACATTTAGAAAAAGATAAAAAGGAAATCAAAGTTATAGATCAAAATGAAAAATAAATGATTAATAAAACTATATAGTTAATGCTTTATTTTAACACAAGAAATGATGGCTACTTAAAAATGTTCTTTTGAATAACATGAAGAGGCAACTACAAATTTCCTTTCCTTTATCCTACCACAGAGAAAGTTTCAGTTATATCTGAAGCTGTCATTTCTTATTTTCTATGTACTTTCATTGCTAAATTTTGTATTCTGTATTCAAATGCTGCTTTCAGGGCACAATTTGATATGGTAGTCCTGTCACTAGAGAATGCTTTGTTTTTTTAGAAATCCCCACTAATGATTCAGTGAGAGAATTAAGGGGGACTGAAAAGGCTCAGTTAAATGAAGAGTTCCAAACAATTCCAGTCTCTAGCACTTACAGAACCCATTTCCACTTCCCAAGATGACAGAGTATTTTTGCAGTTCGCGTAGAAAGGACAAGTCCTGACTGTCCTGCCTTTTGACAGAGGAAATAAATCACCCTACACATTGGAGGATACCTTTTGTGACTTCATGCTGGGAACTTCATTACACAAGCTGTGCCATACATTACTATGCATATTGGTGCTGATTGGACATAGACGTATATCCACAGCCTATTTCTGTCATTGTCTCATGGAGAAGATATCCATTTTCCCTTCAGGGATAGATACAGTCTTGAAAAGGACAAGAGGAAAATGATACTGTGTGCCCCAAAGATCTTGATCTTTAGCAAAATATATTCAAGACTAATGACTTGTCTAACTTGTCCTAATCCTATTCCATGCTGCATAAAACATGATCATCTTATTATATGGCATAGTCACAAAACCTCATTTGATATGATTGTGATTGCTATTAAATGTAAGTCCTATTACTTCTGGTCCTGACTTCATTTCAATGAGGACATTTCTCGCCCACAGGAGAATTTTTGTGACTTGTCCTTTTATTATTTTTTTTGGTTTATGCAACTTTATTGAAAAAAATTAAATTACTAGCAGAGTTATAAGTTGATCACTCATCCATTGACAACTTGCATCATTTATACAGTGCTATATTAAACAGTGTATTGGAAGATACATTAACTAATAGCTCCAAGCCTCCTAACAATTTAAATGAAAATTACAAAATGTTTGAGTCCCTATTTTGGAATACAAAGGGTTGTGTTTACAACAAGAATTTATCATCCAAATATTAACAGTAATATTCGATATTCTAAGATCACAGTGGTTTTCTGCTTTAACTATTTCTAAAGTTCTTTTATCCATTTTTTCACTGCTATGTGATCCAAACCCAAATGATGCCCTAGTGCCAGAGATTGCACGGATCTATAAAACAGACAGAGATCAGTACAACAGAATATCTCGGGAGTGACTTGCCCTTTTAAATGGTAATCTTTTTGGTTCATTCAGAAAAGACAAACTTTATTTGCTTAGTGCTGCTCACAAGAACTCCACATCGGGACCCATGGCCTAGAATGCAACAAATAGGGTGAGAGGATGTCTGAGTTCATCATGTCGACCATGACCATCCACGGTAACTCACAGTTCCAGAAGGCCATATCTAAATGTTGTACATGGGAGTTTCCTGGTGAACGGTTCCACAATGAAATTGACCACATTATATTCAAACGATGGTTTTTACTGACCGATGTCACTGTTGTTTCAAAATTCCAAACAGGATCTGACCACTGTCTCCTTTGTGAAAAATTCTACTTCACAGAGTGGGGAGAAAGGGCTGCAAAGTTTAAGAAGAGAACTCCCAGAACAACCACCAACTGGGAGCTCTTTGGCACTATTGCTGCAACAGGGGAAGATGCCGTCGTTGACATTGAGAGAAATACGATTGACTGGTTCAGCACCTCCATGATTGTGCAAGGAACGCCAAGAGAGCCAGAAAAAAAATGCCTGTCTTTGAAAACTCTTGAGCTTATTCGCCAATATGGCTTGGCGCATGCCTCAGGCAATCACAAGCAAACATCTGAGCTCGCAAAGCAGTGCAGAGATGTGATAAAGAAAGACCTCAAAGACAGAAGAAAAGAAGTGCTGGTAGATGTGGCAGAAGCCGTGAAAAGCATTCGTAATGCCTGCCTGTCCTTCACCAACTACAAGACCAAGATGACTGACCTCCAACGTCCTGATCTTCACATCTTCCAGAAGGACAATGGAGAAGATTATCCATGACTTCTACTCAGATCTCTTTGATAGCCACATCCACCTACCCACATACCAAATTCCACAGGATGGATATATTGTTCCCAATGTTCTCCCTACTGAAATCCAACATACCATTTTGTCAGTAAAAAAATGAACAACACCTGTATCAGACAAGGTTAGACCTGAACACATGAAGAACCTGCCATTAACACTCATCAGTACCCTGGCTTCGTTCTTCATATGCTACCTGTCTGAATGCAAGGTTTTGTCACAGTGGAAAACCAGCAGGACTGTTCTACTGTACAAGAAGGGAGACATCCATGACATTGGCAACTATTGCCCGATCTGCCTATCGTCTATCATCTACAAGCTGCTCACTCGAGTCATCCTGAATAGGATTGGCAGAACACTAGATGAAGGACAACCATGCGAGCATGCCAGGTTCTGAAAAGGATTCAGCACGATTGACCATATCCACTCGATAACCAAGCTCATTGAGGTATCTCAAGAGTTCAAGATGCCACTCTGTCTAACGTTTATTCATTTAAAGAAGGCCTTGGATTCTGGTGAGATGGAAGCAGTCATTGAAGCTCTAGCCAATTAGGGCATTCAAACTCAATATATCAGGATCCTCCATGAGCTGTATTATGGATTCACTACCAGGATCTCACCATTCTACAAAGAAATGATAATCCATGTCAAAAGAGGCATTCGGCAGGGTGACACCATTTCACTGAAACTCTTCAGTGCCACCCTCGAGAACGTCATGCAAAGACTGGAATAGGAAGGAATGGGAGTGAAGATAGACGGTCGGCAACTACACCACCTCTGCTTTGCTGATGACATCGTTCTAATAACACCAAACATTAGCCAAGCGGTACGAATGCTGGCTGACTTTGACTGTGAGTGTGGAAAGTTTGAACTCCAGCTAAATCTCACAAAGACAATGTTTATGAAAAACATTCTCATTCCTGACGTTCCATTTGCTCTCAACTGAAAGACCATCTCCAAATGCAACAGTTATGTGTACCTAGGTCGAGAAGTCAACATCATGAATGACCTGGCACCTGAGTTGCACAGGAGGAAGAGAGCAGCTTGGAACACTTTCAAGAGCATCGAATAAATAGCTAAGAGGACGAAGAACCTTGGACTCCGGGTACATTTCTTTGATTCCACTGTTCTTCCTGCCTTAACATATGCCCCAGATACCTGGGCCCTATGAAAACAGCATGAGAATGCTATTCAGGTCTCCCAAAGAGGAATGGAAAGAGCTATGCTTGGAGTATCACGTTTCACTCAAATTAGAGAAAGAATCTGGAGTTCCTACCTCCGTCAATGGTCAAGAATTAGGGATGCTGTCTCCTTTGCCAAGGCGTCGAAAATCAGATGGACAGAACACGTAATGAGATTTGGAGATGACCACTTGACTAGAGCTGTTACTGACTGGATTCCATGGGACGTCAAAAGTCCGCATGGCTGTCCACCTACAATATGGTCAGACTTCTTCGTCAAGACCCTGAATTATCCATTTGAGGCTCTTCATGTTCCTAGAACAAACAGATGCCATTGGGCTACATTAGCACGCCGCAGGGATGAATGGAGACGTTACTGGCACCCGCTCGAGCAAATCAATGAGTAAAGGGAAGTCAAGTGAAGGGATCAAGCTGCTCATATGCTGTGAATATAGTTTAATCTGATTTGGACCAGTGTTGATAATGAGAGAAACTACATAGGAAGATTTAGAATCTTCAGACTAGAAGCATAGTGTCATTTTGGGAGTCAACAATATAAAATTAATGAACCAAAGAAGATAAAATTAATGAACATAACTATTAGAGTTTCCTGTAGTTTGAGAAAACTAATGTAATTATATATACATATATATATTCCTCATAATTTAACCCCAATGTTGTGTGTATTTGTGTGTGTGTGCACAAGAACATACAAATTAGTGCATGCTTTTGTCAATTCTTCACTTGAATAATACTGTCCACTGAAAAATATATTCAGTGGTCTTATTGCTATTTTTAGCCCTGTCAACATAAAAGTAGAGGGAAGTGTATCACCTTAAACATGAAGCCAAAGTAATTGAGCAAAATAAAGCTATAGTCTCAAAGTTCCTACTATACAAACACACACAGAAAAGCAGAAAGAAAACAAGGAAGTGATTACACCAACCAGTTGCTTCTGAAATGCTGCTTGTTGTCCAAAATAAACAATTTAGAATCTCTATTTCTTTGCCATTTGATTGACCTAAAATGCCATTTTCCGCAGCCTGTGGCCTTACAAGAGATAGTTGTCATAAATCTGTCTTTATTTATATTCAAATCACTCATCAAGAAATATTTTCAAAGAAATATTTCCAATATTAGCTTTTCAGTTGTCATATGATGCAGCCATGCAATCAAATTACTGTTTGAATTCTTAGTTATTATTAGTTAGAAACATTTGTAGATTTGTGCAATTGGAGAGAGGGTAAGGTCTGTCACTAACATATAGCTGGCCCTGGTTTAATTCCTGGTACCACATGGTCCCCTGAGCATCTCCAGGTATAGCCCTGGAGGACCTACCAGTGTATCCTGGGTAATTTCTAGCAACACAAAATCTGAAAAACATCATTTGTTGGGTTTTGTACTGCCTTTTCAAAAGTGATGATTTGTACTGCCTTTTCAAAAGTGATGATTCTTTTAGTAAAGAATCACCAGGAATTGCCTGCAAGCTTCCTGTCCACCACTTAGAAGGACCTACAATCAAAAAAGAAACGTTATTAATTTATTGAATAACAGTATAATTTTTGTTGATTAAAATTTAGAACCTGAGTTTACCAATTTGGTTTTGATTTGTTTATGTAACTCTCCAATCCCATAAGCAAGAAAAATAAACACAATTCAATCTCATTTTCTTATTTTATCCCCTAAATATATGGCCTCAAAATATGATTAGAAATATCACCAACAAACTTCTTATAAAAAAATAGCAAAGTGGAAAGTTCAGAGTTTCTGAAGCATGAATAAATACTCAAATCCTGCATCTGATTTGTCGCTTGAAAATCAATTTCATGATTTTCCCTGGTTTTATTGAAATATAATGATATATAATCTCATGTAAGTTTAAAGTATAAAAAATAATGATTTGATAGCAATAATATTTACAAAATAATGCCCACTATAAAATCAGTTAAAATCACGTCATGTGAGTATACTTAGTTAATTTTTATGCTTTTTTTTTAGGCCATCCCCAGCAATGGTCCAGAGTACTCTTGGCTCTGCACTCAGGAATAACTCCTGGCAGTGCTTAGGGTACAATATGTGATGCTGTAAACCAAACCTGGATTGGCCGTGTTCAAGGCAAATGCCCTACCTGTTATACTATCATCTCAAGTGCCCAAATGAGTTAATTCTTATGGTAAGGACATTTAAATTATACTCTCTTTGCAACTTTCAAGTTTATAATAAATTATTGTCACTATACTAAAAATTTTATCTTTAGAGTTCATTAATTTTTAACCATATTATTTCTCCCATCAGCCAAAATAAGATTTTTTCTTTTATTTTGTATCTTCAATTTCTTTCACCAACCATATAATTCTTAGCATGAAATATTTGCCATAGTGATTGATCTATTGTATTTTATTATTTTATGCTGTTTTCAAAAATGGACTTTTTTATAGTTCTCTTTCAGATAGTTTGTTATCAGTATGTAGAAACTAAACTGATTTCCACCTGCCGCCTTGTATCTAGAAATTAATAAATTCATTAATTCTAAAGGTAAAGGTAAAGTCCCTCCCGTTGATCGTCGATTTGCTCGAGCGGGCCCAGTAACGTCTCCATTGGAGACTTTGTTGTTACTGTGTTTGGCATATCGAATACTCTCGGTAGCTTGCCGGGCTCTCCGAGAGGGGCGGAGGAATCGAACTCGGGTCGGCCATGTTGGCCGCTTGTAAGGCAAACACCCTACCGCTGTGCTATTCTAATTTAGGGGGAGATACATGCCAGATCTTCTACCTAGATTCTAAAGTTCACCTGAGAACACTCTTATTTATGGCTAGTGCCTAAGTGTCATTGCTGAGAGTGGTACTGGGTAGGACATGTCTTATATAATACCTTGTTGAAGCCATTTTTTCTCTCATTTTATTTGACACTTTTTCCTGGGATTTCAATGAGTAATTATTGAATAGCCAATGACTAGTTTTAAGTGTCATCAAGTCAATACTTATATCCCAAATATTTTATGGTGCCAAAATATGCATTTGGAATCACTTGACATTTTGCCATTGCACTATCCAAAGTCATTCTGACTAAGAGCTTAGTAATATGTTACTTAAACAGCTATCTTCAAAAGACTGATCTTCAAATGAAGATACTATTGTGGGAAAAAATGAGAGTTTTGTCAGCATATCTAAATTAATTTATTCATTTACTTTCTCAAAAGCTTATTTTCTCAATTATTCTTTCTACTAAAAATTCCAAATATTTTCTCAATTATTCAAAGTTGTTAAGGATAAACTTTTAAGCTTAAAAAATTAATACAAGACTCAATTTAGGTATTTTATATTTATTATTAATAAGAGTCTTTGATACCATAAAAATATTTAATCCTTACACTCAGAGCAGTGTTAAAAGTTTTGTTTTGTTCTTTTCCATATGTTTTCCTAAATAAAACTGGTAGTGGTAAAATAAAACTAATATAGCAAAATAGTGAAGATGGGATGGCATATGGCTTAGTAAAACTGGGAAAATAATGAAACTCTCAGAAAGAGAATGTGATTTTCTTTTGACATCAGTTGTCATCATAGGTCACCTGCTGTTAAATCAGGTATGTTGCTCATTATATTTTCATAACAAATATTGACTGCATCATTTAGTAACAATACAAAAGAAGAGAGACAAAATACAACTTCCCATCCCTATAAGAAGTCATTTGAATGAATAATTTGTATCGAAGTCATCAAATTCGGATTGATCTTTTAAAATATTTTATTATCCACTCAGCTGTGTCAATTTATGCCTTAAAAAATAGAAAATTTCAAAATAGAATAATCCTCACATTGTTCATTTTGTACTCAAGTCTTTGATGATGTTAATCAATATTTAGGTATAGAAATGTTTTCCTGAATAAAATACTATACATTAACTTTTTTTCAAAGGACATAGTCTCAGAAATTGTCATTTTAGCTTGCTGATGCAAGATCATTGACTGATTTCCTTTAGGCACTTTGAGATAGTATCATTGTGGCTCAGTACACAGGGGTTCTGGTAAAGGAACCACATGCTTTTGGAAACCCAGTGTGCTTTTCAATGGAACTCTGAAATATCCCCTTCTCCGAGACAGCTCTGTGATGTCATCTGGTCCTATTTTGATAGAGTTTTGCCAAGTTAAATAACTATTAGTCGGTTCTGGCTGTCATAACAAATGCCATAGACTAGATGACTTGAACAACAGAAATATATTTTCTCACAGTTCTAGAGGCAGGGTTCCATATCAGAGTCAGCTCTGCCAGATTCTAGTAAAGCTTCTTCTCCTGACCTATAGATGCTCATCGTTCCTCTGTGCCCTCATGGAGCAGGGACAGAGCAAACTCTTGTTGTAGCTCTTCTGTTAAGGAACAAATGCCATCATGAGACGGTGCCCTCATGACCTCATTATCTTAAATTAATTATTTCTCAAAGACCTTATCTTAAAGTGCCATTAAATTGATAAATCTTAATATTTGGGATAGAGAGACCAAATTGAGTCTAAGCATTAACAATCTTTTCTTCATGTTAGGTAATCTTATGACTTTCAACTCACAAAGGACAACGGGATTCATTAGTCTTTCTCAGGATTTGTGAAATTCAAATGAAGAGTTTGAAGATATAGATATAGATATAGATATAGATATAGATATAGATGTAGTTTTCCAAAACATGCTTCAGTGACTTTTTATGTAGAAGAAGCTTAAGGAAAGCAATTTGGTCACAAAGGATGACAAAAACCAACCTGGAGATGTCCACTGATTCAAACAATAGTGATGAGTTCTAAAAATTATTTTTTTGGTAATACTTAGTGTTTCCTTTCATAACAACTGTCTTCTGAAGAACGTAGGAAGGGAGACTAATTTAACATCTGCTTCGTGTCTATCCCGAATAGAGAACTCTATAGTAAACACAATCTTTGAGCATCACTAGGCTACTGAATGCCTGTAGTCAAGTTGGTTAAATTTTCACACCAGTTGCACTAGTTAGTAAGTATGGGTAAGTAAAACTCTGCATACAACAAAAAACAAAACTGACTTACTATAATGATGGTTAGAGATGGGTGGTAGCCCGGCAAGCTACCGAGAGTATCTCGCCCGCACGGCAGAGCCTGGCAAGCTCCCCGTGACGTATTCGATATGCCAAACACAGTAACAACAAAGTCTCCAATGGAGACGTTACTGGGCCCGCTCGAACAAATCGATGATCAATGGGAGGGCCTTTACTATACTTTACTTACTTTATTAGTCAAAATTAAAATATTTAATAGTTACTAGAGAGGTTTTATAGATGCTCCAAATAGGGATTCTTTCAAAATATAATCATAAGGTTTTTATGAAATTAATATGGTTCTCATATAATTCAAGGACTTAACTGTGTACCATCAAACACTATCCCACTGGATAATCTTTAAACACACCTTATCAGTTAGGAATAAGTTATAGGTGATTAAATTATTAGACAGAGCATGAATCCTTTTGATGTTTACAGCAGAGTCACAGAGCTATGACCAACACACATTAAGTACAGTATCACTTGTATCACTTGTCACTTGTCATTCCCTTGATCATGGATGTACTCTACCCAGCACCAGTAATATCTCTATTTTTCCCTATCGTGTGCTAGTGTAGCCCAATGGCATCTGCTTGCTCCAGGAACACGAAGAACCTCAAATGGTTAACTCAGGGTTTTGACGAAGAAGTCTGACCATCTTGTAGGTGGGCAGCCACGCATCCTTTTGACATCTTGTGGAATCCAGTCGGTAAAAGCTCTAGTCCAGCAGTCATCTATAAATTGCATTACATGCATGGCCCATCTGATATCCGATGCCTTGGCAAAACAAGACAGTGTCCCTGATTCTTGATCGTAGATGGAGGTCAGAACTCCAGATTCCTTCTCTCACTTGAGTGAAGCATGATACAGCAAACATATATCTTTCAGTTCCTGTATGGGAGATCCGAATAGTGTTTTAGTCCTGTTTTCATTAGGGTTCAGTATCTGAGGCGTATGTTAGTGCAGAAAGAACAGTGGAGTTGAAAAGATGTGTCTGGAGCCGGAGGTTCTTCGCCCTCTTAACAACTTCTTTGATGCCCTTAAGGTATTCCACGCTGTTCTCTTCCTCCTGCACAGTTCTGGTGCCAAGTCATTCCTCATGTTGAGTTCTTGACCCAGGTACACAGAGCTGCTGCATTCGGAGATGTTTGTTCCATTGAGAGCAAATGGAACGTCTAATCCCTGATGTTCCAAGTACAGTATATGATACATAATGGAAAAGACAAGCAATGTTAGGGAAGTATAGAATGTGAAGAAGCATCATTTAAAAAAATCAAGAACTTGTGACTTGAAAACCAAAAAAGACTGAATGAGAGATGCGCTGCTTAATATAACATTTAAAGAATTAATAAACAGTGTCGGGGATGTAAGTCAAGTGGAAAAGTACACGTCTATTCTGTGTGAAGCTCTGAATTCTATTGCTAGGACCTCATGGTTCTTTGAGGTTGGCTCTCTGAGCACTGCAGAGTGTAGTCCCCATGATTCTGGAGCAGAGAGAGTGGAAGTGGCCTCACTGTGCCATAATTCTTTTATTTGTGCCTTATTCAAAAGAATTAGCAATATTATCCTTTGCCACCATTTAAAAAGTCATTGCAGAAAATAGTGTGGTTCAATAAAATAGAAAAAGCAGAAAGATACATTGAATGCTCAGGAAAGGGAATACATACCAATAGAGATAGTCAAGAAGTGCACAGGAGTAGAATAAGAACAGGCTAGAATGTGTCAGGTAAGGTCAAAATAAATAGTTTGGTCATCTGAGGACGAGAATAATTGAATGATAGCTTGGTTTCAGGAGGTTATTTTGACAATATTGTATAGAATTACTAGTTATGAAGGATAATTAATGTTGAATATTATTGTTCCAGATAACCGGCAGTACAGACCTGACAGAGTGGTTACTAAGGAAGAAACGACAAGAGTAATAACAGTTGTCCTGAATTTAGGCATCCATTTGAAAACTGTGTCAAGCCACTTGTGTGCATTATAATATTTATATTTATGTCAACATATTGGTATATGTCAAACCTTCATCATTTTAAAAATGAATAACTACTTTAAAATGGCAGACTTTCCCACCACAATTGAGGAGAATCTTAGAGATTGAGCTTTAACATTCATACCATGGTATATGAGAATAATAGAAACAGTTCATATAAAGTTATGCATTCAAAGAGAGATGACTAGGACCTTACTGGATATTTCAATCAAAGAATCAACAATAACTCCTAGATCTGGTGATGTGGATGAAATTTTTACATGTGGAAGACCCGAACTTCAATTCCTGCTATTGTATAGCTTTTCCTCGACCTACCACCTTCCTTAACACTATTAGGAGTGACTGTTGTAGCACTGTCCTCCCATTGTTCATTGATTTGCTCGAGCAGGCACCAGTAATGTCTCACAACAAATTGTGAGACTTCTTGTTGCTGTTTTTGGCATATTGAATACATCATGGGGAGCTTGCCAGGCTTTGCCGTGCAGGCGAGATACTCTCGGTAGCTTGCCTGGCTCTCTGAGAGGTGTAGAGGAATCGAACCCGGGTCGGCCATGTCGGTCGTGTGCAAGACAAACACCTTACCTGCTGTGCTATCGCTCCAGCAATTTTAAAAATAACTTAGAATAAATAGGATGCAAGAGGTATAGAAAGGTGAAGATGGTTAACCTTGCATGTGGCCAGCCTTGGTTTGCTTCTTTGTACTGCATGGTCCTCTGAGCACCAGAGGAAGAGACCCTGAGAACTGGAATGACCTCAAAGCAATGTTGGATATGTACCATACCCCTTCCCCCCAAAAAGGAAAGGAAAACTGAAAATATTAGCATAGATAAATATATTAATATTGAAAAATAAAAACAATGAATAGATAATAAGGCCTTGTAGGAATAAATGCAATAGACATATATAAGACATATGTAGCAGATATATATAAGGTCCTTCTCTGTATTCCCAAATGTTGAACAGACGTTTTTTTCCAATGTGCATGAATCTTCTCCAAGATATAACATATGCTGGGTCAGAAAACATCTCTCCATAAATTTAAGAAGATAGAAAATATATCAACTATCCTCCTAGGCTATAATCTTTGAAAATTGGAAATTAATCACAATCATAAATTGGGCTAGGAGACTCAAACAATAAAAAATAAAATAAAAGTAAATAGAAATGAAAAATAAAATAAGTATAGTATTGTATTTATGGGTGCTCTGTAAATAATACAATAAATAGAACACAAACTTTGGAGAGAAAGCAAGATAACAGGTTTGGGGGTATATGACAGGATTCCCACTTCTGAGACACTTGCCCTATTCTCATGTATCAATTAGATCCCTATTTCTCCATATAATCTATTTTTATGTTTCAAATAGATTGAAAGGGATAATAGAATGTCACTGATTTTCTTTCCTACTACAACTTTTAGGTACATTTCTTCAAAATAAGATGTTCCATTTTATCTTTTAGGAAGAATTTATTATTTTTTTCTTTATAGCAAGCTTGCTGCTTTTTTTGGATAATGTTCTCTATACTTTATAATAGCAATTACACATTCTAGTCCCATGCTTACCTTAATTAATGTCTAGTTTGTTAAAGAAATAAGTGCCTTCAGCTTTACTCTGGGGTAAGGGATAAACTAACTACAAAGTACTGATGATTGATCAGCCCAGGGACTAATCATTAGGTGCATCGCAGTACTGTGTAAGATTAATTTGTCCTTAGATTATTTAAATAAAAACCACGTTCATTCCTCTGTCTTTTTTTAGCTAAAGCTCTAAAGTTACCACATATGCAGTCAGAAAATGATATTCTTGTAACATCTATGAATATAAGAGGAAAGTTCAGATTCCATCAACTTCCATGATATTAAGAGCCAACATCTTCAATATGCCAGAAATTCTAAGTGCTTTGCATACATTGATGACTTTAGTTTTTACTTAACTTTGATTCAGATGTAGTTATTGTTTGCCTTATATACCTGTGGAATATCTAAAACACCAAAGTAGTGTCAAACTGAGTACAGTAGTAGAACCAAGTTTTTAGTCACTTCGGTTGTAAGCTCATGCTTTTATCCTGCTTCTTAGATCAGTTCTGTTAATAATAGTACCTTTAAAAAGATACAATTTGTATTCATATTACAAAATACAGATCTTTAGTTACATAACTAGAAAAATCCAGATTTAAAAAATAAATTGTTTAAGAAAAAGTAGTATTTTATTGTGACTTATTCAACAGATTACTGAACACCTAATTCTATCAAATCATTCAAATTAATGATCAACATTTATACAATTTATTATTAAACTAGTTTAAATAACTATATTTGGACATTTTTTGTACTTCCAAATAGGCAATTTAATCACCATGAAATATTTGCCTCTAAATGAAATATTAAATAAGAAATTTTGTTTTCAGTATTGTGATGTAGAAAATTTAAGTAACAAACACAAGTAATCATTAAATAAAATAATTTTTGTGACAGTCCCAGAATTCAATCTAGATCTAGGTTTTAAAAACAATTCTGAAAGTTCTAACTTTTTTCAGCTAGGTCTTTATGTTCTCTGTTGACTTTGGACAAAAGACGAAGAAAGGCAGATCAAATATTAGGAATCCGTTATGTATGTAAGTGTATCTGTCTCTGTTGGTTTTGCCTGTTGAAACCCTTTGCTAGCAGGAAGCATATAGAATAAGACTTGTGAAAGGTAAGTAATGGGCTTCTTTCTTTCATCCTAAAGAACATGTTCTCCATATATTTTTGGTTAATGACAACTACATTTCTTCTTTCTTCTATAATCAACTTACACTTTCATCTGTCATCTGTCTCCTTAACTTTGAATATCTAAACATCAAAGAATTTCTCCTGAAATAAAAAGGAAGCAAAACTGAGATAAACAAATGGACATAGTCAATGAATCTCAAGAACTCCTATTTTGATTAAAGTCTGTTATCTCAACATTATTCGTTAGCCCTTGCTTCCATAACCTCTCCTCAAAATAATAAATGCCAAAAAAACATATTTTGGTAGATTGGAAAATAGCTCACTGTCACTGTCACCCCATTGTTCATTTTGCTCGAGTGGGCCCGGTAACATTGTGAGACTTGTTACTGTGTTTGGCATATCGAATACGTCACAGGGAGCTTGCCAGGCTTTGCCTTGCAGGCGAGATACTCTTGGTAGCTTGCTGGACTCTCCGAGAGGGGCGGAGGAATCAAACTCGGGTTGGCCGTGTCGGCCGCATGCAAGGCAAACAATCCAGCTGGCTATTGCTCCAGCCAATAGAAAGTTCCAAAAAAATGTCGAAAATTGATTTAATTTATGGTGGCATTTTGAGCTCTGAACTAAGAGAACGAAAGTTTGTCACTATTTGTTGAGTAGCAGTTGATGACCGTTCTACTCCACTTAGAATATTAAAATAAATAGGAAGTCATCTTCAAAAATTGCAAAATAAATTTTTCTATGTTTAATTGCTATACTTTTGGAGCCTCACTGCTTTCCCTGAATTTATTAATAGCTTGTCTGTTAGTAGTATGCAATCTTAACTGAGAATTACTCACATTTCACATTTAACCTTTCTATATACCTCTGAATATATATACTCATATATACTAATATATACACATATATAAACTATAACTATTTAAACACTCAGCTATCTATCTATGCACTTATATCTATATCTATATATCTTATATCTATATATCTATGGATATATCTGCATATACTCTACTTTATGAACTATATTTTACATTATTGGTAGATGAACTGTCATAGCATAATATATGTGTTTGTATTTTTGTCACTTCCACTCTTATCTGGTATGCTAAATTGCTAGGTGTTCTTCAGTAGCTATTTGATTTCACCCTTGACTTGATGTGCTTTAGTAATGGATGAAAGCTTGGGAAGCTAGAGAGGCTTTGACAATTTTTAAATATGTGTGCATTTGTATTTTAAAAAAAAATACAATGTCACAAAGACTAGTCTGATGTTAGAAATTTCATAAATAGCATTTATTGGCATGTGTATGCTCTAGAGATTGACAAATATATCATTATACTAATGAAATTTTATTAATGTATTTTTTGGCTTAATAAAGGAAGAAAAGTTCAATTTCATTTAAATCTTATTTTAGCGAATCGAATTGCAGTTTCTTGTCTTTAACTTTAAATCTTACCAAGCCCTTAATCACCTGAAATACTCTAGAATAGATACCAAAAGAAAATGAAATTAAGTTTAATCAATTTTATGATAAATATTTTTACAAGAAAATAAGCAATGAAACAGTTCTGTATGTCATTTCCAAGAGCTTTAGATAAATATTAAAGTTAATTTGCCTAGCCAGATGTTAAATAAATTTTTTTCACATCTTCCTACTGCTTGCTTTATATTAACCATTTATCAAAGATTGCTATTCATATGTATATGAAATAAATTTTATATTACTAATAACTAAAATAAAGCCACAAATTACATTAATAAAAAGAAACTATTTATTAGTCACTACTATTGGATGAATTGTGTTCCTCAAAAATGTTATGTTGATGTACCAAAGTTTCTTTAACCAGTCATCTGTTCTTGGGCATTCAGGTTTCTTCCAGTTTCTGGCTATTGTAAAGAGTGCCTATGTAGCTGTTAGAAAAGATGAAGTCATGAAATTTACATACAAGTGGTACAATATGGAAAGTATCATGCTAAGCGAAATGAGTCAGAAAGAGAGGGATAGACATAGAAAGATTGCATTCATCTGGGGGATATAAAGTAACAAAGTATGAGATTAATACCCAAGAATAGCTGAGATCAGCACCAGGAGGATTACTCCATAACTTAGAGGCCAGCCGGGTATCCTAGAGGAAAGGGCAGTTCAGATAGAGAAGGGAGCACCAAATAAAGGATGTTTGGAGGATCCTCCCAGGAGGGGAGATGCATGTCGAAAGTAGACTATGGACTGAACATGTTTGCCACTCAATGCTTCTTTTGCAGACCACAACACCCAAAAGGAGAGAGAGAACACAGGGGATTGTCCTGCCACAGAGACAGGGGGGATGGGGGGATGGGGGTGGGAGGGATATTATCCATGGTGGTGGAAAATGGGCACTGGTGGAGGGATGGGTATCTGATCATTGTATAATTGAAACCAAAGCACAAAAAATTGTAAATCTACGACTGTAAAAAAAAAATAAAATAAAATAAAGGGAAAAAAAAGAAAAAAAATGTTATGTTGAAACTCTAACTGTTACTGCATCAGAATGTGACTGTGTTTGGAGATAAGGCTTTTCAATAGGTAATTAAGCTAAAATGTGTTCATTAGAATTGGATACAATCCAATCTGACTGGTGTTCTTATGAAAGGAACTTAGGAAACAGCTAATGCCCACCTATCCACACACAAACACATACACACAAAACTACTTAAAGACATCAAGATAACATGCCAAAGGGAGAAACAAGAAGCTAAACCTTCAAATACCTTGATACTAGACTTCCAGCCACCAGAATTGCAAGAAAATTAATTTTTCTTGTTTAAGTCACTTTATCTTTGATAAATTCTGACATTATAGCAAAATGATGCATCTAATAATTAGCATCAAATCCTTTTCTTCTAAAGTCACATCTAAAATAACTCCATTTAGGTTATAGTAAACCAGTTATTGAATTTCACTGTAAAATTAATTAATTAATTAATTAATTAGCTAGTTAGTAGTCTGACTAATGGTTTGATGACGAAGATAATTGGCGTTTTTCTTTTTATCAAATTCCATTGAAAAAATAAGCACATTGGAATAGTTCTAAATATGCCTCCTTATCCTAAAACACCAAATGATTGAAAATTTTATTTGAGCTTTTATAAATGCTGCTGATTCATTCTTACATATTGACAATTATCCTGTGCACTAAAAATGATTTTTAATCACTAGTACTATCACTGTGAGCACATATTTAAAAAAAAATGAAGTCCAAGAATGTTAGATTGTCTTGTGTTAATACCTATGTTCTTTGTTCCAAGTCTTGTTTTCTCAGATCATTCATATGCAGAGAGAAATTATTAGGAGAAAAACTATTTTGTTACCATTTGCCAGGCAGATGGAAATGCAGGGAGTATCAATACCACAAATCTCACATTCATAACATCAACTAACTTGAAAAGTAGCATTTAGGTAGTTTAAAGGTCTAAATAATTCTATTTGCATCATCAACATTTCACGACCTCTTTTATGTTGGAATTGTTCCTGTTTAAGCATCCTACACAAGTGAAAGTGTTAAAAGACAACAATGAAACATGCTGTCCTATCATCATTATTTGCCCTTTTCCAATGGCTATTAATGGCTTTTTTTGGTAGAAATTTGTCAAAATAATTGTGTGTTAGATTTTGATGCCTTTTCACTTTCAAGAAAGGCTTAAGATGCATATTTTGTGTTGTTTATTATTTGTCCTCAACTTAATTATTTGTGTGGACATCTGCTACCATTGCTTGTTACTTTAGACAGAGTTGCTGAGGTTGTTATGACTCAGTACAATCCATCAGGAGGTGACCCAATCTTTCATGTGAGAGAATAATTAGAGGTTGTTGTTACAAATGAATTAAGTACACAAAAAGACTAACTGAACATTTAACTTTTAAAAGGTATGAAACTGCCTTCATTCTTCCAGAGAATAATTATGGGGCTAATATTATACAAGTTCTTATGATTTATTTTGGGTTATGTAGCAGGTTCTGCCTCATGAAATTTTTATTTAGCCTCACAAAAATAAAGTTTTGTTTGAAATCTTCCATAATTTGAGACATTTTGTTTTTTTCCCTTATCAGGTTAAAAAAGCTGCTTTAAATCACTTTCTTTGCAAAAAGAGAGAGAGAGAGAGAGAGATCTTGCATTAATGATTAAGCTAAAATTGTTTGAATTAAAAGCAATATATAAAGATAGACTAATTGATTCATGTTCCAGTGAATGATTCTCAGTTAATATTAAAGGCACCATAGCAACTAGTTAAAATGAATCATCTCATTGCACAAAGCACCTATTTCTCATAAACAAATATTTCCAGTATAATTTGCTTTTGTATACCAACACAATGCTGTCTTTCCAAAAGAGCTATGAAAATAATTGCAGATATTGTTATTTATTACAAACATAGATGATAAACTATGTATTGCCATCTATTATATACTGATTTAAAGATACTTGTAATATCTTTCTGAAAAAAATATTCCACACATAGACAAAAATAAGCACAAACACCTATGCGTAAGGAAATGGAATAAAAGTAACTGGAGTATATTTGAATGAAGCAAAACTTCTATGTTCAAAGCATACATAATTAATCAGCTTAATTACCCCCAACACACCAGGGAGTCACATTCCCCAGGCTCAAGAAAAGTGTCTGATACAGACCCCACTTCTATTGTGCTTATTTATCTGGGCTCCAAACTGATTAAATATTCAGATGAATTTGAAGGGTTTAGTGGCAGATCTAATGAAAAGCAAAAAAATAATACAGACAACCCCTTTGAGAAAAAGAGCTGAGATGACATGCTCTTTGGTTTTATATGGCCATATTTTGCACTTGGTGTGTGTATGTGTGTACACAGGCCTGTACAAGAACATGACTAGCACACATTTAGGACAGAACAGTTAAAAAAAGATAACCCAGAAGTGACTGCCAGGCTCTGTGGTCAGGGATCACTCCTGATGAAGCTTGACCATAGGGGCCAAGGATTGAACCTGAATCACTTGAATGCAAGGCAAGTGCCCTACCTGCTTTACTATGTCTCCGGTCCCAAGATAACTTTATTCTGGTGTGTAAACATGCAGAATTGTAGTTTTTTGCAGCTAAGGTAATGTTACCTAGGTACATGAAATTGAAAATTTGCACACGGTAATGTCAATCCATACTACATTAAATATTGGTACATTAGAGAAATCTTGCATTTTTGCCTTTTCCTGTAAGCAAAGTGCCAAGAGTTGAATATTCTGGTAAGAATAAGACAAATTCACAGCTTTATTCTTTCGTCAAAGATAATTTTTAGGGTTTCCACTGATGGCTGAAGGTTTGCATCAGTCTTTTACAATTAATGATTTGGCACTGCTAAATATAAAGGGAATATTTGCTAACCAGGCTGGAGCGATAGCACAGCGGTAGGGTGTTTGCCTTGCACGCAGTCAGCCCGGCAGAGTCAGGTTTGATTCCTCCGCCCCTTTCGGTGAGCCTAGCAAGCAGCCGAGAGTATCTTGCCCATGCAGCAAAGTCTGGCAAGCTACCCATGATGTATTTAATATGCCAGATAGTAACAACAAGTCTCAAAATGGAGACGTTACTGGGCCTGCTCGAGCAAATCGATGAACAATGGGAGGACAAGACAGGACAGTTATTTGCTAACTAACCTTATACTGGCACACAGCCTTCAAGACTTGTTTATTCCAGAAAAATAAATCCTTGACCTGGTTGCTTTGTATTTCTATTATTCAAATTTCTTTGACCCCTCACTAGATGCCTTTGGTGAATCCAAGCAACTAAATCATGCAAAAGATCAGTAGATGAAGGTAAGGTAAAGGCCCTCCCGTTGATCGTCGATTTGCTCGAGCGGGCCCAGTAACGTCTCCATTGGAGACTTTGTTGTTACTGTGTCTGGCATATCGAAAATAATCTTGATATTTAAGTTGTCTGGTTTGGGAAAGAATCTAAATTAACTTTAAAAGAGAATAGAGCTTTCTGCTGCCCAAGCCAAGCTGGTCTCATCTCCACACCCAGGTCAGTTTTCCCGCCGCTTCTTGAACCCGGGACTTGGATTTCGCCATGCAAGCCCCCAGGCGTCCCCTGGACGCCTGGAGATAAAGAAGATCTGAGCCTCTCTGCCTCTCCCTTTCCAGTCTTTACTCCCAGGACACACACGTGGAATCTGTGGGGGTGTGGCCACTTTAGAAGTGGGCGTGGCTTTTAAAAAGTGGCCATGGCCTAATTTTGGGCCAGCGGCCATTTATGTGGCCGCAAGTAGTTTACTCAAACCAAGAAATCTAAGCCCTACACCTACACACCAACATGAAGAAACAACGCAAATCCCTGCCACAGTTAGACGACAAGGAAACAAGTCCAGAAGCCTCAATAGGTGCTAGCCACCTTAGGGACCTCTCTGACAAAGAATTCAGATATGAAGTCATTGAAACCAAGAGATGGTTCTTCGAGAAAATAAACAAGATAGATAAACCACTAGCAACACTCACAAAGAAACAGAAAGAGAGAACCCTAATAAATCAAATCAGAAATGAGAAGGGGGGATATCACAACAGAAACCAAAGAAATCCAAAAGATCATCAGAGACTACTTTGAAAGTCTGTATGCCACGAAACAAGAGAACTTAGAAGAAATGGACAAATTCCTGGACTCCTATAATCTCCCAAAGCTGAATCAAGAAGATCTCGAGTATCTGAATAGACCTATTAACATCAACGAAATTGAAACTGTAATCAAAAGTCTTCCCTAAATCAAAAGCCCAGGTCCAGATGGATTCACTAGCGAATTTTTCCAAACATTTAAAGAGGACCTACTGCCAGTCCTTCTCAAGCTTTTCCAGGAAATTGAAAAAAAAAAAAAACTCTCCCAAACAGTTTCTATGAAGTCCATATCTCTCTAATACCAAAAGGAAACAAAGACACCACGAGAAAAGAAAACTACAGGCCTATATCCCCGATGAACATGGATGCAAAGATTCTCAACAAAATACGAGCAAATAGAATTCAACTACTCATCAAAAAGATCATACACCATGACAAAGTAGGATTCATCCCGGGGATGCAAGGCTGGTTTAACACTCGGAAATCAATCAACATAATCCACCATATCAACAAAAGAAAAAATAAAAATCATATGATCATATCAATAGATGCAGAGAAAGCATTTGACAAGATCCAGCACCCATTTATGATGAAAACCCTAGCCAAAATGGGGATAGAGGGGACTTTTCTCAATATAGTTAAAGCCATCAACCACAAGCCTACAGCAAGCATCGTCCTCAATGGCGAAAAACTGAGAGCCTTCCCTCTAAGATCAGGGACGGGACAAGGATGTCCACTCTCTCCACTGCTGTTCAATATAGTACTGGAAGTACTTGCAATAACGATTAGGCAAGAAAAAGATATTAAGGGCATCCAGGTAGGAAAGGAAGAAATCAAGCTCTCACTATTCGCAGATGATTTGATACTATACTTAGAGAATCCTAAAACCTCTACCAAGAAACTTTTAGAAACAATAGGCTTGTATAGTAAAGTTGCAGTCTATAAAATCAATACCCAAAAGTCCATGGTTTCCTATATGCAAATAGTGAAAGAAAAGAAAGTGACACGAAGGAAACAATCCCGTTTACAATTGTGCCCCAGAAAATCAAGCACCTAGGAATCAGCTTAACTAAGGAAGTAAAGGACCTGTACAAAGAAAACTACAAAACGCTACTTCAGGAAATAAAAGAGGATACGAGGAAATGGAAATATATCCCCTGTTCATGGATCGGGAGAATTAACATTGTCAAAATGGCAATACTTCCCAAAGCACTGTATAAATTCAACACAATCCTTATTAGGATACCCACGACATTCTTCAAAGAAGTGGAGCAAACACTCCTGAAATCTATATAGAACAATAAGCCCCCCCCCATGAATAGCTAAAGCAATTCTTGGGAAAAAGAAAATGGGAGGAATCAACCTCCCTAACTTCAAACTCTACTGCAAGGCAGTAATAATTAAAGCAGCATGGTACTGGAACAAAGGCAGAGCTGTAGACCAGTGGAACAGGGTTGAATATACTGACATCTCCCCCCAAGCATACGAGCATCTAATCTTCGATAAGGAGACAAAAAAAGTGAAGTGGAGCAGGGAAAGCCTCTTTAACAAATTATGCTGGCAAAACTGGAAGGGTACATGCAAAACAATGGGCTCAGATCTTTGCATAACTCCATGTACAAAAGTAAGATCTAAGTGGATTAAAGACCTCAACATCAGACCAGAATCCATAAAGTACATTGAGGGAAAAGTTGGCAAAACCCTCCATGACATAGAAGCTAATGGTGTCTTCAAAGATGTCACACTGCTGGCCAAGCAAGTGAAAACAGAGATAAACAAATGGGACTATCTTAAACTAAGAAGCTTCTGCACCTCAAAAGAAACAGTGACCAAAATACAAAGACAGTCTACAGAAGGGGAAAGGATATTCGCCAAATACACATCCAGTGAGGGGTTAATGTCAAGGATATACAAAGTACTGGTGAACTCCACAAGAAGAAATAACTCAACCCCATCAAAAAATGGGGAGATGAAATGAATAGAAACTTTCACAAAGAAAAAATCTGATCGGCTAAAAGGCACATGAGAAAGTGCTCCACATCATTAATCATCAGGGAGATGCAGATCAAAACCACAATGAGATACCATCTCACACTCAGAGACTGCCCCATATCCACAAGAACAAAAGCAACTGGTACTGGCGGAGGTGTGGCGAGAAAGGGACCCTCCTTCACTGTTGGTGGAATGCCGACTGGTTCAGCCCTTTTGGAAAACAGTATGGACGATTCTCAAAAAATTAGAAATTGAGCTCCCATTTGATACAGCAATACCACTCCTGGGAGTATATCCCAGAGAGGCAAAAAAATATAATCGAAGTGACATCTGCAATTGTCTGTTCATTGCAGCACTCTTTACAATAGCCAGAATCTGGAAAAAACCTGAGTGCCCGAGAACAGATAACTGGTTAAAGAAACTTTGGTACATTTACACAATGAAGTACTATGTAGCTGTTAGAAAAGATGAAGTCATGAAATTTACATACAATTGGTACTACATGGAAAGTGTCATGTTAAGCAAAATGACTCAGAAAGAAAGGGATAGACATAGAAAGACTGCATTCATCTGGGGAACATAAAGTAACAAAATAGGAGACTAACACCCAAGAAAGGCCCAGATTAGTACCAGGAATTTTACTCCATGGCTTGGAGGCCATCCACACATACTAGGGGAAAAGGGAGCTCCGATAGAGAAGGGAACACCAAATAAAGGTGTTGGGAGGATCCTTCCAGGCTGGGAGAAGCATGCGGAAAGTAGACTATAGACTAAACATGATTGTCACTATTAAAAAAATTAATTAATTAATTAAAAAAAGAAAGTATATGTTGTTACAAATCTATTGGCTATGAAATGTGCGGACTTTGCTGTTACGGACAGTGAAGACCTATATAAGATCCCCTTTGAAGGAGTTCGGGGTCTTGCCTGACGGCTTGACCCTGGCTAGCCAGCTCAATAAACTACCTGCTTGCTGATATAAATAAATAAATAAATAAATAAATGAGAATAGAAGTTCAAATCCAAGTTTATTGTTAAATACAACCAATACCTTTATACAGAGATTGTTTTTCTACGCAAATAATAAAATGTGAATACTACATCCTGTGACTATTAGTTTCGGCAATAGTCATTTCTTAATGGGACAAACTAAGGTACATGAAAGAAATCTTTAACATAATACCACAAGTTAAAAAGGATTGTGGTATTGGAAGTAACAAAAGAGTTGGTAGGGCCATTGCTGATGAGATTACTTAAGGTGTTAGGTAACAGCAAGCTGGCTTTGATTCGGTGTGGAGTTAGAGGAACAGGCAGAGAACTTTCCCTTTACTGGATAAGCACTAATACAGCCTCTTCTTTAGCTTTTTAGGATGAGGGAATGCAAGATATATTAATCTCTTCATGTGTATCAGTTTCAAAGGTTGGGAAACTTGGAATAGGAGTTCCATATATTCTTTTCTCATTGGATTGTGTCAGATGGCTGTGGTCGTGTGTTTTCCTTGTAGTCACTACTCTTTGGTGGTTGATGAGAAAAGTTCAGAGACTATCCAGTATGTGGATGACAGGATACCACACTTGCTTCCACTAATAAACATAAGAAAAAATGGTAAACAGTCAGTGGCTTCTCTTGTTCTTACTATGATTAAGCTCAAAAAAATGTGGTTTTTATCCAGGGAATGTTTTTAGTGGCAGTCCTTGGAAATTGGCTTGGACAGAGGGAATATTTATTAGATTTACCACTGAACAGGGAGTAGTAATTTCTGAATCTTTGCCCTATACTCTCATTTCTTCATACTTTCCACCATTTTTATTTGTTTTGGGGGCAATACTCAGTGGTGCTCAGAGATTACTCCTGGCTTTTCTCTCAGAAATAATTCCTGGCAGGGCTCAAGAGACCAAAAGAGGTGCTGGGGATCAAACGTGGGTAGGCGGTGTGTAAGACAAGAGCCCTGTCTGCTATGCTATTTATCTGCCCCTCTTTACACCATTTTTATATTCATGGTTTGTGGTATGGATACCAATGAGTTTTGCTTCCAGTGTAATAATAAAAATCCTTTTTCCCCCATTTCATTGGAATATTGAGGAACATTGTTCTGAACTAAGAAATTATTATTTCCGTTCCACAAATAACTCCCCTGGTAAAACTTGAACACATTCCCTGTGGGGATAGAGAAAGGCCATTAGCCAAATGCCAGTGTATGAAATAGCATTCCAGGTTAAGCCCAGGGGGATCTAAAGATGAATACAGATTTCAAATCTCAGTAGATTAATCAGAAACACTATGATTTTCTCATTCCATAACCCTATAACCAAGTAGAATAGGGCCCATCACCCAGGAAAATTTCCGTTTAATTCATTTTATACTTAGTATTATAATACAACAATGTGTATATTTCTATCATTGGTTTTGCAACATCAGATAATAATTGATCTTATGTTGATATATACATATACATATGCATGCACATATATACATATATAGATATGCTATCTTCCTTTCACTTTCTTGAAGACAAAAACCAAATCCTGTTTTCTAAACCTTTGTATCTGTATATATTCAGTGGATATTTATTAATGGAACATTGGGGATAAAAAGTAATAACAGCCCTTGAGCATTGTTCTGCCAATAAAGCCAAATATCTGCTAACCAATTCTTTTAGCTATCATGATATACAATTGAATGACATTTTACTTTGACCTTGCTATTTAAAAAATCAAAATTGTACACTTTAATAATTGAATTGAAACTATGTATAATGTCCTTATTTTTCTCCTATATAGTCGAAATGATAAAACAAATTATAATAGATAACATTTATTCGGCACTTGTTATATCCTAGGCAGTTTTCTGTATGTCTCATAACTTTGTTTAGTCACACAGCAATTATAATGAATAGACTCATATATTTTCATTTCCTATAGGAAAACTATGTTTGGAAATTTTCTCAGACTCACAATTATAGAATTTTGTGAATAATACAGAGACTTGCAATTCTCTACCCTTTCTCTGTCCTCCATTCTTGAACCCAACTCCATGATGAAAATATTCTACCAACTTTCCAAAGACTGTATTACTTAGGGACCTTAAAATCACCTTTCTAGTAAGTAATCATTAAGATAGCATTCTTGGGCAGGAGAAATAGTACAGAGGAGAGGACACTTGCCTTGCATGCAGCCTACCTTAATCCTCAGTACAGCATGTGGTCCCCTGATGCTCACCAGGAGTGATTCCTGAGCACAGAGCTCTGATCCTCATCTGGTATGCCCCAGTCCACTAGAATCTACCCCCTCCCAAATATAAGAATGATAGACCTCTATCTCTTAATCTCAACGAGAGGCCAGAAACCTACCATTAGAAGCAATAATTTGCAAACATGTAACTGGTACACTGGTCAGCATTTATTTTATACTCTACATTAATTTTTCTGCCCTTCCACATTTGAAAAATTTTCCTATATTTTTTTGTTCCAGAATTAAGCTAAATTCAATCTCTCTCCCTTATTTCAATGGTCTCGAAAAAGTCTTCCTTTTTCTTTTAACCTGGTACAATAAAATTTTTCTGATTATTTCTAACTTATCTTTAGTTTCCCATAAGCATTTTACACAATCTCTCTTTTCCTCTTCATTCTCATAACCAAGTATTTGCCTTACTGAGATTATATCTCTGTAAAAACTAGGTATGTGTTTCTCATTTTCCTTTTGGTACATTTCAAAAGAGCAATTATGATAGTCATTTGTTTAATTTTATGACCTCAACACTTTTTCCTTCATTTTCTTTTCAGAATTACTTTGACCTATTTCATATAATGCATTGTTCCTCAGACTGTATGAGTCTTTGTTCGCCTCTTTTTTGTCCACCTAGACTTTTCCTCCCACTGTGCACTTAAATTCTCCCCACCCTCTCTAAGTGCCTATGTCATAGTCTGAGTTACATGACCTTATATATTGTTTTGAGATTAGCAAAGTAAAACAGACAATAGTGAAAACAACAAAAAATTTTAAAACCCAATGTCTCCTAAAGATCTAGATTGCCTGAAAATCAGATTTGATGATTACATTTATTTTCCTTACTTAATATGACTTTAAAGAGAAAATATTCAAAAATATTTGTGAAGAAGTATAAGCAAAGAACATTCATTTGATGTTCAACAAGTAGGAGGAGGGTGGGCAAAGACTCCTGGAGCGCCCAGTGCTAGGACGGACATGTTTCCTGTAACTGGAAGAAGACACGCAGCTTACCCTGTTCCGCAATGATGGATGTGTCCTTACGAACCTTGTATTCCTAAGAGAATTCTCAGTATTCATGACACTGTTAATAATAACAGATTTAAGAAACTCATGAATCCCCTGCCTCTCCCACAAGAGAACAAAGCAGTCCTAATTATCTAGCACTAGGAAGTCAGTGCCAGTGTGGATTTATGTTCTCTTCCAAACTAGAATATAGCATCACAATTGATTTTCTTTTTCCGATTCTAATTTCCCAGACCTATTAAAATGACTCTAAAAACCAAACTGCTTTGAAAGAAATAATATTGGCTTTCTCCCATTATTCCTTTCTTTTCTCCCTTGTCTCTTTTCTACTAAATCAAATTAATCTGCTTTAAAAATAGAAAAGATAAGTGATTATATAATCTTCTATGGGAGGCAGGAAGCTGTGGGACATAGGCACAAATGAAATGCTCACACATCCGGCATATTTAGACAATATGTGTGTCAACCCAAGCCTTTTGTGGCCCAGCACTGGAGGGGTATAGCAAATGGAGGTGGAGAGGTTTTCCCCTGTCAGAGACTCCGGGGAAGGAAAGCACCTTCTGAGGGAAAAGAAATTTTCCACAAGCCCAGGGGAAACGCTATGATGCCACTCCGAGCTCTCAGGGCTCAGAATTCAGCCTGGAGGCAGTGAAGCGCCGAGCCTGTGTGACTCAATCCTCACACAGGAGAGAAGGGGGATTTTTTAAAAAATCATCCCAGCTGGCACTGTCACTGTGGCTTGGAAAAAAAAATCCCTATTTGAGTATGCTTTTCATTTATTTGGTTAAAAAAAATCCACACAAGTCAATGAGAAAGATTTTACTAGTTTGAGGTAAACTGTGCTGCTTTACTGCCACAAAGGCAAGGTCACTTTAGTCCTAAGTACATTTCCTAAAATCCGAGTTTCTGTCCCATCTTCCGGGCCAGATTTTGTCCAAAGAAAAAGTCAGTTAAGGGGAAGAAGGATATTCTGGGTGAACAGAGTTATTTTAAGAAGTTACTGGCATTTGCATTTCTAAACTATTAGGAGATAAAATGAAGGGAAAATTTTAAAATGCATATACATATATACATGTTTTAAAATCTAATTTGGGGTCACAGCTGTAATTGCCAAAGCTTTGGATTGTGTGTCATGCTGGAATAATGTCGTGTTAGTGAATGTAAAGCATTCAGCATTACTTTCTGCCTCATTGCATCCTAAGTGCGATGCTATTTCAATATAACACCTACCACTTTTAGGTCTTTATGCTTAAGTATGTCTTGCTGGATGAAATCAAGCTACAAATTGGATGAAATTGGGTCCTCCCAGTTGAGTCTACTGCTAGAAACTCCAAAACCCAATTGTTTTCTAAGTCCAATTCCATGAATTCAAAATTCAAATTATCATGATTTCTTGCACTGGAAAATAAATACAAAAGCTCAACTTGCTGCAGAGATAAGAGGTAGCTTTTGGGCCATGAAAATAAAGTTAACTTTTTTTTCAAACGGGCATTTTAAATGGCTCAGAAATAGAACGAGCAATACTAGCAAAAATATAACCTGCAGGAATTTCAGACATGCTGTATACATTTCTTAGGCAAAAAGGTCTTTCATTCAAATTATTCAATCCAAACAAAAGTATGTCAAAGAGAAATCATGTTTTCAGTTTCCTTTCATCTTTGTGTAGTAATTCAAAACAATTTATTGGCACCTAAATTGTGGTCGCAACAAATTTACTTGTTTTTAAAGACAATATTTATATCATGATGCCTGTCCATTTTGAGGTAAAAGATGCATTTTACAAGATGCTTGAGCTCCTAGTCTGACCATTCCACCCTCGTAGGATTTGTTTCACTAAACTGTAAAAAGATTCGTGAGATAGGGCAATGATTTTCAGCATAGCAGAAAGCAGTAATAGTAATATTTTAACCTGAAATTTTGGGGGGGAGGTGCTGGGGGATTTCTAATAAGATAAACTGCGGAAAGCAGTTACGATCTTTGCTTCTTATATCTGTCTCATTATATTACGTGAAGCTCTCATTTTGGGGAGACTGGGTGGGAGGAATGAAACTTCTTGTGGTGCTCAGGGGACCATGTGGTGTGGGGAATCCAACTTGGGGCTGCAGGCTGAAGCACATCCTCTGTGAACCATGTCCCCTACTCAATGTTGCATTTTAAGTGATTTGAAAGAAAAAATAAAGAAAAATACTGTACTATTCATGGTGAACATGACAATAACTTATGCAAATTTATGCTTGATCCTATTTATGAAAATTTTAACTTGCCAATAACTACCCTGAGGAAAAAAATAGACAAAAAATGTCATTACATGCTGATGTGGGTTTGTTTTAGTGAGAAAAGAAAAGACATTGAATATAGAGTGAGCGCGAGTGTCCTGTTGAGGGGGAGTAAAAGGATCTGGTCGTAGGTCAGGCACTTGGGTTGGTGACACATGTCTCAGGAAATCCATTAGATTAGACTTTGTGATTTAGGAAACTCGGACTGATTTAGACTGAATTAAAGAGGAAAAATATTAAAAACAATTCATAAATAATGACAATATCCACACAGACACTAAAAGTGTAAGGAAAGCCACAGGTATAAGTATTTCATAGCATTGACAAGAAATACTGAAAAAATTTTCCCCAAACCTCCAAGAAAAAATCTAGTTTATTAACTTATAATTACTATTGTATGCGAGTTCATTGAGCCACATCCCCTCTCCAAACTTAATTTCTTTTTCCTCCATGTCCTAAGTTCTGTGACTGATGTACCTACTGTTTTTTTTCATAATCTAGCAAGTGTTTATAAGCCTATCCTTGCTATTTTACAGGGATCAAGCTGCCTAGCTCTTAGCACAGACCGAAATTCCAAATCTGAGCAGGATACTCTGAACTGATGATTCCTTACAGTTTTTAAGTTATGAAAGGTGGTTGCTTTAAGTTTCATATAAACAATCAAGACAACTAACATACCTATTGACTTTTCTGTCAGTAGGTATGACAATTCCCCACCTGCAATTCTCTTCCAAAAACCAATCTGAGGAAGAGAGAGAAATAGAGACAGAGACAGAGAAACAGAGAGAAGGTTGGGGGAAGTGGAGAAAATGTTATATATTCTGCTGTTTGGCATCTATCCCAAGAGCATAAAATCAGTAATTTAAAATAATTTATGTAGAACTATGTTTATTGCTGGAGCTATAGCACAGTAGGTAGGGCATTTGCCATGCATGCAGCTGACCCAGGTTTGATTCCTTTGTCCCTCTCCAAGAGTCTGGCAAAGTACTGAGTTCCTCGCCAGCACGGCAGAGCCTGGCAAGCTCCCTGTGGAGTATTCAATATGCCAAAAACAGTAACAGCAAGTCTCATAGTGGAGACATTACTGGTGTCTATTCAAGCAAATCGATGAACAAAGGGAGGAGAGCGCTATAGGACAGCGCTACAGTGTACACCTATGTTTATTTCAGTGCAATTTACCAAAACGGTTCGCAAACAACCTAAGTATATAATAACGGAGGAGAGGGGGTTTGGTGCTGGGTACCCTCCTGAACTACCCAGAAATGACCCTGTCTGAAGAGTCAGGAGTGAACAAGTAATGAGCACCAGCAAATGTGGTGAGGAAGGAAGGAAGGAAGGAAGGAAGGAAGGAAGGAAGGAAGGAAGGAAGGAAGGAAGGAAGGAAGGAAGGACAGCAACAAATGGGTGAAATTTTTAAAGTGTGACATATATTCTCAAAGGACTACTACTCAGCTATAAAAATATAACTTGCATTTCATTATAACTTAGACAAAGTTAGAGGATGTCCTGTTAAGAAAAATAAGTCAGTAGATCAAAGACAAATTCTGGATAAATTCACTCATCTGTGGAATATAAAATAATAGAACAAGAAATAGACTATTATCAATGAAAACAACCTAAGACTGAATCTTCTAAATGGCAGTGGAGATATGTTTGGATGAATGTGGTTTGGGAGTAGGGACACAGGGACACACTCATGAAATGTAGCTCGCTTCAAAGAAAAACTGAAAGTTTAGCAGTTGGTTCTCTTTTTCTCAAATTTGGATCAAACGTTGATTCTAGCAGCTAAATAATATATTGAATAGAAAGAAGAAAGTAAAGACACCTGAGAAATTCTTTGAAGATTTTCTAAACTATTAGTGATGCTATTGCAGCTGTAATGCTGCTGTTTTTCTTCACACAAATTCCCACTGAAGTTAGTAATAAACACTTCGACAGTCCTAGGTATTTGCTCATACAATCTCTATTTATTATCAAGCTTGTGATTAGAATTTTTCCAAAGTCATATTTGTATAATATGGATAACTGTTTTTTCCATTAGGTTGAAAATGAAACATCCTCATGTTATATAATATTTAGAAGTAAAAACAAACTATCCATATTAGTTTGTGATTCAGATTTCCAGAAAAAAATATACATCAGTCTGCATCCTGAGCACAGTGCCAGGAGTAAAAAAGATGGGAACCGGCACATCCTTCCCACCTCACCGAGACCATGAGTTGCCCCACACGAGCGGCTCTCCAGCAGGGCCATGCCCCCAGACGCACACAAACCAATCTCGGAACTATGCGGCTTTTGGCAGAAATCCCTCTAGACTTAATTAGTAAAATATCAGAAATCTAAAATCACGCGGCCACGGTCGCACCACATCATATGGTATGGTCTTCATAACCAGCAATAGAACACAAATTATTTCACGATGCCTTTTCATCAGGTCTGATTGTTAGGGTAAAATCCCAAATAATAATGGTGCATCTTTTGTTGAAATAATGAATGTCATCAAAGTAGAGAGTTAAGTGGAAATCATCTGCCTCACAGACATGGGGAGGGGTGGTAGGGGGGTATATTGGGGTTCTTGGTGGTGGAAAATATGCAATGGTGAAGGGTGTTTTATCATTGTATGACGGAGACTTAAACCTGAAAGCTTTGTAATTGTTCTCACAGTGATTCAATAAATAAATTTGAAAATAAAATACACTGCCATGTGTAAACCCTCACTCCCCCCCAAAAAAAAACCCCACAAAAACAAAATCAGATGTCCAGGGAAAACTTAGAAGAAGTTACAATGGACACAAAACTCTAAAAAGTTTTAAAATTGATTTTCAAAATAAAATGAGGCAGCACTGAATTTTGTCTCAATACTTTGTGTTGAAGAAATACTAACCAAACTTTTCTTAGTACTAATGTGGTTACTTAGGGAAAACATAACTCTAGATCAGAGACATTTATGTTTCTTCGCTGGTCATTCAAAAGAAAGAAAGGGGATGTAATACTTAGTACTTTTTTCCTTCCAGGTATAGCATCCTTACTCACATAGTAGCTGTTCCCATTTTACTAAAACTTAATGAAAGGATCAGAAACCTATCTGTCAAGGATTATGAGAAGAAGAAAATAATGACATCACTAAAGAAATGAAAGATTCATTATATTAGATGCCTAAGCTTTGTTAATGAACTCAGTTGCTCCAGGTGGCACTCAGCAGAAAAACCGGGCAATGGTCAGGGGTTCATCAACATTACCAGCTGCTTTAATAAACTGATATTGTTGGGAAATAGTTATGCCCATTTATTTACATATTGTGTGTCACTATTTTAGTGCAACAAAATTGTTGAGTCGTTGTACCCGAGAACATATGGTCTGCAAAAATCTCAAACATTTAATATCTGGGCCTTGTAGAAAAGCTTTGTTGACCTGTGCCCTAGATCCTTACAAGTCCTGTGAAAACAGATTTTGAAACTCTTCGTCAATCCTCAAATATACTCTTGAATAAATATAGGTAAATAAAAGGTGCCACAAAACTCAATGAAAAGAAAAGATACCACAGCAGGACAAGGCACTCATCTACGGGGGCAGGGGGGGGGAGGATTAGTGAGGATTTTATTAATTAGTTCATCAGACTTACATGTATCAAGGGCTATTATGTGTTAGTCACTCTGACAACCCCTAGAGACACAGAAGAGAACAAAGAATATATAATTCCCATCCTCCTAGAATCTGGTGTAGAATTCATCTAAAAATTCAACTCTGGAAGTGCATATAAAACTCTGATCTGTACTGATTGGTATAACTTACCATAGGGTGTATAGTAATAAAGCTAACAAGTTTAAGATGTGCATCTGCTTTATTTTTCATAAATTCATTTCTCCCTTCTGGTAATAGTAATCCCCTCTCTTCAGGAGCCATGTACCCTCTTTCTAAATTTATATTTCTGGAATTGCATAAAAGACTATTCTTCCCCTACACAGAGGATTAGAAATCTAGTAAGTTAGAAACATCATGGCAGTGGCCAGAGTGATGGACAGGAGTTAAGACTCTTTCATTGTACATAGCTGACCCTCGTTCAAACCTGGCATGTTATGAGCACAGAGACAGGAGTAAGTCCTGAACACCAAGAGGTGTAGAACAAAACACAATAACAGCAAAAAGGAATCTATTTGCCTAACCAATCACAATTGATCCTGAATATTTATTTATAGTGATGGGAATATTTCTCTTTTTGCCTTTGATTGTAATGCAATAAAGATGTTAGTATAAAGTTGTCAGAGGACTTATTCTTTCCTTTGAACTTGCAGAAAGATGTGAACAGGTAAAAACAGATTCTACACATACAGGTATACAGATATCTTTTTAATTTTAAGGGTTAATTATTGGGTGGGATCACATTCAGCAGTGCTCAGGGATTACTCCTGATTCTGCACTCAGGGATCATTTATGGTGGGGTTCTGGTAACTCTATGGGGCTCTGGGATCAAACCAGGTTAGCCCTCGCAAAGCAAACACCCTACCACATGCAAAACAAATATTATAGCTCGGTCTGTCTGTGTGTCTGTGTGTCTGTCTATGTATCTATCTATCTATCTACCTACCTACCTATCTATCCACCTACTATCCTGCCCCCCACACACACAGAAACACAGAGGCATAGAGACATGGATATGAAGACAGAAGACAAACCTCCAGAGACAAAGATATTCAGAGGGTCAAAGGGGATAAGATTGAGGCCCAGGATTCAATTGACCTTTTCCTAAACAGAAACCAAGAATGATCAGGAAAGATTTGGATTTTAACTTAAGATCTTGATCACTTGACATCCCATTACTCATCAATTTGCTCGAGCAGGCGCCAGTAATGTCTCCATTCATCCCTGTCACATGCTAGTGTAAAACAATGGCATATGCTCATTCTAGGAACACGAAGAGCCTCAAACCAATCATTCAGGGTCTTGACAAAGAAATCTGACCAACTCATAGGTGGGATGCCATGCGGTCTTTTGATGTACCATGGAATCCAGTCTGTAACAGCTCTAGTCAGGGGTTGCCTCCAAATCTCATTACGTGTCCACCCTATCTGATTTTTGTTGCCTTGGAAAATGAGACAGCATCCCTGATTCTTGACCATCGGTGGAGGTCAGAACTCCGGATTCTTTCTCTCAATTGAATGAATCGTGATACTCCAAGCATAGCTCTTTTGTTTCCTCTTTGGGAGACCCAAATAGAATTCTCACCCTGTTTTCATAGGGCTCAGGTTTTGAGGCGTATGTTAATGCACGAAAAACAGTGCAATTGAAGAAATGTGCCCAGAACCGGAGGTTCTTCATCCTCTTACCTATTTCTTTGATGCTCTTGAAGGTGTTCCAAGCTGCTCTCTTCCTTCTGCGCAACTCAGGTGCCAGGTCATTCATGATGTTGACTTCTCGACCTAGGTACACATAACTGTTGCATTTGGAGATGGTCTTTCAGTTGAGAGCAAATGGAACGTCAGGAATGAGAATGTTTTTATAAACATTGTCTTTGTGAGATTTAGCTGGAGTTCAAACTTTCCACACTCACAGTCAAAGTCAGCCAGCATTTGTACCGCTTGGCTAATGTTTGGTGTTATTAGAATGATGTCATCAGCAAAGCAGAGGTGGTGTAGTTGCCGACCGTCTATCTTCACTCCCATTCCTTCCTATTCCAGTCTTTGCATGACGTTCTCGAGGGTGGCACTGAAGAGTTTCAGTGAAATGGTGTCACCCTGCCGAATGCCTCTTTTGACATGGATTATCATTTCTTTGTAGAATGGTGAGATCCTGGTAGTGAATCCATAATACAGCTCATGGAGGATCCTGATATATTGAGTTTGAATGCCCTAATTGGCTAGAGCTTCAATGACTGCTTCCATCTCACCAGAATCCAAGGCCTTCTTTAAATGAATAAACGTTAGACAGAGTGGCATCTTGAACTCTTGAGATACCTCAATGAGCTTGGTTATCGAGTGGATATGGTCAATCGTGCTGAATCCTTTTCAGAACCTGGCATGCTCGCATGGTTGTCCTTCATCTAGTGTTCTGCCAATCCTATTCAGGATGACCCGAGTGAGCAGGTTGTAGATGACAGACAATAGGCAGATCGAGCAATAGTTGCCAATGTCGTGGATATCTCCCTTCTTGTACAGTAGAACAGTCCTGCTGGTTTTCCATTGGGAAGGAACCTTGCATTCAGACAGGTAGCGAGTGAAGAGATGAGCCATTGTATTGATGAGTACTGATGGCAGGTTCTTCAGGTGTTCAGGTCTTATCTTGACTGGGAAGGTGCTGTTCGTTTCTTTACTGACAAAATGGCGTGTTGGATCTTAGAAGGGAGAACATTGGGAACAACATATCCATCCTGCTGAATTTGATATATGGGCAGGTGGATGTGGCTAATGAAGAGATCCAAGTAGCAGTCATGAATAATCTTCTCTTTGCCCTTCTGGAAGATGTGATAGACCCATCAGGACTTCGGAGGGCAGTCTTCTTGGTCATTTAGTTGGCAAAGGACAGGCAGGCATTGCGAATGCTTTTCCCGGCTTCTGTCGCATCTACCAGCACTGCTGCTCTTCTCTCTTTGAGGTCTTCCTTTATCGCTTCTCTGCACTGCTTTGAGAGCTTGGATGTTCGTTGGCTTGTGGTTGCCTGAGGCATGTGCCAAGCCATGTTGGCGTGTAAGCTCAAGAGTTTTCAAAGACAGGCGTTTTTTTTGTTGCTATCTCTCTCTCGGCGTTCCTTGTACAATAATGGAGTGCTAAAACAGTCGATTGTATTCCTCGTCAATATTGTCAACAACAGCATCTTTCCATGTTTCTGCAATAGTGCCAAAGAGCTCCCAGTTTGTGGTCATTCTGGGAGTTCTCTTCTTAAACTTTGAAGCCCTTTCTCCCCACTCTGTGAAGTAGAATTTTGCATGAAGGAGATGGTGGTCAGATCCTGTTTGGAAGATTGGGACAACAGTGACATCAATCAGGTAAGACCATCAATTGAATATATGATGTGGTCAATTTCCTTGTGGAACCATCCACCGGGAGACTCCCATGTCCAACGTTTAGATTCGGCCTTCTGGAACTGTGAGTTACCATGGATGGTCTTGCTCAACATGATGAACTCAGATAGTTTCTCACCCTTTTCATTCCATCCTAAGCCATGGGTCCCAACTGGGAGTTCTTCAGCTGATCTTCTTGGTCCTATCTTGGCATTAAAATCAACAACAATGATCTTGTAGAAGGTGTGGTCTTCTTTATAGAAATTCTCTAGCTCCATGTAGAACTTCTTAATTTCTCCTTCATCATAATTGGATGTTGGTACCTAGACAATGCAGAGCCACCAGTGAGCCAAATCTATTCAAGCAAGTGTAGTCATCTAATTCAGGTTGTTAGGCATTTGAATGAATCAATCCTCATGGTCAATTTTGTGTTGACAAGGACACTGACACCTCCGATATCTTTTTTGTCACATATTCCAAGGAATAGTTCTCCAATGTCGAAAATAGAGTGATGTGAACAATGCCTTCTCATCTCTGTCAGACCAATGATGTCGTACTTGATCTTTCATGCTTGTACCATCAGGTCCTCGATGGATGCATGTGATGCCAGCATATGTGCATTGAAAGTACAGGCAGTCATTTTTGTCCTTTTTGTTTTTGCAGCCTAGATCGGCCTTGAGATTTTATCAGCCTCTCCTTCCTCATCCTTCTTAACACTGCTGTATTGGTGGCTCTTTCAGGGTCAGGGGAATGAGACCTATTGTATTTACTGGTTTTGGCATATTGAATATGTCACAGATAGTTTGCAAGACTCTGCTGTGTGGGTGGGATACTCTCGGTAGCTTACCAGGCTCTCTGATAGGGATAGAGGCCTTTAGGGCAGCCTGTAATAGCCCTTGAAGGTGTTCCCATGGTTCAAACCATATTTGAACCCTACCGAATATGGTGCAGCAATCCTGGAAGATGGGTATTAAATGTCTTATGATGTGTCACACAGTCGCTTTGCAGCCGTGCAGTCCAGAAAGCATTCTGGAGTGTGGCGGCAGCTGGGTAGTGGAGGTAGTGGAGGTAGTGGATGTCTGATGGTGACATATTTATCTGGTACTGGTAGGATGGGTCTTCTGTGCATAATCCTTGGGTTGCAGAAGGTTGGTGGAAGCAGACAGGGCAGGGTAGAGGGGCTCCTGGTTTTAATCCCTTGGTCACCTGTGGTTGGTGGGGGCAGGCAGAGGACCTCTGTCCCTGGGTCTGTTGAGCCCAGAGTTCAAGGTCTCAGAGTTCCACTTATCTGGTTCTGTGGGGCTTCACTTGTACATGAGCCTCGGCCTGAGCGTCCAGAAAGCATCCTGGAGCATGGCGGTGGCTGGGTAGTGGAGGTAGTGGGTAGTGGAGGTCTTAAGATCTAAGTATATTATATCACACATACATATGAATGGAAATTATTAATTTAGGCTGAGTTGTATTGAAACCGGAATAAAATGTACTATTGGAGGTGTTTTTGAAGTGTAATTTGGAACAAGATAGTGTTTTTGTGTATGCATATATGTGTAGAAGACATGATCTGTAGAGAGAAATAAGGAATGTTTAAAAAGTACAATACATATTAATTCTTAACGGCAAACCACATCTACCTGGAGACCACACTTTCTCTTGCTATTGTCCAATATCACCTTGATATTGAATATTACATACATAAAAATATAAATATCTAAGTGTTTATTGTTATGAACTATCACACCCTTGGGTTACAGACTGCCTAAATATTCTTGACTTTTTAAAAAATTTGCAGGCAATGACTTCTACAGTTTTCTTTTCAGACTTATTCTCTTATGTAATGTAGATACTTACTGCTGGAGTTTCTTAGACTGAGTTCTAAATCCTTTTTTTGTTGTTTAGAAAACTTGAGAGGCATGAGCAAGGAGTAATCCCTGGGCACTGAGCGTGTGTCCCCAAAACAAAACAAAAAAATACAAATGATAATAACACTGATTTAAATATCTAGTAAACTCTGTTTTATTCTAAACATTCAAACTCTAATTCAACCATTTAAACAACTCTGAAATTTTATACTTTTTCTCAAACACTACTAGTACCAACTTAGTTAAAAAGACACAATCCTGACCCAGAAGTATTTCGTAGACTCTGATCTAATATCTCCAGGTAGCAGCAATCCTTCCAGTACATTATATTTTTTCACAAAGAAAATTATCTTGGCTATTTCTGTTTTTATGGATTATATGGTCCACCTTCTGACATGTGACATATGGGAAGATCCATGAGAAATGCTGTCCTTACTATTAAAGAAAAAAATCAAAATCTGCCCAAGATTTAGAATCCCATTTCAGTTGCTATAGTTCAGCAGGGTGCACACCTATAAATCTATATGCAATACATACCTGTTTACCACTTACTTCAATAGAACCGAATGATGATAAGTCCTGGGAGTTCAGAGGTAAAGACTTATGAGATCACACTAATTTTCTGGATTAATTGGAGAAGATATTAATGAATCTTCAGTACATTGTAGCACTGTAGCACTGTAGCACTGTCCTCCTATTGTTCATCAATTTGCTCTATTGGCCATGAGTAATGTCTCCATTGTTAGACTTGTTATTACTGTTTTTGGCATATCAAATACGCCACAGGGAGCTTGCCAGGCTCTGCTGTGCGGGAGGGATATTCTCGGTAGCTTGCAGGGCTCTTCGAGAGGGACAGAGGAATCGAAACTGGGTTGGCTGTGTGCAAGGCAAACGCCCTACCCACTGTGCTAATCACCCCAACCCCAGAACACTGTCACTGTTACTGTCACTGTCCCTATCCTCCTGTTGTTCATTGATTTGCTCGAGCGGGCCAGGTAATGTATCCATTGTGAGACTTGTTATTGTGTTTGGCATTTTGAATACATCACAGGTAGTTGCCAGGCTTTTGCCATGTGGTGAGATACTCTCGGTAGCTTGCCAGACTCTTCCAGAGGGGCAAAGGAATTGAACCCGGGTCACCTGGGTGGCCGCATGCAAGGCAAACGCCCTACCCACTGTACCATTGCTCCAGCTCCAGAACACTGCGATCAATGGAAATAATCATCAATATGAGATAATTACTCTGAAGAGAAGAAGCCATCTATATTATAAAGAATAATAGACATATGTCTTAATATAGTACAATAAGTAAAGGCCTCAGAAGAAGAGGCTATCTAAATCGGATCACCAAGATAACAGTTATAGTTAAGTAAGATATTGCCTCAAGCAGATGAAACCTAACATTAATGATCAACTGCTAACAGTTCAGTAAAACTAGCAGGAAGAGAAAGCAAGGAGTTAGAGAGGACAAAAAAACCCGAAAAATATGGAAGAGCCAGATCAGTTAAGCAGTTTGCATTTCATTCTAAAGGCAACAGGTAAAACTAAGTAGCTGCTCTCCACCACAGATGAACATAATGGCCAAGTATGGGTCTGGATGGCTTCATTAAAATCTTATGCCAGAGATCAGAAACCATCATTTTATTCTCTTAAAATATCAATTCATACATACTAAGAATCAAGGATATTTGGGGGTCTAATTTGGAAAAAGCTATCAGAGATTCTCATTTTTTTTCCTATAGAAAAGCATATTCCAAATTCTAAATAATTAAGAAAAAATATTTAGAAAGTCAATTCATAATTAAGGACCATCTGAGCAATTTTATTTATTTATTTATTTTTTATGTGGGAGTACTGCTATTTATTCAGCCACTGAGTAACTGATTGAATTGGGCATGAACTCCACCTTACTTTTTTTTCCCATAATTTTGTTTATTTTTTTTCTTCTTATATTTATTTATTGAATCACTGTGGGAAAAGTTACAAAGCTTTCACGTTTAAGTCTAGGTCATACAATGATCAAACACCTTTCCCTTTACTGGTACTCATTTTTCAACACCAAGAACCCCAATATACCCCCCTCCCACCCCTCCCAATGCCTGTGAGGCAGATGATTTCTTTAACTCTTCTCTACATTGATTACATTCATTATTTTTGACAAAAGATGCACCATTATCGTTTAGATTCCCCCCCCCCCCAACAATCGCAATTCCTGAAAAGGTATTGTAAAATACTTTATTTTCTATAGCTGGTCATGAGAATCATATAATGTTGCATGGCTGCAATAGTGGCTGAGCGATTTTGGATTTCTGCAAAGAGCCAAATAATTACGAGATTGGTTTCTGTGCTTCTGGTGTTATGGCTGTGCCAGATAGTCGCTCGTGGGGGGCAACTCGTGACCTCAGTAGGGCGTGAAGGATGAGCCGGTACTGCCCCCCTTCCTATGAGACTGCAGTTGCCCCATCACTGCCGGCTCGTACCTGGCTTTCCTATAAGCTCTGAGGCAGCAGCCACCTTGCTGCCGGGGGGCATGGGGAGAGGCAGAAGGGATCAACACCCTTTCTCTCCCGGGGAGGCATGACGCCATAGTTTAATGCATGGTCCATTCACTTTTCTGCTGCAAGCTGACGGACTCTGGATTAAGTCCTTTTGCCTCTGGAGCCATGGCCGTGCAGGATAGCCGCTCGTGGGGGCAACTCGTGACCTCAGTAGGGCATGAAGGACGAGCCAATACCATCCCCCTTCCCATGAGACTGCAGTTGCCCCATCACCACTGGCTCATACCTGGCTTTCCAATAAGCTCTGAGGCAGCAGCCACCTTGTATGTGATCCAGTTACATTTCTGCCAAAAGCTGCTGGGTTTCGAGATTTGTTTCTGAGTCTCTGAGGTCATGGCCATTAAGCAGCTTGATCAGGAGTCAGAGATGCCATTTGTAGGTGATGACTCGGGGTCCTGTTGGGATGGGGAGGAAAGGGCCAGTTCCACTCCCATATGGTGAGGCTCCGCACGTCTTGTCACTGCAGGACCAAATCTGACTGTCCAGTGGCCTCTGGAGGATGGCAGTCACTGCACTGCCAGGGGGAACAGGCCAAGGCACATAACCTATTCCAATCTGAAGTGGCCCAGCGCCAGTAACCTACTGCAAGAATAGGACGCATTTCTGCCAAAAACCTTTGGTTTTCCGAGATTTGTTTCTGAGTTTCTGGGATAATGGCCGTTAAGCAGTTCAATCAGGAACCAGAGAGGCCATGCCTCCAATTATATAGCTGAGCTGGAGGTGATTTGTGGATGTCTCCCACATACCTAACTTTTGGCCGTTTACTTTCTTGGTAAACTTTGCCCCAAGTTTTTGGGGTCTGGCCAAAGGCACAGCAGCAATTTTGGGGTATTTGAATGCCTGACAGTGCCATTAGGCTGCTGATGCACTCTCCTCACAGGTACAGATTGACCTATTGGCAGCAACATAACCCCCATCTGAGCACTTTTAAATATATTTAATATTAACTCACTATATATCAGTTTATTCACCACTGAAGTTAAACATTTCTTCAAATGTTCTTATTAGGTTTTTAAACCAAATATTTTCTATTACATTTTCTTTTCTATTGATTTCTTCAGAATCAATGAGTAATAATTCACTTTTGGCTTGGACAACTCAGCCATGTATTGCTTTTCACTTATATATTACTTTAAGTTTTATTTAGTTCTTTCCTTGTTTACTTTCATTGGTTTGAATACCAATGTGCTCAGCAGGCAGGCATTTATATTTGTTAAGCCTCCCTGATTTTCTAAAAATAAAGAAGGAAAGAACTCTTATGAGACAGAAACAATTGTACAAACTAATTCAATTCAATATTTTCCACCTATAAAAGATTTTTTAGAGATTTTCTTTTTGCTTGCCTAGATTTTGGCTCTATTCTTTGGTACCTAGGAGAGGAGTAGGGAGGTGTAAATGACATGCACACCTTGTAATTGGTGTAATTAACAGATCTCAAGGTTATGATGAAGCAGAAGCTCTCTGTTTCACTGTACTAGATGCAGAAATCAGACTAGATTCTTAATGACCTGTCCACACATGGGCAGAGCTCTGGCTTCTATTCAGTGCAAAGCAAATGTTAAGCATCGTTTCCCATATGAAGCACTTTCAATAGCCATCTCCCAACTTACTAGAATTTATTTCGGTTGTAGCATTAGGTCCTATGTCCAATTCAGGAATTGTTTTCCAATTCAGTAGGGGCTGGTGGGAGTGGGGGTGGGGACAGGAGGTTGGGCTGAGATATTTTTAACTAATCTGCAAAAGGAAACCCTGAGCCGCAGGAGCGAGAGCACAGCGGGTAGGGCATTTGCCTTGTAAGCGGCTGACCCGGGTGTTTCCCAGCGTCCCATATGGTCCCCCGAGCACGGCCAGGAGTAATTCCTGAGTGCATGAGCTAGGAATAAACCCTGTCTGATGCCAGGTGTGACCCAAAAAGCAAAAAAGAAAAAAACCTTGCTTTCAATTTTATTCTGTTTCTGATGTCAAAGCAGATTGCCCAACTAATTAGGTCGCTAATTTTGCAGTTTAGAACCTTAAGCTTTCCCCAAGCTTTTGTCTTGACCTTGTTTACAATGAGCCCAATTCATGCAGATATTCCAATTATTGACTAGGATAACTTCCAACTTGGTTTATTCTTTCCTACCCTTTTTGTCTCTCTTTGAAATCATATCTTATTGGTACAGAATGGAAGACACGATTTGAGGCATAGGATTTGAAGCCTGAGTCCTGTTTTACTTTAGGTAAGTTATGTAACATATCTCATCTGTCATAACTAGAGAAAATATAGGATGGGCAGTTAAATGTGAATGTAAAATAAGCAATGAATATTTAAGTAACACACTATATGTTGCATTATATCTCGCCCATACGGCAGAGCCTGGCAAGCTACCCGTGATGTATTCGATATGCCAAACACAGTAACAACAAAGTCTCCAATGGAGACGTTACTGGGCCCGCTCGAGCAAATCGATGAACAATGGGAGGACAGTGATACAGTGACAGTGATCCAGAATTAGGCGACACTCCTTCGGCCTCAGTGTGTTTCTCCAATGCACAATGAGTATCATAATGGGAGGATTGTGAAGATTAAATAAATTCATACAATTGAACTATTTATTATGCTGTCAGGCATGTGGTGAGTTTAAACTGTTTTAGCTATTAAGCTTCTGTTATTTTACTCTAAGAATTAAAGCAGCCTAAGAATGTCTGGAAAGAGTTAACTACACACTGGGCAACAGAGACCTAGGTATTGTGGAAGAAGAATATTATATTCGACCTCATGTTAGGAACTATATGTCCTCATTCTGACCTACTATTCTAAGTCCTCTATTAGTTCCCAGAACCAATTTACAAAGAAATAAACTGAAAGGATTAGAAGTTATGTAAATTACTATAAGACAGAGGGTAGCAAATGGTAAAGCTAGGGTCTGTATTATAGCACATCAACACAAAAACTTTCTTTTATTTTGACCAAAAATTAAATTAAAATTTGTTAATAAAGTTTGAGAAACTACTTTAAAAACTTTTTAAAAAGTTTTAAATATGAAAATTTTATTATAATAATAATAAATTTTTAAAAGTTTTAAATATAAATTTTTATTATAATAATAAATGATAACTATCGTCCTGCCACAGAGGCAGGGTGGGATGGGAGGGATGGGGGTGGGAGAGATATTATCCATGGTGGTGGAAAATGGGCACTGATGGAGGGATGGGTATTTGATCATTGTATGATCAAAACCCAAGCACAAAAAATTGTAAATCTATAACTGTACCTCATGGTGTTTCACTAATAATAATAATAATAAAAAGAAAAAAAATAAATTCTAACTATAAATCCTAGCACTCAAAATAATAAAAAATTACCAATAGCATAATTTATGGAATATCCCATCACAATTCCCTACAGGTGTCAAATATTTCTAGTTACTCTTTTACAAATAGGCAGTAAAATTCACAAGCTAGAAAGTTTCAACAATCAGCATGTAGTTGTATTAATGTCAAGACTAAAACTCAGGTATGTTTCTAAATCAAAGTTACTAATGGCATTAACAAAATACTACAAATACTATCGCTCCAGGGCTGGAGCGATAGCACAGCGGGTAGGGCGTCTGCCTTGCATGCGGCCAACATGGCTGACCCGAGTTCGATTCCTCCGCCCCTCTCGGAGAGCCCGGCAAGCTACCGAGAGTATTCGATATGCCAGACACAGTAACAACAAAGTCTCCAATGGAGACGTTACTGGGCCCGCTCGAGCAAATCGACGATCAACGGGAGGGCCTTTACTTTACTTTACTTTTACAAATACTATAAATCTATATGTTTAAACAACACAAATCTATTTTCTTATGATTCTGTAAGTTAACAGTCCAAGATCAAGGGAACCCCTAAAATAACATTTCAGTTTTAAATTTTTTATGGTGAAAGAAATCTGTAATATGTGTCATGGGATATGTTTATAAATATTAATAACATCTTTCAATAAGCATAAAGATTTTCAAAAATTACTATCTTATACATGGATATATGTTTTCATTAATTCTAATAGTAAAATAAGGTCTTGAATAAGTACAACAATGGAATATATGATAGGAAAATCTCGTTCTAGCTGGCATACCTGAAATGTGGAGAAGTATCAGAAAATTATTTATATATATTTCTTTCTCTTCCTTTTTGGTCCATATTAGGCAATGCTCAGGGCTTACTACTGCCAGTATTCTTTGCCTGATAAGGGATTATTCCTGGCTCTATTTGAGGGACGAGGTGGAGATGCTGTGGAACAAACGTGAGTTGACTACATGCAAGGCAGTACCCTACCTGCTATACTGTCCCTCTGGCACCAGTATCAGCAGTTTAATATCATTTTATACATACTTCTGTGATGTGGCAGGCTCTAGAATTCCCTGATACTTCCAAGTATAAACCTTTCTAATGTGTAGGCAGGACTGTTGGGTCAAATCAAACTCTATGTGTACCTATAAATGCCAGGTTAGATTAATAACTACTTACACTGAATGAGTCAATGGATGACTCACAGGACTACAGCTTACTCCTAGAATCAAGATTCGGTGACACAGTCTGATTTATTTGCATTTAACAACAGTATGGACCAAGTAAAGAAAGCTATTATGGTAGCAGCTGGAGGAGAAATCTGTAGAAAGATGTAAAAAAATAAAAAAATCTTTCAACACTTAGTGAACGTAGGTAGAGAACATTTAATATGGACACCACTATAAATGATTTGCGCTTCAATATTGGTTTTTAAAAACACAGTCTGCACAGTGGTATTTTTGTAGTCAGTGTCAAGCACAGTAATTTTTAGTTACAGCTTGCATAACAGTTCAAGATAAATCAAAGTGAACTGTTCTGAAGAGAAAAAAAATAGCACAGATTTTCTAATACTGTAATCATTGCTTTGGCCAAAGGCTACTTTGCACTATCTCTACATAACACTCATTCAACAAATATTTATTAAGTGTTGATTAATTGCCAAGTGCTATCCTAGGTTCTTGGGAATATATCAATGAATGAAACACAGTCCCAGCATGCAATCTTCCCATAGCGTCCCCTGGGGAGAAAAGCAATAGCCATTAATCATGGTGTTAAATGTGAAGTGACACAGAGCTAGAGACTTCGGGTTCAGGAAAAGAGGGAAATATCTCTAGGCTTTGTATTGGCTGAGGGAAATCAGGGTAAGTTTCATACAGAAGGTGATGTTCATCCTCAGAACAAGGGCCAGGGAAGAGTTAGCATAAACATGGCCTTGGCAGGAAAAACCTTTTGAGAGAAAAGACTATATATATGTTCAGTGAACTGAAGGTGAATGTTAGCCAAGCTATTTCATGTAATTAGAAAGAAGAGTGTAAAACAGTTGAGTGATAAAGCTGAAAAGTTCTCCAGAGGATGTGAATATTATGGAGATTTTTTAATTTTATTCCAATTCACAATGGGGATCATATGCAAAAAAAATGAATTTATTAGGACAAGCAGACAGGAGCTGAAGCATTTATATAGGCATTTGATCAGAGTAATTTAAACAAAAACATGAAGTGGACCAATATAACATGTTTTAAAGAGAGTACTAAAATGTGACTTAATATTGAGAGAACTGGTGATTGGATGTGGAGTGTGAAGGAGAAAAATAACTGAATATATTTCCCAATACTTTATGGATCAAGGAATTTACTAACCATGACGTCAGTGAGAGCAGAGAGCAGGATGGAGTTAAAAAGTGGTGCAGAACCAAATAAAGGGTGTTTGGAGGATCCTCCCAGGAGGGGAGATGCATGTCGAAAGTGGACTATGGACTGAACATGTTTGCCACTCAATGCCTCTTTTGCAGACCACAACACCCAAAAGGAGAGAGAGAACACAGGGGATTGCCCTGCCACAGAGACAGGGGGGATGGGGGGATGGGGGTGGGAGGGATATTATCCATGGTGGTAGAAAATGGGCACTGGTGGAGGGATGGGTATTTGATCATTGTATAATCGAAACCCAAGCACAAGAAACTGTAAATCTATAACTGTACCTCATGGTGTTTCACAAAAAAAAATAATAATAATAAAAAAAAGAAAAATTTGAAAAAATAAAGTGGTGCAGAAACAACAGTCTTTCATTATACTTACTTAAACTTGGCTCATTGCTTGATATTATAACAAACAATGGATGTAATGTTGAAAGACCATAAATACATGCTATAGCTTCCATTCTACTGATTTCTATAAGTAGATAGAAAGATCCAAGAGGTAAGGGTCTCACAGAAAATTGGTGATAATTCTTGCATGGACTATAGCTGAGACCATGAAAGAGGCTATACTATACCTGTCACTGTCACTGCACTGTCCTCCCATTGTTCATCGATTTGCTCTAGCGGGCCTAGTAACGTCTCCATTGTGACAATTGTTACTGTGTTTGGCATATCGAATACATCACAGGTAGTTTGCCAGGCTTTACAATCCAGGCGAGATACTCTTGGTAGCTTGCTGGGCTCTCCGAGAGGGGCGGAGGAATCGAACTCGGGTCAGCCATGTTGGCCGCTTGTAAGGCAAACGCCCTACCTGCTATGCTATCACTCCAGCCCATACTATACTTAAGATTAACTCTTAAGCAAAAACAGAAAAGAGGTAAAAAGAATTTTCATGGACATAACACATGAAAAGAAAATTGGGGTAGAGGTGGAGCAATAGTACAACTGGTTAGGCACTTGACTTGCTTGTGGCTGACTGGGTTGGCTCTCCAGCATCCCATATGGCCCCTGAGCACCACCTGGAGTAAATCCTGAGTGCAAAGCTAGGAGTAAACCCTGAACATCACTGCTTGTGTTCCCCAAACAAAAACAAAACAACAAAAGAAGGAAATTTGGGTTGGAGAGATAGTACAGTGGGTAAGGTGCTCGCCTTGCACATGTCTAATTCAGATTCCGTTCCCACTATCCCATATGATTCCCTGAGCACAGCCTGGAGTGATTCCTGAGTGCAGAGCCAGAAGTTATCCCTATGCATTGCCAGCTATGGCTCCTAAGAAAACAAATAAATAAATAAATAAATAAAATTAATAAAATAATCAGGGAAAATAGACTAACAGAAGAGAACTTTGGATGCATGACAGGCTGGTCATTCATTATTTGCTGGCTGGCCAATCAGAGCGAGTCAATAAAAGTTGCTAAGGAACAAAAGCATGTTATTTGTCTTTGATTAATTAATTCTATGTCTTTGAGTTGAGTTTTGCAAATAATTCCATATTTAACTTTGTGTAGTAAGAGTATTGATGTAGGGGGAACAAAAAAGCAGATTACAGAGAAATAAGAGGGTGATCCCTTTCTCTCATGAGGAATGATAATAATGACGATGATGGCATTTTACTACTGCTTCATGTCAGAAAATGATCCCACAAGATTTTCTTAATCATCACAGCAACCTTTTGAGATTATAGGAATTTAAGGCTTGTTGAAGTTGTGCAACTTGCCCAAGGACAAATGATTAAATAGGTGGAGACAGAATTTAAACCAAGATATGCTTGATTCTAAGTATCTGTTACAAGTGTACTAGGACTGGGGCAACACCTTCGTGAAGATAAAAAAGCTTCGGGGTTTGCCTTTCAAAGGGGAAGAACTGTATTATGTTCAGAATCAATTTTAATCTTGTTACGAAATCAAAGAATATATTGTTACATTTAATTCATTAAAATTACATAATACCCTCATCTCGAAAAACAGATAACCTCTATAAAAGTGAAAACAACTTTATACAGTATTTTTCTCCTATGAATTTTTTAAAGAGCTAATTTATTCATGAGCAAAAATGAATAAAAGTGCCTCCTCCCCAGTAAGGTTGCATTGCTAACATGAATCATTTTTTACTTGTTGATGGTAGATAGAATCTAAAACGGTTATATTTTCTTTACATTCAGGTGTCAATTACAGAGGCAAAATTATCTATTAAAAAGATGGTCATTGGTTACCTGGTAACAGTTCTATTTATGAGCAATACCAATACTTTCATTGGTTCTCCTAAATCACTTTGATTTTTCCCTAAGTCTTAATTATCCTATTACTTTCTATAGAGCAAGGAGCCATGATAAAGCTTCCTCCTAGAAAGTATTAACAGTTTTCATTTCTTATAACCTGAATTATGTTCTCACTACACTGCCTACTAAAAGAGGTATACTAAAGTCTTAACAATCTCTACTTCAAAATATGATCTTGTGTGGAAATAAGGTTGCTGGGGTATATAACATAAATTTGGTAAGCTAAATCATTTGATGACATGTAAGGGTAAATGATGAAACCTTCCAACATTTCTTAAGACTGGGGATCGTGTGCCTTAGCTGAGACAGAAAGTAATGAACAATGGTGAGAAAAAGATGATGAGTTCAGTTTGGGATACTTTGGTTTTATGGTATTTACATAGGAACATGTGAAGGTTTTAAAATATTCAATTAGAAATATATGCTTGAAATTGTTAAGAGTCAACAGACTAAAATATTGGAAGTCTTTACAGGCCAAAACTTGGAATAAGAGCAGTCTGTAAGGCAAACTATTGTTCTTAATTTTCTCTTTGCCACAGATTATAAAAATTCTTCTCTGAATTAATTTCACTGAAAACTTTCCCTAACTCAGTATGTGTTGTACATTTTTTGTCTTTTCTGTCGTTCTTTGTTTTAGACCCCTGAGCTCCTTGGGGTAAGGACTTTGTCATTAATTTAGCACAGCTGAATATATTATATGGTGCCATGTGTATTTATAGAAGTTTGCTAAGTAATGATGATTCAGATTTGGTAATCAGCACTTGCGATGATCATATGGTTATGCAGATCAACACTTACTATGCAAAAATCATTTCCTATAGGGGCAGATGTGCTGGTCTCCCTCTTAGTAAATTTTTAGATCAGTAAATTTCTTGCACTGTAAAAGTCAATTTAGGACTATGCCTTTGATTATCTTCTTGTTGTCCAAGGAAATTAAGAGTGACTATTTTCTATGGGATTGATAGATAGCTAAAGGTAAATCATGCCAATAGCTTTAGTAGCAACTAATTATCAAAATTTCAATGCCTTTTGATTTAACAGTCTCCAAAAATCCGAGAACAATAGACTTAAAAATATTTATAAAAGAGCCATAAAATACAATTTCTACATAAAAGCATATTGAGACTCTACTGGAATGAGAACAAAAAAATTTCATAATATATATTAGATGACAAATGCTCCCAGATTTCAGATTTAATCTAGGGAGATTAAAGATAATAAGTGTTTAAAATCTTACTATTTTTTTAAATCAGAAACATCTTAACAGTTATTTTTAAAATATTGGTAAGGGTTCTGCACTAATTCACTAAGACTATTAAATTTTTGATCCAATAAACACAAGATAGGCAGATATAAGTCTGCATTATTAATAAATAAAAGTATACTAGTAATAAAAAGAAGAAACATAGCAGAAAGAAGAGACAAATTTAAAGCATTGAAATTTTCATACTTTTAATATAAATATAACTGTGATCAATTAGATCTTTTAAAAGAAAACCATGGTTAAAGACATGATTTTATGCTTAAATTTTCAACACATTCTGATGTGAAATTTTCTGTCATTTAATACCTGATTTTTGAGAAACTCCTCTCTCCTCCCTCTTATTTATCATAATTATCGGTATCAGCTGATGAAATCTTAATGATAGATACTGATTTGAAGTTGATAGACAACCCTAACCCTATTTTTAAAATCTAACAATTATATGACATTATATCACTCATTGCACATAACAGCCTCAATAACAACACAAATATGTTCAAGTATCCAATTATATTCTGGTGTGAACATAAAAACAAACACCACTACAACAGAAAGCATTGAAAGCAATGATGACAGTTTCACAGTGATAGCTACTCTAAGCACCAAACATTGAATCTTTGGTTTTATTATTTTTATTTCCCATCACTATTGTAAGGAGTGCTGGGTGCTAAATAAAACAGTACTTAGAATTTTCCTTTTGCATGTGTGTATATGTATTTAAATTTTTTGATTTTTGTTTAAAATGAACTAGAGTAAAAACTCTAAAAAATTTACTCTATTGATAGCCTTATTATTTTCTTTGTTAAAATTGATATTGTTTTATAAGGATTTCTGTGAAGAAATAGTATGTGATTTATATGTTTGGAAGACTTAGTTGGAAATTATATTTCTTTCCATTCTTGATTGAGACAAGTGAGTAAAATTCAGAATATTCACTTTGATATTTTATAGTTTCTAATTAAATTGTGGCACTATCCTCCCGTCATTCATCGATTTGCTCGAACAGTCCCAGTAACGTCTCCATTTTTTTGATACTCGTTGTTATTAGCTGAGCTGGGTTCGATTCCTCCATCCCTCTCGGAGAGCCCGGCAAGCTACCGAGAGTATCTCGCCTGCTCGGCAGAGCCTGGAAAGCTACCTGTGACGTATTCAATTTGCCAAACATAGTAACGAGTTCTAATTAAATATTCTCAGAAAATAAGTTCTGTTGGCAACTATTATCTTTTCTCTCAATTTACCCCCAAATTGATCTCATGGAAAAGAATATAAAAAAGGAGGACATTTTAAGATCAAAAAACAAAACAAACTTGTGGATCCCACCAAATGGAATTAATTAGTGGTGCTAGACCACACAAAATGACAGAAGATATAGAATATAATAATGAAGTCAAGTTAAAAAAAAATCTGGTTATTGGGCTGAAGAGAGAGTACTGAGTAGGGTGCTTGCTTTCTACTTGGTGAACCGAGGTTCAATCCCTACATTTGTTTTATAACCTACTCTTTCTTTAATATGTGATATATAATTATCCAAGACCTCTTTTCCACTAAATTAATATTCTACTTCTAAAAATATCTTAAGCCTTATTTTGAACTTCTGAATTATTTTGGAACTCATATTTCTACAGTTATTGACTCCCTATATAAATTTAATTTTTTTTTATTTATTTGTTTTTGGTTTGGGGCCACACAGGGCCATTCTAAGGGCTCACTCATGGTTCATGCTCAGGGATTATTTCTGGTAGGCTATGGGGGAGTCTTTGGGGTGAGGGAGATAAAATCCAGATTTGTTGCAAGTAAGGCAAAAACCCTTCCTCCTTTTCTATCTCTCTGGTCCTGATTATTTTTTCAAAATGTAGTTTGTATGCTGTTCTCTCTGCCCATTTTTATTGTCATGTATGTTAGGTCCTAAAACAAAATACTGCCAACAGTGTGACTTAAATAATTTGTTGTCCCACATTTCAGAGACTGGCAGTGAGAAGTGAAGTTATCTGAAAGGCTATAAACTTTCTGAAATTTTCCTCAGCTCTTCCTAACTGGTGCTTTGCTGACAATCTTTGGGGATCTTTGTCATGGTTCTACACATCTCCACGTTCTTGTAGATGTTTTTCTCCAACTGTTTTCTTGTTAAAATGAATTCCTTCTAAAAACATTACTCTGATTGGATTACAGGGACTCTGCACTTCAGTATGATCTTACCATATTTATTTACATCTACAGTGACATTACTTAGGACCTTATTTCTAACTAAGGTCAATTCTGAGGTAGTGGAAGTTTGGCTTCAGGACATATTTTATGAGAGACATAATTCAACCCGAATCGTTCAAACTTTTATATCTATTTGCAAAATTGTTATGATAGATTTTTTTAAAAAAGCATTTCAGAATATTTTTCATTTTTCAGAATATTTTTCATTTTTCATTTTAATTTATCCTTCAAAGTCAGGAAGCCCTTTATAAGGTAACATCAGTAGAAAAAAAAAACCTCTGAATTAGTAGTTACATGACCTTTGGCAAATAATTCCCTAAATCTCAGGTCTTTAGTCTCTTAGGCACAAATAATATCTACTTCAGATCTTTGTTGCCAGTATTCAGTCTTCTGCCCCCGTGCCTGGGTGTTCCTTCCCGGGGCCCCTTGGAGGGGAGCGGGTTGAGCTTTCCTCCCCGCCCCGACCAGGGCTCCAGCAGCCGAAGACCTCCAGGACCAGCCACCACCATGCTGAGACCACTCTCCACACACATGAAGGTACTGGCAGAGGGACAAAGCCACGCGGGTTCCGGGGCCGAGACCTCCAAGCCTACTTGAATTGGAGTCGAGCATCTTCCACCCAGATCCTCCAAATTCCAGTAGGCGGGGGTCACACCCACCACCTGGCCCCCTGGCGCCGTGTAATCCCATCAGCGGCCAAGACTCAGAGACTATAAAATCCAGATCCCGGCCGCGCGACATCTTATCAAAACTTTTTTTTATGACATCTTATTGTCTCTTTCCTACTTTGGACAAACTTGCAGGCTATGGAATGTAGCCTGCCCACAGGGCAGAGTCTGGCAAACTCCCCGTGGCGTACCAAATATGCCAAATACCAGTAACAATGATGGGTCTAATTCTCCTAAAGAGCCTTGAATATAATCTCAGGGCTAGGATGAAAGAGACGTTACTGGGGCCTGCTCGAGGCAATCGACGAATAACAGGATGATGAAATGAAAAATGAAAATTATATAAAATCATACATAAAAACAGACCCACTGTAAAAAAATGCAATACATGCCATATTGCGTATATGGCCACAAGTTTCCTCAATAAACAATGTTTCTGAAATTGTAACCTAACTATATTAATCCATTTCTCAAAAATGTTAGCAAGTTGGATTTATTTTATTTCTCTGGAAATTTCACATAATTTCTCATTGGCATGTACTGAAAAGATTGTCATCAAAGTTTTTAATAGGGATCATCCTCACAGAGTGTCAGAAGCCCAGAACCTCTCTCAACAATGCTCAACTCACTGATGTGGGACTAAGTTTGGTGTTCAAGCCCTGTCATATGATGCTGTTCAGGCCAGGAGTGCTGGATGGTTACTAGGGTTATACTCGACTCAGTTCTGGGAGTGAAAAGGGTGGTATATAATCTTGGGTATTGAACTGAAGATCTTTAGTATACTAGGAATATTCTCCACCCCTGGGCTGGAGCGATGGCACAGCGGTAGGGCGTTTGCCTTACAAGCGGCCAATATGGCCAACCCGAGTTCCATTCCTCCACCCCTCTCAGAGAGCCCGGCAAGCTACCGAGAGTATCTCGCCCGCACGGCAGAGCCTGTCAAACTACCTGCGATGTATTCAATATGCCAAACACAGTAACAACAAGTCTCATGACGGAGACGTTACTGGGCCCGTTCAAGCAAATTGATGAACAACGGGAGGACCGTGATACCGTGATTCTCCACACCTTCAGCTGTCTCCCTAGTCCCTTACTAATTATTTACTTTGTGAAATTCTGAAGATCATATATTTGATAAGAATCTACTGTGCAAAATAAGACCAAATGAAAAGAGTAAGTCTGAGAAACTTAGGTAGCACTTTCTGTAACATTGTCCTCCCGTTGTTCATAGATTTGCTCTAGCAGGCCCAATATGTCTCCATTGTGAGACTTGTTACTGTGTTTGGCATATCAAATACATCACGGATAGCTTGCCAGGGTTTGCCATGCAGGCAAGATACTCTCGGTAGCTTGCTTGACTCTCCGAGAGGCAGAGAAATCGAGGCCGGCAAACGCCCTACTGCTGTGTTATCTCTTCAGTGAAAATTTCCAGAGAAAATTAGGTAAAAAAGAGAAAATCAGTGTAGGAACAGGTCGACTTCATTATATTCTCCTTTTTTTAGTCATGCCCACGATGTTTAGTTTATATTGGAAATATGTATAGTATTTTGAAGCTGGCTGTTGAAGGTTAAAAAATGTCTGGTTTTTTTGTGTGTGTGTGTGTTAAAGTAAGCGCAAAAGTACCTATAAATAACAACATGGTACTGAAGAATCTCAGAATTTTCTTGTTTCTAACCCAACAACAATCTGCCTCCATGCCTACTGCACACACAGTACCAATTCAACATTCTTTGAAAATTTACTAGAAACATTAACTACGTTTATTTCATTCTTTTTATCCTCTAATGCACAACAATCAGAATTACTAAGAGTCTTAGCCAGAAGACTGAGTGATTCTATCCAATATCAATTTATATATAGTAAACTTACCTGGATTGGAGTTTTGCTGATATTTAGTGCCCGAATAGTGATCAAAAGGAGGACTCCTGTTAAGTGCTCCCTCATTCCTACACATCCTGGTAGAGGAATTAGAGATACCAAAGAGAAAATCCACAGGTGTTCTCTGAGAATGATCACTCTATGCGGGAGTAGTAGAGGTCTCACTCTGGCTGGCTCAATGCCCATCTCTAACTATGATGTTTTTCTCAGATATAGGAATGGCCTATATAATGATATGGGGTGACAAACTTAAGCATTGTTCATGGAGAACCTGTGCTATATCTGTTAATCGGGTGACTTTGTCATCTCTTTTCCTAATCTATATATAATTTTATGTGCAGCAAGTGGTAAGAGTGAGAATAATGGTAAGTTTCTTTTGTACCTTGTGGTTAGAGAACTGTGCTGATTTGAGAGACAAACACAGGAAAGAACCACTAGCCTCTTTCTCACATACATTTAGGACTGAATGTGTCCAAGGTGATGACCCTCAAAAATGATAGATTGTGTTTTCAAGGGTAATGATCCTTAGGGTGACTGTCAGTTCACAGCAGAGACATCAGCCAGCAGCATCAATGCACTTGTCCTTGATCATAAAATAACTAACACTGGATAAGGACTAGAGGATGCTGGAGACGGACAACAGCTTTGCATAGAACTAGTGAGTGTGAGATAAAGGTCAGCATGCAACAGCAAAAGAGAAGAGTCTTCACAGAATGGTGACTAAGGCAACAAATACAGTGATCCAAAATAAAAGATCTCTGAAAATATTCCCCTCGCACACTTAGCAACATGTTCAGCTTTTGTTTTGACTCGCTCTTTGTTTCCTCCCTTACCTTTCAAAAAAAAAAAAATTAAAAAAAAACAGCACAAGGCTTGGGCCTCCAGGAAAAGATGGCTGGGAGACGGGATGGGATGGAACAAAGCTTAAGCAGAAATGCTGACTTGCTCCTGTGATAGCAGAAGTCAGGCTGATGCATGAGAAACCACGAACGCTGAATCTATCTTCAACTTCAGTGATGCAATGAGGGAGATTATCCTCGATCGTCTCCTACAAGATTATGTTTTCTCTTTTGACTATTCCCCAGAAGGACTGAGCACAAATTGGAAAAGCTAGAGAGGTGGATATCCTTATCTGCTTGTCAGACCCTTTTCTCAGAAGTCTCAATTAGAATCATAGTCTCCCGAGCAAACCTAATTTCAAAGGAATATATGTATCTCCCTTCTTAGAAAGAATGAAACTGAGATTTAAAACGGATGGAGGAAACTGTTAAAACGCTAATTGAGAAAGAAACTGAGGATAGTTAATTCTCTCTGCTATAAACCTATTTCTATAGGACAAAGTAGAAAATATTTTTTGCATCACCTCTCAATTCAACTGTTTTGGAACATGTTTATCCCTGATTTCTGACACTAGTTAGAGTATCCCACAATTTTCTGTGCATTTCTATTTATCTCAGTTAATGCCGTGTTGTCTATCTGAAAGAAAAGAAAAAAAAACCCAGAAAGGAAGAGAAAAAAAAAAACTTTTAAAAACCTATATACGCATGTAGCTTTACACAAAGAACAGTGAATGCAGTTGAATTTATCATCATCTCCGTTTTTCAGCGACTATTTAGAGCATTTTCATTATTAGCCATTCGGTCTTACAACAAACTGGAAAGAGTGGTTGTGTTTTACAAAAGAGACAATCATGACACAAAGAGGTTAAGCAAAATCCTTAAATGACACAACACTAAGTGGCTGAGCTAAGATGCTAACCAAAGCAGAGTTACTTCAAAGTCTATGTTAATGGGACAGACAGCAGCCTGTCTAAAACACATACCATACATGTGGGTGATCCCGATTTGATCCACTGCAACACATGGTCCCCAGAATACTGGTGGATAGGGCTATGAATGACCCTAGCTACCACCACCTTACTAACCCCTGGCATCACAGGACCCACGAAGTTCTGCATCCTCAGGCTCTGCATTGAATAACAGACCTAGTTGGCGAAAAATTGCCAGACCTTCCCTCTACCCCGTCCTACTGAGCACTGCTTTGTAGGTCTCATTTCTCGACCCAATTCCCATCCTCTGTGCCATTAACCACCATGATAGATACCCGAGTACATTAATATAAATTTTTCTAGTAAATCGTTTTCTGTCTTGAAATGTTCTTGTCATCTTTGCTCCTTGTAAATAGGTACTATTTTGTCCTCGTGTTGATTTGAGTTTTGTATCACTTTCAAAAAATAAAGCAGTCCATTTTTTAGTTTCTTCTAGATTCCACAAGTTTGATAGCTAGAATTACAGCATAGAAATTAACAAAAAATTAGAAAGTTTTATGCTTTTAATGAGTTGCTTTAAATTTATTTATTTACATAACTCAGATCATTGGAAAAACGATGACGAAGTCTTCTATGGAGGACTAATCCTAATGCAGTTCTGAGATCAATGCTAAAATTTTTGGTCTCCCATTTGTAAATATTGTTTACAAATTATGGTAGAATGGGATTAGAATACTTAATATTCAAACACTTTTCCATAACTAAAACTTGATGATATATACATTGTTGAAGGCTCTTAAGCAGGAACAGCTTCCTTACTTAGTACACTGAAACTGTACTTATCAGTGTCTAAGAGAATTTTTCTCTTCAGAAAAAAAAAATAAATGTAAAAGAAAAAGAAATAAATAAAAGTGAAACTTTTAACTTTTAGAAAACGTGTTCCCATGACAAAGGAAATTACATAATATGTTCAGAAAGTGAACAATATTTCTGAGACCTCCTAACTTCTGTATTGCCTGTTAGAAATTTGAAAAAAAATTATTATTTGAAGGAAAATAAATAACTTCTGAGCAGGCCAAAGAAGCCACAATCATGCTAGGGTTTATGATGACATAAACTTTTCCTAGACACTGAAGCAAGACATTGCTCCTAGCATTCTACCATCTGCTGCAGATATTTTAAAATTCTAAAGCACTAACAATGATGCAATTTGCTACATTTTGAGCTGCATTCTACAACTCTCTCTTTGCTGAATTACTATTGATGACATTAAACCCCTTTACAAATCAAGACAACACATTTGCTTGCTCTTGCCACCAAAAATCTGTCAGCTACTCTCTTTCTCTGAGAGCATACCTTGCCACCTTCTCTGTGGTCAGCAATACTGAAACCATCAGAGAAAGGAGCAGACACCAGCTCACTTCTCTCCTACTTATCATATATCCCAGCAGAGTTCAGAAACAGTTCAGAAAAGGCAGCATTAACTTGAAGAAGTAAGAACCAGGGGAGTAAAGTGAGCAATTTATTTGTTTTTAACTTCTCATGGATGAAAGGATCATATTTCAGATACATGGAAACAAAATCCCAGGAATTCCTAGGAGGTCCTGAAAGAAGATATATCAGATAGGACTATCAAAACATTTCCTCATGAGTATAGGAGTAAATTGCAGAATTATTAGAGAAAATAATCTATCTAGGGAAAAAAACAGAACAAAATAGCAAGAGTTAAGGTTAAAATACTTAATGACAATTTGTGATTTGAGTAAGGTATATACTAAGCAGGTAGGTTTTAAATAAATGTAATATATATTTCATTTTTAATGGCTGGAGCGATAGCACAGCGGGTAGGGCGTTCGCCTTACAAGCGGCCAACATGGCCGACCCGAGTTCGATTCCTCCGCCCCTCTCGGAGAGCCCGGCAAGCTACCGAGAGTATTCGATATGCCAGACACAGTAACAACAAAGTCTCCAATGGAGACGTTACTGGGCCCGCTCGAGCAAATCGACGATCAACGGGAGGGCCTTTACCTTACCTTACCAGTTTTATTGTGATGTTCTGCTCCCTACAAAATTTCCTACTTAGAGCAACAGAAAGAATTAAAGTCCCAGGTTTCAAACTCCTGACATTACTGGAGACTATTATTTTCTAGAAAGTAACAAAGATATTCAAATATTTGCCCTGGATAAAATGATGCCTGTCAAAAATTAAGAGGATAAAATATGTCTTCAACCATTTTAAAGGACATATTTTACAAGTGATTTTCACCTAACTGAAAACAATATTTTTTTATTATTTTCTTGGTTTCTTCTTCACTGAGTCCAAGATTTTTAAAAAAAATGTTCAAATTAATTACATTTCAATTAAACTTACCTATTTAAGTAATTTTGATTATTATCATTGTTACAGAATTTTCACCAATAATAATCCTAAATAGGTAGATACTTGCATTAATATTGTGCAAAAATAGACTTGATTTTGGTATTAAAATGAATTGCAGCTTTCTATATAATTAATTTTATTTATTTATTTTTGTAAAGAAAGCATTGTTTTACAAGAAGATAAAATACAAAAAAATCACTTTGAGTTTAACAATGAGGGGAAAGAAGTTATTTTAATCACCAATGTTCTTACATCCAGTGATATATTCATAAAATGAGGAAAAGTGATTTACAGACAACACTGGGTAAGTCACCACACCTGAAAGTGGCAACCTTATCTTTTTTTTTATTACTGACCAATCACTAAGTGAAAGTGAAAGAGTGATTGCAAGCAGATGATCAGGAAAGACATGGATAAATCTCTTGGAGAATAAAAACAAATAGTTTATTATAAGAACAAAATATTTGAAGGAAGTAGGTATCCATCATGTGATCTCACACAGATCCTCACTCAGAAATGTCCTCTCATCACACACCTTTTTCTGATAAAGTAATAGTAGCACTGTCCTCCCATTGTTCATTGTTCATTGTTCTCGAGCGGGCAACAGTAACGTCTCCATTGTGAGACTTGTTGTTACTGTTTTTGGCAAATCAAATACGTCATGGGGAGATTGCCAGGCTTTGCCATCAGGGTGGGATACTCTCCGTAGCTTGCCGGGCTCTCCGAGAGCAGCAGAGAAATCAAACCCAGGTTGGCTGCGTGCATGACAAACACCCTACCCACTGTGCCATCACTCCGGCCCAAAGTAATAGTATAAAGACAATAGTTAATATTCAATATGGAGATGTTAAATGTTAGCTTCTAAAGAACTCATTTAAAATGCATGGTGTCTAAACTAATCTACAAAATGGTCATTATTACTTTGCTTACCAATGAGTAAAGGATTGTCACTCCTTTACCACAATATTAATGCCAAGAGGTAGATGAACTAATAAGTCCACACTCTATTCAACATTCTTTGCCACTTATCTTTGGTTGCATACTTAGTTGTTCTGGCGAGTGAGGATTAAAACTAGGGACTCAAGGATTTAAACCTGAATCTTTAAAAACTGTTCTATAATTATCAACCCCGGGGGGGGGGGGGGGGGCAAGAAAAGTGTTGTAATTGATGTATGGAATATAGACTCAGAAGTAGAGTAGACTCAGAAAACTTGAAATTTCTATGACAAATAATCTAGCACTAAATTTAAATATATTCCCTGTGATATTGAATAGTCTTGCTGCACCACTTTAATTCTCTCCCTTTTAACTTCCTTCCTTTATAAATATTGAATTAAGGAAGAAGTAGACTATTCTAGTTGTTGTGATTTTCTTTTAATATATGTTCCTTGGTTAGAATCAAATCACATTTTCTTGAGGGGAAGCATAAATTTTGGTTGGAGGGAATAAAACAAGGCAGGCCTTTTCATTGTTGCTAGATACACAAGCATATATTTATTAGGCCTGACCTGCCCCTTTCAGGTGATCAAATAATAACCAGCCTCAGACCTCAACACATCCTTCATAGTCCTCATGCTTCTCATAACTTGGCATATGTGATTACTTAGTAATAATAGCCATGTAACAACTATAAGTTTAAAATGTGGTCCTCATCATTTTCATCAATATACAATTATAATTTTAAATATTTCTAAAAGTTTTATTGAGCTACAATTTTCAGCATATAATCAAAGAAGCCACATTAGGACATCAAGAAATATTTCTATTACTTGGAAAATTCATGAACTCCCTAGAAACATTACTACAAAGTGACAATCCAAGGGAGAATCTTTTAACTTAATAGAATAAAGCGCTCATAATTATAAACAGACAGACCCACTCCTTTAAGTTGTACATGCTAATATGAAGTCAGTTTTCTCTGAAAAATTAATGCTTGATAACCAGCAAAGAGACATTTTATGTTAGACAATCCTTCACCCTTTGTTGTTTTATTTTAACCTTGTTTTTCTTTGTAATTACACCACATTTTGTTCATCAGCTTAATTATTTCATATGCTGCTATGATTAGGGGATTATACAGTGTTTGATTCTCTATGTTGGTCACTAACCTCTTTAAAATATGTCCTAGGCTATATTTAAGAAGAGGCATTTGCTTTCTAACTACTTTTCTGTTGTTTACTAAAGAAAAAAATGTCTTTTTATAAATACAAATAACACAAAGAAAATACCAGAAACCCCAGGACTGGATTCTCTTTCTTTACTCCCCTTGTAATGGTATTTCACTTTATAAAAGTTATTTACATTTTAAGTATTAAGAATGTTAACCAGATGACGCTGGCATTTCTCTTAAAAATTACATAAATCTTAATGAATTTATAGCTATAAAGTAATTGAGCATCTTGAAGCCTCCAAACACTAAAATAATGTATTACTACTTTTAATCATTTGTTTTAGTTTAAAATCAATGTATTTCCCCCAAATTATAGGTAGATGCCATCAAAGTAAACCTAGTAACAGATTTCAGCATTGTCAGGGAGGCAGTTTTTATATGCCTTGCCAATATCTTTGTAGGTCTCCTTGTTAATCATTTTACTATATTATTTATTCCATATATATTTCCATGAAGAGTTCTTAACTTGATGAAAATCTGATTTCTTGATCCACAATCAAATCTTACTATGGCCAGCTGCTATGTCTTCATAACTGTGAAAATATTACATCTCTTTGCAAGTTGGCTCTAATACAAGGAAGGTTACTAAACTAACCCAATTAAATTGAGTGTATCTGCAAGTTTAGATGATTATTGCTGTTGTATGTGAGGGCTGAGATCCAAAGTGATGGATTGCTGGCTACCCTAGTGAATTCTAAAGGGGAAAAATATCTCATCCTGGATTAGCTTGAATTGGCTTACAAAAAGGTTTTATGATGCAAATTTGAGATATTGGACTTAGTAACAACCTACACTATCTGTTATATTTTTTTGTTTCATAGTCACAGGAAGCTTTCTTGAGTATGACGCCCCATCCTCATTAATAAGCTCTGTGTTATACATCTTTGTCTGATATGAAGATGCCATACCTTGTCACCAATTACAGACTCTGAAAAGACCCATCTCATTATAGTACTTAAATTGCTTGTTTCTGAAGGTAATGCTTGGTGTGTCTCTTTTGCCTCTTGCCAACAGAAAAATCACCCTTGAAGTGACTGTATGTCAGTCAAAAGCTACAAAAGAAGAGCAAAAGGAATTAACAATAATAAAAAAATACCCTGGCTAGAATATTTATCAGCTTTATTCACAGGAAAAAATATAGATCAGACAAATAAAATGCAGGACTAAAAATATACATTTTTGAAGATCTAATCTCATGAAAAATATCTGTCCATAATATTTGGGACCAAGTAAATATTTTGAATGTGAATCACACATGTGGTCCAAAGTAGACTGTTTACCATTCTGTCATTGTTGAACTAAGAGTGCAATGTTTGAAAACACTTTTTCTCTGTTTCTCCTTGCATCACTAAGTGGTAGGAAATTGAGCATCATGAAAAAGAATTCATACCCTTGAATTGCATAGTGCTGTATTTCAAACCCTCTAGTCTAACTATAGGGTTATAAAAAATTTTGATTGACTATTACATGGTGATATAAATTAATGAGTTACTAGACTAACCAGGCTAGAAAGGGCATAGCAGAATGCATTTCTGCTTAGCAAAATCTAACATACTAGTCTTAAGCATATGCAAAGCACAGTTAAAATATATTCAGAGAACATTAATTCCCAGGTGCAACAATGTTCTATTTATTCTATTCCATTTCAAAAGGAAAAAAATTCAAAAATTCCTCTTACTAACAATAGACCTTATTATAACCCAGCATAGGGGAAATGTTTATATGTTCCTCTTTGCCTCTTTGCCTCTTTGCTTTAGGAATGTGTGAGTTTATTCACAGGTTAAGTCAGTAGAGACTATTTTAATGGTGAGTACTCTCCAAGGGCTCTCAGTTCAAATACCTGTCCTACACCTCCCCAACAAAATTGAATCAGCCAAGGGCAAGATGAAAAGACTTACAGAAATCCTCAGAAGCTAGCATGCATTTCCTGGCTGAGTTCTGGAAACACTAAAATTTCCTAGTCCTTTACAGTATGTTTCAAAAATGTTTGTAGATCTGTAGTGCCATACAACATGCTAGAGCTCATTCGGAATTAAAATGTTCTCTATAGATGACATCAGACTTCACCTAGAGAAGAGGGTCAATCAATTATGCCCATTCTCTGAAAAAGCCCACCCTAATCTGTATCTTCAAGTTCATGAAGAAAACACCATTTTCCCCATAAAAAATATTTATGTGTATGCACACAATCCTTCAGAAGATATAACTGAATGAGAAAAATGACAAGAACCTGGCCAGAGATTGAGAAGCACCGGTAAAGCATTTTCCATGCACAAGGCCCACTTTATCTATGGCATTCCAAATAGTCTTTCGAGTCCCTCCTGGGAGTGATCCCTGAGTGCAGAGGCAGGAGTAAGCCCTAAGCATGGCTGGATATGACTCCAAAGCTAAAAAAAAAATTGAATGATACAAAAAAATAGCAAAAATATATGGAACAAGATAAAACATTAGACTCAATAATACTGCTACTGTTGCTTCATCGCAATTTGTAGAACCTAGTGATATATAATCTGAAAATGGAAGATGGAGAATATGTTTGTTTACTCCCAAATAAAAGAAAATGGCATTTTGACATGTTCATCGAATAAAAAAGAATCTTCCTTTAATTAGTGTTTGACAGGTGTATTTTGACTGATATTCAGCAGGTTTGAGAATTAAGGACATCAATAATATAGCTATTTTTTACATTACTCTAAAATTTATTGTAAACTGCAAAGAACCAGACATTTATAAGCTCTTGTTAATAATCCAGCTTCTCAAAGAGATCTGATTTCAGTATATTTTGTCATTTAATTAAAAATATAAATATCTTATTTTCTATTCTATTATTTGGAAAGTTAAAAGTAAAATTTGATAAACCATAAGTCCAAAAGATGTTTTGGGTTGATGTAAAGTCACATTTCCCCAGATTTCAAATAAAGATTAACGGTGTGAATTTTAAACATGGCAGCAGCAGCAACAACAAAAAAGGATGTTATTTTTACTTAATATAAAACATATAAACTTTACTTTAAACTAGCTTATTTGATGGGGTTCAAATATGGTTAGAACCACGGGAACACCTGCAAGGGCGAATAGAGGCCACCCCAAAAGCCTCTATCCCTCTCGGAGAGCCTGGCAAGCTACTGAAAGTATCCTGCCTTCACAGCAGAGCCTGGCAAGCTATCCGTGGAGTATTCAATGTGCCAAAACCGGTAAATACAATGGGTCTCATTTCCCTGACCCTGAAAGAGCCACCAATACTGCAGTGTTAAGAAGGATGAGGACGGAGAGGCTGATAAAATCTCAAGTCCAAACTAGGATACGAAAACAAAGAAGGAAAAAAATGACTGTTTGTACTTTCAATGCATGTACGCTGGCATCGGATGCATCCATCAAGAACCTAATGATGCAAGAGCGAAAGATCAAGTATGACATCATTGGCCTGACCGAGACAAGAAGGCATCAACCACATCAAGCCATTTTTGACACTGGAGAAGAACTGTTCCTCAGAACACGTGACAAAAGAGGCATCGGTGGTGTCAGTGTCCTTGTCAACACAAACTTGGATGTGAGCATTGATTCATTTGAATACCTAACAACCCAAATTAGACGATTACACTTGAATAGATGTGGCTCACAGCCGGCAGTTTCTATTTTCATTGTCTATGCACCAACATCCAATTATGATGAAGAAGCAATTGAGAAGATCTACATGGAACTGGAGAAGTTCTATAAAGACCATACCTTCCACAAGATCATTGTCGGTGATTTTAATGCCAAAATAGGACCAAGAAGATCAGCCAAAGAACTCCACATCAAGACCCATGCCCTAGAATGGAACAAACATATGAGAGATTATCTGAGTTCATCATGTCGACCAAGACCATCCATGGTAACTCACACTTCCAGAAGGCCGAATCTAAACATTGGATATGGGACACTGGTTGGATGGTTCAAAATTGAAAATGACCACATCATATTCAATAGATGGTATTGCCTGACTGATGTCGCTATTGTCCCAAAATTCCAAATGGGTTTGGACCACCGTCTCCTTCGTGAAAAATTCTACTTCATGGAGCGTGGAGAAAGGGCTACAAAGTTTAAGAAGAGAACTCCTAGAATGACCACCAACTGGGAGTTCTTTGGTACTATTGCGGCAACATGGGAAGATGCCTCATTGACACCATTGACAAAGAATACAATCGACTAGTTCAGCACTTTCATGATTGTGCGAGGAATGCCGAGAGAGAGATAGCCACAAAAAGATGCCTGTCTTTGAAAACTCTTGAGCTCATTCAACAACAAGGCTTGGTGCAAGCCGCAGGCAACCACAAGTGAACGTCCAAACTCGCAAAGCAGTGCACAGAAGGGGCAAAGGAAGACTTCAAAGAGAGAAGAGCAGCAGTGCTGGCAGATGTGGCAGAAGCCGGGAAAAGTATTCGCAATGCCCACCTTTCCTTCACCAACTACAAGACTAAGATGACTACCCTTCGACCTCTATCACATCTTCCAGAAGTGCAATGGAGAAGATTATCCATGACTTCTACTCCTATCTCTTTAGCCATGTCTACCTGCCCACATACCAAATTCCACAGGATGGATATGTCATTCCCAACGTTCTCCCTTATGAAATCTGACACACCATTTTGTTGGTAAAGAAGCAAACAGCACCCGGCCCAGACAAGGTCAGACCCGAACACCTGAAGACCCTGCTGTCAGTATTCATCAATACACTGGCTCAGATCTTCAAACGCTACCTGTCTGAATGCAAGCTTCCATCCCAATGGAAAACCAGCAGGACTGTACTACTGTACAAAAAGGGAGACATCCATGACATTGGCAACTATCACCCAATCTGCCTGTTGTCTGTCGTCTACAAGCTGTTCACTCAAGTCATCCTGAATAGGATTGACAGAACACTAGATGAAGGACAACCATGCGAGCAAGCCAGGTTCCAAAAAGGATCCAGCACAATTGACCATATCCACACGATAACCAAGCTTATTGAGGTTTCTCGGAAGTTCAAGATGCCACTCTGTCTAATGTTCATTGATTTAAAGAATGCCTTTGATTCCATTTAGACTGAAGCAGTCATAGAAGTTCTAGCCAAACAGGGTGTTCAAACTCAATAATACATCAGGATCCTCCATGAGCTGTATTATGTATTCACCACGAGGATCTCACTATTCTACAAGGAAATGATCATCCATATCAAGAGAGGGGTTCTGCAGGGTGATACCATTTCTCCAAAACTCTTCAGTTCCACCCTCGAGAACGTCATGCGATGACTGGAATGAGAAGGAATGAGAGTTAAGATAGACAGTCGGCAACTACACCACCTCCACTTCACTGATGACATTGTTCTAATAACACCAAACATTAGCCAAGTGGCACAAATGCTGGCCAACTTCGATCGTGAGTGTGAAAATGTCAGACTCCAGCTGAATCTCACAAAGACAATGTTTATGAGAAACAGTTTCGTTCCTGAGGTTCCATTCGCTCTCAACAGATTGAACATCTCCAATGCATCATTTATGTGTACCTAGGTTGAGAAGTCAACATGACAAATGACCTGGCACCTGAGTTGTGCTGGAGGAAGAGAGTGGCTTGGAATGCCTTCAAGAGCATGGAAGAAATAGCTAAGAGGATAAAGAACCTCTGACTCTGGGGACATATCTTTGATTCCACAGCTCTTCCTGCATTAACATACGCCTCAGAGACCCAGGCCCTACAAAAACTAGATGAGAATACTATTCAGGTCTCCCAAAGAGGAATCAAAAGAGCTATGCTTGGAGTATCACACTTGACTCAAGTGAGAGAGAGAACTCAGATTTCAAGAATCAGGGTGATCAAGAATCAGGGACCTTGTCTTATTTGCCTAGGCATCGAAAATCAGATGAACTGGACATGTAATGAAATTTGGAGATGACTGCTGAACTAGAGCTGTTACCAACTGGATTCCACGGAACATCAAAAGATCACATGGTCGCCAATCTATGAGATGGTCAGACATCTTCATCAAGACCCTGAATGATAGGTTTGAGGCTATTTGTGTTTCTGGAGTAAGCAGCTGTCATTGGGCTACACTAGCATAAGACAGGGATGAATGGAGATGTTACTGACTCCCGCTCAAGCAAATCAATGAGTAACGGGATGTCAAGAGTTCAAGTGAAGCTTGTTTTATCAGTTTCTTATGATGGGCCATTTTTAAAGAAAGGCTGTAAAATAAAGAATCACTTTTTGAACTTGTCACATTATCAGTATCGCTTGCCAAAGAAGGAACATTTGAGTAACTATTATTTAAGAATAAATAGGCAAATAAGCTTTAAAACAACAAGCAAAATGAAGTTTTGGGTCTTTTTTTTTCCTGAAAAATATTGTCAGCTCAACAATGAAAACTAATTTCATTAGACACAGCCACTTATTTCCCCTAGCAAAACTGAAGATAATATGAGGTACTGGGCTAACCTTAATTTTGTTGATTTAATTGTTGCAGCACATACTTCTGATGCCAAAACTTAGAAGTGTGTTTAAGAAGAGGACTACCATGGCTGGAGGTATAGTTTAGTGAACTGAGTGGATTCTTTGTGTACGTTTTATACTCAATGCCACATGCTCATAATAGCTTTCTCACCTCTACAAGCGATCCCTGAGCACTGAGCTGGAAATAGTCTCTATGTGAGTTTCCACACTCACCACATGAAAGGATTCATTTCATTTCATTTCATCATCCTGTTATTCGTCTATTGCCTCGAGCAGGCCCCAGTAACGTCTCTTTCATCCTAGCCCTGGGATTATATTCAAGGCTCTTTAGGAGAATGAGACCCATCATTGTTACTGGTATTTGGCATATTTGGTGCGCCACGGGGAGTTTGCCAGACTCTGCCCTGTGGGCAGGCTACATTCGATAGCCTGCAAGTTTGTCCAAAGTAGGAATAAGACAATAAGATGTCATAAAAAAAAAAAAAAGGTTCTGTTAAGATGTCGCGCGGCCATGAAAGGATACATAAGAAATAAGAAATAGTGACAGTGGACTGTTGCTAAGGCAGGGCTTTGTAGGCTGAGCACAGGCAGGATGTGAAGGTAGAGTTCGCTGGACCAGGAGCAGCCTCCCCAGGCTCTTCCAGGACAACTGGTGAAGGATGGACAAACGACCGGCTTCCCAGCACCTTCCGATCTCTCCCTTTACAGCTCAGTCATAGTCATTTGTTATGGCTGTAGTTTCTGTCATCAGAGTTCCATCATCCTAGTCTCCTCGTGGACTTCAGGGTCTTCAAAGTATCCTTGTTGTCTTCTTTTCCTCCTCGTCTCCTTGTTTCTTCTCTTCATTGCTGTGCTCTCTATCTTCATCCTTTGTGCTCTGCTTCTGTGTGTGCCATTGTGCTCTTTTCTATCTCTCTCTCTCTAGTCTCTATCTGTAGTCTCTGGCTCTCATCTCTGTAGTCTCTGTAGTCTCCTCTGCAGCTATTTTCTGTCATTTTTCTGAAGACTTCTAACCTTAGCATTGTGTTCTTCTCTATCTGTGTCTCTCTCTGTCTCCTGGTACTAGTCTACTGCCGTTGTCTTCTTCTTCAGTCTCTGGTCTCTTCTTCTTCTGACCTTGTAAGCACCTGACCAAGCTTCTGACCATCTCCCCACCCCAGACCCTTACAGCATAGTTTAGATAGAAATCATGTGGTGTGGGGATACAAAGGTGGGGTTGAACATTAGCCAATCAACAAAGAGAGGTAAGGTCACTCCTCCCAAAGATTAACTCAAGGACAAAATCTCATCTAAAGAGATTACTCCAGATTATTAGGAGATCCTTCAAGGGCAGGATTCTCTCCAGGGTGTGTTGGTTTCTTCTTTCCTCTGCTAGTAATTCACTTAAATAGCTGTAGTAAATTTACTTCTAATATTTCTAGCAGTGTCATTTTGTATGAGCACAGTTAGAGATATATCAAGCTTAAAGTTGGGTTCTTCCTGGGGAAATCTCACTATATACTCCAGACCACAGTCCTCAGGCCAGGCTAGTCTTCCTAACCCAAGCAGGGTCTTTATATAGTTACCTCTTTTTGGGTCAAGGCAGAATTTGCCCATGGTCATGCTCTTAACTTATCGTTAAATATTATGGTGCTTGGTCTGGCCATTTCAATGCCAGGGTAGGTCACATCTTGCCCTGGTTGCATCAATCTCTCATCGGGATTGAGTCTTAAGTCAAGTAAATATGGATGCCCAGGAGAAAATACTATTTTGGAGTCAATTAACTCCCATGTGATATAGCATAGCACCAATTGTCTTCCTGTGTCTATACAAAAAGGACATTGCTAAATAAACCATAAAAATGACATAAAGGAAAGAGAAAAGCAATTCAGGATTAATAGTTGTGCCTCAGTTGCACTGTTGTAGGAGTGGCTGAATAAACCTTAAGCTCCCTGAGAGAGCAGCAAAGACAACCCATGTTATCCAACATCTGAGTACCACTGAGTGCGGTCTCAAAATCAAAACATGATATTAAATATCAAACTAAAAAAGAGTTTCAGTGGTAATATTTTTCTCATTCTCATGTGTAGCTTCTAATAATAAACTTTGGTTCAGAAAATAATTACAGAAATCCTAATTTCCTTTGCTTCTCTTCAAACCCACTTATTACAGGGTTTTATAATACAATAATACAGCTTAGGGCACTTGTTTTACATATGACCAACTCTAATTCCATCCTCAGCACCCTATATGAGTGCGCCCTCCCCACCCATGAGTGGTCCCTGTTCACCTGAGCACTGCAACAGGTGTGTGCCATGCCCCTGCCACACACACCAAAAAAAAAAAAAACTTATCTATAGCTTTTCTCTAAGATTCCTGATTTGCTCTTATTTCTCTCTTTCTTTTTTTGTGTTTTGTTTTTTGCTTTTGGGGTCACATCTAGCAATGCATAGGGGTTACTCCTGGCTCTGCACTCAGAAATTACTCCCGGCGGTGCTCAGGGGACCATATGTGATGCTTGGAATCAAACCTGGGTTGGCCACATGCATGCCCTACCCACTGTGCTATTACTCAGTTCCTCTTGTTTCTATTTTATAACAGCTGAGCGCCTATAGTAATTATGTACCTGTTCCTTCACAGTACACTATGTGCAACTTTATGTCCTCAATACTTTTCCAAAATGCACAATTCTACTGTGGTTAATTTAATTATATTTAGTATATAAACATCAGCTATTGATTTTTGCAATCTTAACAATGAGAGTCTCCTGCCCCAGCACCTGGCTGTCCTCACCGGGGACCCTTGGATGGGAGTGGATTGAGTTTCCCTCCCCGCCCTGAGCAGAGCCCCAGAAACCGAAGACCTCCAGAACCAGCCACAGACATGCTGAGACTACTCTCCACACGTCCGGACAAGCCTCATGCATGAAGGAACCAGCAGAGAAACCCAGGCATGTGGGTCCCAGGGTTGAGATCTCCAGGCCTGCTCAGATTGGGATTGGGCCTTCTCCACCTAGATCCCCCATCTTCTAGTAGGTAGGCGTCATATCCACCAGCTTCCGCCGGTGCCAGGTGGTCCCATCAACAGCCAAGACCCAGAGACTATAAAACCCACCTCCCAGAAGCGACATCTTATTATCTCATTCTTACTTTGGAGAACCGGCAGGCTACCGAAAGTATCCTGCCCGCACAGCAGAGTCTGACAAACTTTCCGTGTCTTACTCAATATACCAATTACCAGTAACAATGATGGTTCTCATTCTCCTAACCCTGAAAGAGCATTGGATATGCCTCTTTTAAAATCTCAGGGCTAGGAAGAAGGAGATGTTACTGGTGCCTGCTCAAGGCAATCGACGAACAACAGGATGATCGTGAACAATGAGATAGATACCATAGGCTGCAAATTAGATACCATAGACTGCAAATTACCCAGGATCTTTAGAAAATGAAATCAACTCATGGCTCTGTGCTCAGGAGTGACCCATGGCAGTGGACACCGGACAATATGTGATGCTGAGGAAACCAATCCATACTTTGGCCACATACAAGTTATCCCTGTATTATGTCTCCCGTTCTTGATTTCATTGTTTAAATTCTTGATACTTGAATTTCTTTGTTATGAAAATATATGAATACATTTTAAAATATTTCTGTAGAGTTCAGTAATTTTACAACAGGATAGACCATTTGATATCAGTACTCTTAAGAGCTATTGTGTTTACTTACTATAATTAGTTACAATACTGTATCAACAGTATTAAATGTTATGAGTTTTGACATACAAAATTACTGCATTTTCACCACTACCAATGTGCCCAAACCTTCCCCTATCCTGTTAGTTCTAATCTGACTCTTCTTTCATACCCTCACAACTACTTCTTATTCCATTTTATAATAAAATCTCAAGGACTAGACATGGTACATCAGGAAAGAATCCAACCTCTCATTTCATGCCCCAGTTCAGTGAAGAATCCCGAAAAATCAGAGGTTTGATATCCTGGAGAGAGACACCTAGAATAATGGTAGAGAGAAGAATAGAGAGTCTTATGTGATCCCTACATAGTGCAAGTGACATGTATGTTATTGCTATTCTCTGTTGACCAAATGCCCCAGCTCCCTGGATTCAATCTGCATCTAATAGGAAAGAGCAAATTTAAATGCACAGGTCCAGCTACACAAGTCCAATTACCAGAGATTACCCAGCCAGTCAAGTGGTTCCCAGGGATTTACAGGGCCATAACAGAAGTTCTCAAAAATTTGTTGGTGCATGAGGGACAAGAATTGAACCAGAGATGCTTGCACTTAACAGATGTGCCTTAAACCCTTTACTATATCTCTGTCCCATTAATCCAGAATTTTAAATCCCTGTTTCTTTATTTAATAATCATATGAACTTTCATAATGACTTTAATATTCACATAGCATTCAGCTGCACATTTGCTGGAACAGAATGATAATAACTCAACTGATGTAAAATTACATATAAAAGTTTACAAATAAAATATGTAACTTTGAAAATGTTTTAATTATTTTTTCTTGTAAGAGAGGTATTCTTCTTTGTAAAAATACTAAAAGTACAGGACAAGAAATTCCATACTTAGCCATCTGTCCAAAGAACACAAAAACACAAATCCAAAAAATCAACACCTATATTTATTGTAGCTGTTTAAAATCGTCAATATTTGGAAACAATTCAAATACTCAATGTCAGGTTAGTGGAAAAAGATGTGGTATATGTACACAATCCAATACAACTAGGCATAAGAAATGATTAAATCTTGCCCTTTGCTACAAGACACCAAAATTCAAAGTAGTGATGCAAACTCAAGTCAGTCAGAAGGAGAATAGCAAATACTTGATGATAGCACTCATTTTGGGACATAACAAAACAAAATAGGAAAACATACAAGTTATAAAAGTTGGATACGGGAGCAGGTTGAACATGTGAAGATGGAATCTAGAGAAAAAATTCTGGCTCCTCCATGGAAAGTAGTAGAGGAATTTTGACACTTTAGGGGTGGGCATGATGTAGCAACATTGGATTCCTAACACGTAGAGTTTTATAAATCAAAGTTACCTTTACATAAAGAGTTAAATAGGAATGATCCTTGGTTCTTTCAATAATAGCATTTATAGTACACTCCTGATTTAATTTTAAACTATTTCTGTCTTTATGTACACTTCTGTAGTTTCTCAGTTTTGAATACACATAACTACATATTCATAACTTTAGGGAATTACTGTGGGGCCACACTTAGAAGTTCTCAGGGTTTACTCCAGGTTCGTTGCTCAGGGATCACGTCTGAAAGTCTCAAGAGACTATGCTACAAACTGAACTGGGCAGGTGACTTATTCACCTGGTTTCCTGGGAAATTTATCTTTTTAGTCAAATTATGGTGGACACTTGACTACAAATACAAAATTATATGGTAAATATGGGCTGGCGAGATAGCATAATCGGTAGGACATTTGCCCTGCACGTAGCCGACGGGGCTGAACCGAGTTCAATTCCTCCGCCCCTCTCAGATAGCCTGGCAAGCTACCGAGAGTACCTCACCCGCACGGCAAACCCTGGCAAGCTCCCCGTGATGTATTTGATATGCCAAACAATAACAACAAGTGTCACAATGTTACTGGGCCTGTTTGAGCAAATCGATGAACAACGGGAGGACAGTGCTACAGTGCTATGGTAAACATATATTTATGGTTAATATATGGTCTATTATGAAATGATTTGCAATAAAAAGGGGCAATAAATAATAAACTTAAAAGTTATCTACAATCATTTACTTAGAAAGTAAACTACTGAAGCTCCAGCAGAAACAAAGCCAGCAAAGGAATTTCAAAGAAGGTCCCTGACCACTCCCAATCAACCCCCTTGGCAACCACCTTAGTAAGGACTCTTACCTAGTTCGAAAGTCTCACGTGGGGCACCTTGGGAAAAACCCTGTAAAGTCACCTTGAAAAAAGGAAGGGCACACACATGCTGCCTGAGCCCTTGTGCTGCCTGTGCCCACATGGGGAAGCACATGTGGCATCTGAGCATGTGTTGCACACATCTCCCCTCTTGAGATGGTTCTTTTATTCTTTTCTATCTAATGCTGAGATGGGTACTGAGGTTCTTTCTGCCTTTGGAGAAGCCTGTGTTCTCCCTTGAACATGCTACTCTCCCTTTGCTCTCCCTCCTTCGCCTTTCTCAAAGACCCTTCAAATAAAATCTGGTGAAAGAAAGAAAGAAAGAAAGAAAGAAAGAAAGAAAGAAAGAAAGAAAGAAAGAAAGAAAGAAAGAAAGAGTAGAAAAGGAGAAGGAAAGAGAGAAAAAGAGAAATAATGAAAATGAAAGAGAAAGAAAAAAACGAAAGGAGAAAGAAAAGAAAGAAAGAAAGAAAGAAAGAAAGAAAGAAAGAAAGAAAGAAAGAAAGAAAGAAAGAAAGGTTGGGAGAAAGAAAGGTTGGGAGAAAGGGAGGGAGAAAGAAAGGGAGGGAGGGAGGAAGGAAAGAAGGAAGGAAGGAAGGAAGGAAGGAAGGAAGGAAGGAAGGAAGGAAAGAAAGAGGAAAGAAAGAAAGAAAGAAAGAAAGAAAGAAAGAAAGAAAGAAAGAAAGAAAGAAAGAAAGAAAGGAAAGAAAGAAAAACTACCTATGGTACTATTGCAGCTTCTGTGTAATAGATTTAGTACAAAACTGATGAATATAAATATGAGTTCAGCTAGTAAGGGGAATATTGTATATTACTCATAGAGTTTATTTAACAGGGTAAATAATGGTCTTAAATATATAGATACATATCTATGTAAAATAATTTATTCTTTGTCTTTAGGACATTTTTGGTGTTAGAAATACTTTCAATTGTTGAAAATATAAACTGCCCACAACACTAAGTAAATTAAAAACTTCTATATATCATTTAAAAATTTAATCGATATGGCCCATGTTGATGATCTCTTGCAATGCAGTTAAAAAATAACTTAGTTTGGACAAGTGAGACAGTAAAGAGGTTAAGGTACTTGCCTGTACAAGACCCACCTGGGTTCCTTCCCTAGCACTGCATTTGCTTCCTGGAGCATTTAGTTCCTGTGATTCCTGAACACAGCCCAGAGTAAGTCCTGAGACTGATGGGTGCTACCCCAAATACAAACAACAACAATAGCAACAAATTCCATCTACTTAAACTAAAAGGATCAACTTATTTATCTTTAATTTTTGTTATGAAAAAATTGTGATATATTTTCTTTAAATAGAAGACTAGAATAATAACCCAAATATATATTTATTACATATTGGTAACTATACCTGTTTCCAAGCCCAACTGCTTTAGAGTGTCTCCCAGACATCTGACTTCAGAGGCAGTTCACTTCACTGGGCCATGGTGCTATAGGAAGAAATGGAACTGAATATTTCTGAGGAGGGCATACAGGAAGTTGTACTTTTTTAAAAATTAGTGATCTGGCAGGAATAATAAAAATTAGAATGTAAGCCAAAGAGTAACAAGTATAAGAATCTTTGTCTTGGAGTAAACAAGTATTCAAAGCTGAAGCATAGATTAACATATACTATTTGTGGTTATGTGCTAACTGTGAGTCAATGAATTCATCCATGAAAAATAAGTTTACTAATAACAAATTTTCATAAAGATGGAAGTAATTTAGAAAGAAAAAAATGATGATAGTAATATTAAAATCTAAAAGTCATATATTAGAACTCTGCTTCTATCCCACTTTTCAATGCAAAAGTTAAGACTCCTGAAGTGAGAATATTCTCTGTGAATACTGTGTTTGCTGTCCTTAAGATCATTTAACAGAAAGAAACTTTCCAACAAAATTTGGTTGGAGTGCCATATGGCCTTTTAAAAGCAGTGTCCAGCAGAATACTGTTAAGATCTCTGACACGGTATGCATCATGCTTTGTGCAAACTCTTGGCAGTGTATTTTCCAAGATTTTCTTTCCAGAGAATTTGGATTTTGTCAGTTGACTCTTAGCTGTCTTCTTCTGACTGGATTTTACTAATATGAATTATCCTCAGTTTTTAATTTCAAGCATCTTTCTTCCTCTTTCTACATTTATAATATCAAAATCATGTGATTAGGAAACTTAATTACTCTCGCCAACCTATAGAATGAAAATAATTACTGTACACAGAGGCAAAGCATTAAAATATAAATGATTAGTACTAAAGGCAAGTTTTTACTGTACTGAATAGTATGTCAACATTATAAAATCCTATGTTTGGGGAGGAGCTTTTACCTGAAAATACTTAAGAATAAACCTAATGATTCTTAAAGAGCAAAAGAACAAACAACGTGTTCAGGACATTTATTTAACATCCTATTAAATACATTTAACTGGGAGGCAGTATACAGAATAAGAAAACATAATACTTTAAATATGTTTGATTTGTTGAATAGAATGCTAGTTAGCATATTCTTTTTTGTTGTTTTTGGTTTTTTGGTTTTGGGCCACACCAGCTGTGCTCAGAATTACTTCTGTCTCTTTTCTCAGGGATTACTCCTGGCAGTGCTTGGAGGTCTTTATGACATGCTGGTTATTGAACTGGGATCAGTCACTTGTAAGGCAAGTGTGTCTTACTCCATGCACTATCTCTCTGACTTTTTGTCAGAATTTTCTGTGAATTAACTGGAAAAGAAAATAGACTATAGATAGTTGTTAGGAGATATATTAATATCTATAATGTTAATTGAACCCCCCAAAAATTATCAGTTAAAAAGGGGCTGGACAATACCACGCCTGGGAATATATTGCAGAGAGGCAAAAAAAGCATAGTCGAAGTGACATCTGCACTTGTGTGTTCATTGCAGCACTGTTTACAATAGCTAGAAACTGGAAAAAACCTGAGTGCCCGAGAACAGATAACTGGTTAAAGAAACTTTGGTACATCTACACAATGGAGTACTATGTAGCTGTTAGAAAAGATGAAGTCATGAAATTTATATAAAAGTGGTACTATATGGAAAGTACATGCTTACCGAAATGAGTCAGAAAGAGAGGGACAGGCATAGAAAGACTGCATTCATCCGGGAACATAAAATAACAAAATAGGAGACTGACACCCAAGAATAGTCAAGATAATACCAGGAGGTTTACTCCATGGCTTGGAGGCCAGCCGCACATGCTAGGGGAAAAGGCAGCTCAGATAGAGAAGGGAGCACCAAATAAAGGGTGTTGGGAGGATCCTCCCAGGATGGGAGATGCATGCTGAAAGTAGACTATAGACTGAACATGATTTCCACTCAATGCCTCTTTTGCAAACCACAGCACCCAAAAGGAGAGAGAGAACAAAAGAGGCAGGGTGGGACCGGGGGCAGGGGGGGGGGAGATAAGGGGTGGGAGGGATACTGGGACCCGTGGTTGTGGAGAATGGGCACTGGTGGAGGGATGGGTACTCGAACATTGTATAAATCAAGCACAAAAACTTGTAAGTCTACAACTGTACCTCATGGTGTTTCACTAACAAAAATTAAAAAAAATAAAAGGGGGCTGGAGAGATATTACAATTTGTCGGGCACTAGCCTTGCATGCGACTGACCCAGGATCCCATATGCCTTGCATGTGCCTGACCCAGCATCCTATATGATGGCCCAAGCACCACAAGGAGTGATTCCTGAGAGCAGAGTCAGGAGTAAACTTAAGCATGACTGGGTGTGTCCCAAAAACAAACAAGTGAAAAAAGTATCAATGATAAAATGATTATATTGCATATGTGCAAATATTAAGATATCTGTAAATTAGTGCATCGTTCTTAATTGTGTGTTTGTGCAATGTCAATTTATAATTCATGAGAATAAAAACAGAATTTTACTAAAAATATGCATATGTTTGTCACTCATATTCAAAACATAGAAACATTTGTAACTCAATGATTAAGATAATGTGTCTATCAACAAATAAAGAGATAGATAAATCAGGATGTGGAGAAATGGAATGCTTATACATTGCAGATGTGAAAGAAAAATGGTGCAGCAATTTTGATATATATATATTAATTCAAAGTATTAAGCAGGGTATTTTATACCAAATTATGCACAAGAAAAGTATAATCATATATCCAACACAAGCCTACTCACATACATTAATAACTATATTATTAGTAATAGTGAATGATGTAAATTAACTAAATGCCTAGAAATGATAGTAGTAGTGGAATTGGGATTGGGAAAATAGGTAACTTCCATGGAAAAAAATGAACTCAGACCCCTAAAAGACAGATTCAGAAAGATCTTTCTCATATGTGGAAAATGAAAAAACATAATAAGGCAATAACAAGTAACCAAAGAAATAGGATGTGAGAACTGATCTATAGAACTAAGATTCACTAGCAAACAGGGGTACAAGCAACAGCTGGGAGACACTGAGGTAGAAGGGTTTGTTTTGGAACACTGTATGCATGGAAATCTATCATTAAGTATCTTGTAAATAATGATGCTTAAAATTTTAAAAAAATATTTTCAACTTTATAGTTAGAAACTTTTATTTACTGGTGTCACTTTTTTTTTTGTCTTTTGGGTCACACCCAGCAATGCACAGGGATTACTCCTGGTTCATGCACTCAGGAATTACTCCTGATTGTGCTCAGGGGACCATATGGGATGCTGGGAATTGAACCCGGGTTGGGCCGCGTGCAAGGCAAACATCCTACCCGCTGTGCTATCACTCCAGCCCCAACCGGTGTCACTTTTAAGGCTAATGTTTATTAAATGTAAATTAAATAAATGTAAATTATAAATAACTTTTATGACATTTTTATTCTTTTAAAAGCTATAAATAATCCATATTGAATTAGGTTTAAAACTTACATAAATGTAAATACAGTTTAACTGTTTTTATAATAATAATACTTTTCTTTCATGTGCTCTATGAATTGGTTTTATTAAGTCCATTTTGCATAACATAAAATTGAGGTTTAAAAAAGCTGAGCCTTTCAAGTTACAAAATTAATAAACAGTAACACCAGAGCTTAAACTCAAATTCATCTGTTAAAATCCTTACTCAACATCTTACTACTTATCTTCTGCCTAATAAAGGAATTTTAAAAAGAAAGAAATATTAAAAGAAATATTAAAATAAAATTTTGTAATTTTACTACTAATATCTAGTTTGTAAAATATGTAATGCCATTCTGAAGTAATTTACATCAAAGTCCTATGTTTTTTCCAGTCTTCTATAGTTTGGCATCAAACCACCTCTGGCTGTTTAGCTGGGCAGAATTTTAATAATTTCTTTAGCTTTCTCAAAGGTAGTGGTTAATCCCCCAATTCTATTAAATTCTCATGGTCCGATGACCTAGTTCCTACTGAACTGCTCCAGCATACCTCTCACTCTTCTTTCTTCCCTGTCTATAACTTCCTAGTGCCAAGAAACTTCTGGTATTTAATATCTGACTTTCCATCCAACTCGTCTGCCAGTATCTATTTCCACAGTTTCCAACATCAACATACATGACAATTATTTATAAAATTACAAAAGCAATTCCCTAGAAATACTAATATTTTAATATTTTATTTTGTCTTGCACGTGGCCGACTTGGCCCACCCGTTTGATTCCTTTGCCCCTCTCGAAGAGCCCGGCAAGCTACCAAGAGTATCTCACCCACATGGCAAATCCTGGCAAGTTACCTGTGACATATTCGATATGCCAAACATAGTAACAACAAATCTCACAATGGAGACATTACTGGGCCCACTCGAGCAAATCGATGAACAACAGGAGGACAGTGCAGTGCAGTATTTTTGTGTATTTATATTATTATAATAATGTTCAGTTTACAGCATTGATGTATGAATGTGCTGTATCCCACTACTACCAATATGCCCATGAGCTTCCACCAATGTTCCTTTTTTCACTTGTAGTGTGATCTTTTCATTCCCTCTCTGATCTTGTGCATGGATAAATTTGTATCAACAGAGTGGCCAAGGGTTTTTCATTGTTTGATACTATTTCCTTGTTTTGTCTCTATGTACTATAGATGAGACCATCAAGTATTTGTTCTTCTTCTACAGATCCATTCATGTTGCTGCTAACTGTATGGGTTTACCTTTTTATACAGAAGCGATAGCACAGTGGTAGGGCGTTTGCCTTACAAGCGGCCAACATGGCTGACCCGAGTTCGATTCCTCTGCCCCTCTTGGAGAGCCCGGCAAGCTACCGAGAGTATTCGATATGCCAGACACAGTAACAACAAAAGTCTCCAATGGAGACGTTACTGGGCCCGCTCGAGCAAATCGACGATCAACGGGAGGGCCTTTACCTTTACCTTTACCTTTACATTCTATTGCACTGCGTAAATATACTACAATGTCTTTCTTCAATTACTGTTGTTAGATATTTGGGTTTCTCATATTCTGGGTGTTGAATTAAGTGCTGCAATGAACAATGAGATAATTATACATTTCTTGTTTTGAATTTATTTTTCTAGTAGTAAGTGATGGACACTTTTTATATGCCTACTGGCCATTATAAAAATGGCTATAAAACATAACTTCCAGAAGAGAGAAATGGCACAGACTCTCCTGCCACTGCACCGGCTGTCTTCACGGGGCCCCTTGGAGGGAGGTGGGCTGAGTATCCCTTCCTGCCCCAAGCAGAACCCTGGCAGTTGAAAACCTCCAGAACCCAGCCACAGCCATGCTCAAGACCACTCTCCACACACTCAGACAAGACTCATGCATGAAGGAAACAGCAGAGGAACTCAGGTATGCGGGACTCAGGGCTGAGATCTCCAAGCCTGCTCAGATGGGGACTGGGCCTCCTCCACCCAGATTCCCCATTTTCCATAGATTGGCAGTCGCACCCACAAACTGCCCCCAGTGCTATGTAATTCTATCAATGGCCAAGATCCAGAGACTTTAAAACAAAGCTCCCAGAAGCGACCTCTTATAGTCTAGCCCACTGATGTACCTAAATCAGCACATGTGTTTGGTTTTAATATACTTGCTTGTATTCTCTTATATACATTCCCGTCCCTCGTAGAGCCCCACAAGCTACCAGGAATATCCCGCCCGCATGGCAGAGCCAAGTAAGCTCCCCGTGCTGTAGTAGATATACCAAACACAGTAACAATAACGGGTCTCATTCAACTTACCCTGAAAGAGCCTCCAATACGGCACCGTTGGGAAGGATGAGTAAGGAGAGGCTCTAAAATCTCAGGGTTGGGACGAATGGAGACGTTACTGGAGCCTGCTCAAGCAAATTGATGGATAACGGGATGACAGTGATACAGTGATACTAGCCATTATATGTACTCTATAGATAAGTGTCTATTAATCTCCTCTCCACATTTTTGATACTCATGGTAGATTTTTTTATTTGTTGAGATTTGACAATAGAAAAGCTTAAATATTTGCTGGGTTAACATTCAAGATATATATGCAAATATTGGATACTAGTTCAGAAACACTAATTCTTTTAATCTATACCATTATTAAAACTTTTGTTATTTTCAAGTATTTTTGATCTTTTCTTTGCTCCCACATATATTTCTTTTCTCTCTCGGAGAGCCTCGCAAGCTACTGAGAGTATCCTGCCTGCACAGCAGAGCCTGGCAAGCTCCCCATGGTGTATTCGATATGCCAAACACAGTAACAAGAAGTCTCACAATGGAGACGTTACTGGTCCCGCTCAAGCAAATCAACGAACAACTGGAGGGCAGTGCTACAGTGCTACATATATTTCTTTATAATATGTTTATTTCTAAAGTTTGAATCTTGTTGATTACTTTGGGTATAGTTGAATAGTTCCTTTAATCTCTGTTCTTGTAAATTGGAGCCAATACAAAAACTTGGTTGCAATCAAGCTTAGTCTATGGAAAGCCTCTAAGTGCTTCCTATGGTTTCTTTATCTAGATTGTCCTCTTGAAGAATTTCTATAGTACACTTGTTGGATTCTTTTTTCTACTTTTGACATTATTTTCTCTCAAGTTATTTTTTTCTTCGTCCAATTTGCTTCTAATTTTAAGCAATATTTCTTATTACATTTTATTTCTCATAAAATGTAGTATCATAGTTGTATTTGCTTTGCTTTTTTCATTCCTTCTAATTTACTTATTTTCTCTGAAATTATTTTCCCTCTTATATCCAATTATTTCCTGTCTAGTACTCAGAGTCCTTTCTTCTTTTTACTTTGGTCTATGCCATTCTCTCATGTTTTCTATCATTTTCTTCATGTATCTCAGCTCAATTTAAGGGAATATGCTTCAGTTTTTATATCTTTTGTGATCATTTTTGGGGATGTTTTATTACCTGTATAGAGTATTTCTAATTTGTGTATTCTGTTTTGTTATAATCACTTTGAACAGAATTTGATCTCAACTTTACATGAATTGTTTTATGTAAAAATTGATATTTCTAAGTTTTCAGAAATGTTTTGCAGTTTCCAACTCATTATAATATTTTTTCTTTTTCTTTGAAATATTTAAAAAAAGTAATAATTGCTATTTAAGATTACCTGTTTTTCCCATATTTTTAAAAAAAATATTTTTCTCTGTATTTCGGGTTCTTTTATTTTCAATCTTTCCCCAGAAGTTTCTTTTCAACATATCTTTAAAAAAATCTGTTAGGGCAATGTTGAGTGTTATTAACTACAATTTTTTATGTCCTATGAGTTTTTGATTTTGAAACTAAATGATACACAGATTTTCTGTTTACATTGCTTTACTTGTATTAACTGCTTTCCCACTTGTAGCTGAATACTTGAGGATGAATTTTAAGGTTCTGTTAAAGTTTTCATTTTCAGGTCTATCCAATATGTGTTTCTTTTCTCTGCTTCCTTCCGCCCCCACCCTTCCCTTGTGTACCAACACTAATATGCTGCAGTAATTGTGACTATTGATGACTTTTCACAAACACTTATATTTTAAGGTTCATAAAGTTTTCTTTTGATTCAGTTTGTGTAAATTGTGTCTAGGTGTTTTGTACTCTTGAAATACAGATATCTATCTAGATGCTAGAAGTCCTCTGTTCTGAATGAGGATATGAGGATACATAAAGAGTCAAATGAGGTGAGATATACAGCAAGACATAAATGCCCTCACCATTGTAAACATACAAAGTTCTCTCTCCTTACTCTCTCTCTCTCTCAGCTTTTTGAATCACAACTGGCAATGCTCAGGGGTTACTCCTGTCTCTACATTCAGGAATTACTCCTGAAGATGTTCACTGGACCATAAGGGATGCTAGGAATCGAACACAGGTCGCCCATATGGAAGACAAACGCCCTACTCACTGTACTATTGCTCTGGCCAATTTCCCTTCTAATTAAGTGTTATCTGTCCCCTTGGATCTCAGTTACTTTGGAAAAAAATACTATGAATATTTCAAAAGTAAAGACTTCCCTGAGAGCTTAATTTATACACTAGTAATTTTCTTTTGCTATTATAACATATATACTGTGTAAATGCCCAACTTGTATTAAGTTAGTGAAGCATCATATTTCAAATTTTATTTTTTCTCTAAGGAACTGGTCATTGGAATCATGACTACTCTTCCATAATCTGTTTTCCTTTTATTTTAACAGAGAAGAGAACAAAATTAGAGACATAATATACTTCCTCCAAGATTTTTCTCCTTATCCAAAAGTGCAACATTCCACTTACCTTTATTTTAGTAGTCAGAATTTCTTCCCAATTAATTAACAATTTATGGAACACTAGATATTTGGTGTTTTCAATATATACTACTGTTTAATTCTAAGACTGTCTTTTCTCAAGCCTCTGTGTTAGATAAATAATGGTGGTGACCAGCATCCTCTGTATACTCAACATACTAAATAAAATTTACATAGGAATTTGAAAACATATTGAAACTTTCCTATCCCAAATCATACTTTTGTTTTATATTTTAGTATTTCATTATGAAATTAAAGCTCCTGACTTATTAAAGAATGTGATCTAGGCTTCTCAAGTTTTAAAAAAAAGCAGTTTTAGTGTCACTCAGTCAGGTCAAGACTAGTGGCTAAAGAGCGATGTGATTAACAGGTACGTTGCTGCACCAGCTAACTTCTGAGATACTCTTTGTGGTGACTCTTATTTCCTCCTGCGAGTTTTCAGTAGCAAGCCTCTTCCATATCTGAACCTTTAAACACACATACCAAAAATTAATTAACCCTTTAAAAAACTTTTAATTGACTGCAAGATGATTTAAAACAGTGGGAGAGTTGGTATTTAGTTTTGGGATGAAATGTGTGACTTTCAGCCTTCTATTTCCTGAATTTTATGAAGGTTTTATTTTATCAGTGAGTGTTCATATCTTACTGAATGAAAGACGATTTATACCTACAGTGATTGCTATGTTGCCATTTTGCTACTAATATTTTACTAAATATATTCTATGGAAAATCCTGTGCTGCTGACTTTGTGCTTTGAGGAAACTTAGTGAGAAAATTCCTTAGCACTTCAACACTCACTCCATTGGAACTTCCTCAGCAAGCCCTATGGTAGCATGTCTCTCAACTAGATTGTTCACCTCAGCAGGTTTATTGCTCTTGCTCTATAAATGGCATTACCTTATTGGAAGAAGTATATTTCAGTGTTATCCACCTGTCTTCTCTATGGTCTCTTGCAGGAATATTTTTGTAGTATAAAGGTAAGGTTTCGGCCCAGAGATACTCTGGGCTTACTCCTAGCTCTGTATTCAGGGATCACTCCTGACAGGTCTTGGTTAATCCTAACTAGTGTCACAGATAGAACCAGGGCCAGCCAAGTATGTGGTAAGTGCCTTAAGCCCTGTACTGTTTCTCCAGACTATGTGCTGACAATATTTTACAATACACCTAGTTTGAGGTATATGTTTCTTAATCTGACTAAAATTTTTCTAAGAAAAGCTGTGCTCTTTGAGTGTATCAAAACTCCCCTGTTGTTTTAATGTCTCACAACACTAGAATATTGTTTATTTATTTATTTTTTAATTTTTATTAGTGAAACACTAGAATTTTAATAATGATTCAGAGATTGTTATTATGAAAAAAACACTACAATGATACCCAGGCAATCTATAAAAATATTTTAGACAGATAATGTGTATAGATTATGCCTGAGGCCCACCAGATGATGATAAGAGTTAACATTATAAAGTAAAGGTAAAAGTTTTCATGAAAATTTCCCTCCATCACTCTGCATACCTTCCTCTCCACATTCTCAGGAGCTATGGCACTAAATTGTAACACACTCACTGAAAGGAACAATCTAAAGAAGACATAATGCTTAGTTATGATAATTTTTGCTTAACTGTTCATTAGAATTAAACAAGGGATATTTTATTGCTCATTATACATAAACAATACAACCAAACTTCACACACTTTTAAAAGATAAATCAGATTTGTCATTTTAAAGAAATGTCAGTGGTATACAACAACAACAACAAAATTAAGGTTCTCCAGAAAAGAACTGTGAAGCTAAAAACACTTTTGAAGAAAGAGACCACTCTTGGAAACAGCACGGCTATGAAAATAGGGATAAAGACACCCTTTTAGATGAGTGCTGTTAGGTTATTGATGAATTTAGATTGCCAGTCAACAGTGCATCAAAATTTTAGAAGTCAGAGAACCCAAATTTCAGTTTCATCTAAAAGATACTAAAGAAGCAAATTTTCCCACTTAATCTCCTTATTATTAGCTCTTCCATATACTGTTAAGAACTGCAAGATTGGCTAAATACAGAAACCATTTAAGGAATCTTATTAAGCATCCAGCTTCCTAAAATTGAACCTAAAATGAAAGCCAGCATCAGAGGAAACCAGAGAAGTTAGATGAATATGTGTACAAGACAGACTACTAGGGAGATTGTAATATAAATATTTATTTACATTTAATTTGTGTAGTTTCCCTGAATGTATAGGAAGAACACAAGGAAAGTCAGAGACTGCTGGTGGTATGAAAGATGCAGGTTCTCCAGATCTACCTACTGGCCTAACACTAGTGAATATTTCACCACCAGAAATTTGTACCTTTTTCTCTCCCTCAGCTTCCCTACCTTGAAAAAATCGCAAGCAAATAGAGAACAAAAATATGATTTTTTTCCATCTTTTTTTCTTTTTATATTACTATCATAAAATTAAGAAAGGAAAAACTAGGAAGCTATACTAAGACTATTTCATCTGAGAATTCATTTTCTTTCTTTAAAAAGAATGTAATATTGCTATTTTTTTAATTTTATTTCAAATATTCAACATTTTTTTTACTTTTGGGTCACACCCGGTGATGTACAGAGGTTACTCCTAGCTCATGCACCCAGGAATTACTACTGGCGGTGCTCGGGGGATCATATGGGATTCTGGGAATCGAACCCAGGTTGACCACATGCAAGGCAGATGCCCTACCCACTGTACTATCACTTCAGCCCCCCCCTTTTTTTTTAAATCTTTGATTAAGCATTCTATGTATCCTTGCTATTTTTTTTTGTATTTTTTTGGTTTCTCATTATTTTATAACCATCTAAAAGTTCTTGGTTTTCTTTCATGCCACGTTACTCATATTAATGATAAGAAGGAATAATATAATATTTCACTTTTCTTGAATTGTGCTAATGGGTCATATTCCCTGATTATCCTAATTTTGTCTCCGGAAGTATAAAAGGGTGAAAGCCACACACATTTATAATCTATTTGTGAAAGAGAAGAAAAAATATCTTTGCCTCCTATTATATTCATAAATTCTCTAGGTAAAGAGAAGAGTCAGTCATGGCATTTATGGCATGTTAAATTCAGATATGAGTTTGAGGGCAGGAGAGTTCTAAATTAAAATTCAAAAATAAACAACCAGGAGTGTGAAGAAGCAAATGGAGCTTGTCTTGCATGTGACCTACCTGAATTCAATTCCCAGCATCCCATATGATCCTCCAAAACACTCCATGATCCCTGAGTGAGAACCAGGAGTAATTCCTGAGCACTACTGGATGTGACCTCCAAAATACCCTCCCCCCGCCATGTACGCCAGAAGTGGTGTACTTGCTGCCTATAGAAAGAAGACAGATACGGAAAGTGGATTATTAGATGAAATGTTTCCTGTTACATTAAAATACAAGTCAAAAGACTGAGTCTCACTAAAGCAATAACTCCTTTAAGGAGACGAAATAATTGTTCTAGCAAAAAATACTATGATTGTGATCAGGAGTATTGCCCAAATCTTTTGCAAAACTATTTCTCCGAATCTTGTACAACTATGTCCGAGGAAATATTTTCCTGATCTTTCTTCCTCATCTTCTCTTCATACCATAAAACAAGCACTTCTAGCATTTTTGAAGGCAATATTTATATCCGCTTTTGAAATAATGCTCTTCCTTTATAAGTGTTAAGCAAAAAACGAAGAATCTAGAATAAGAAGAGGGTAAACGTCACTTCAGTGAACAATGTGGATATCTATCACTAAACCACACATTAGACTTCAAGAAGTCTAAAGTAGCCCTTCTGTTTGTTTCATTTTGGAAACAGTGCTCTGAGAGGTTAACAGTTTGACTTGATAAAGAATACAAGGGGTTTGTGAGCATAGCAAATTTTGCATGCATGTAATAAAAAAATTAGTTGGAATTGTTAATCCCAAATTTCTGTCCAAGGATTTTAACTTTGTAAGCAGTGTTGAAAAATATATTTAGCTCATTCCATGATGTTAGATATTTTCTATATGCAAAAAAGAAAAAGATGGTTTTAAAGACTCTGTGGTCTGATTCAGCCTAGGCACGCAGTCCACTACTGAGTTTATTTTTTAAAGAAAATGTTCTTTCAAATTCCCTTCCATTTGAAAAAGAGAAATAATTCTACATTTTCATTTCTTTGCTTAAGATGACTATCAAAGCTTAACAGCACAATGTTCCATGGTATAAATACAATGAAAAGCAAAGCAAAGTGAAGGAAACCAAATTTTACACACCATATGTTAATCAAAAGGAAGAGTGTCATTTACAAGAGAAACAATGAATTAAAATCAATGCCTTCAATTTTAATGTACTGCATTTTTATGTATCTAGGAGCGTAGTAGGTTTTTAATACCTGTCATTGCATCTGAGATCTTTATACAGGTGCATAATTTAATCATTCCACCTGAAGTGTCAGGTACATAAAGGTATTATTAGTTAAGAATGAATAGTAGTTTAATTTCAAATAAGAGACTTGAATTTTGTCTTTAGCTATTAAAAACAGATAAAATTAAAGTGAGTAACTTCATAGTTTTAAATAGCCATGTTTTTCTTTTTGCTATTTTAACTTTAGTCAAGATGATCTTCTAAGATGTATGACAACATTTATTTTGAGACCTATTAAGTTTTAACTTTTAGAACAAGGTAAGTCCAATACACCACGGACTTCTAACCTTTAAAATTCCTATTGAAAAATCAATATTAGGAACAGAAAAGGGTTGAAGTCAATTTGGTAATTGTATGTGCAGTGACTTCAATATCAAGCATCACTATTGTATCAAAAGATATGGATAAACATCAGTTCATCCATTCAAGTACCTTTCGTACATTAATACTATAAAATATACATATATAAAACATACACATTAAAATAAAATATATGTAATGTCTATAGTTCAAGTAAATAATATGTAAGGGCTTACTTAATTCTAAGCAGTGAAAGTCTCAAAATTAGGTGAAAATTGAATTAAATTCTAAAGAAAAAATTGAAATATTCTGTAAATAAGAAATAGAAGTTATGCTCAACAAATTAAGAGGATACAGAAACCTGATTAGGCATAAGCTCAAGAGATCCAGAACTTTAAATTAGGTGACCTTAGGCCATTTAGCTGTATTTTTAGTTAAATAAAATCTGACTTACTAACAAGGTAGAAGAATGCCAGTACAAATGCACCTGCTTCATCATTAACTCAGCCATGCTTTGAATTCTATGGATAGTTTTTAAAAAACTGAACTTAGTGAGTAGTAGTTTCAAGTCAAATTATTATAGGAGAGATTTACTTCCAACTTTTCGCCTGATGGTTGAGTTTATATTCTTCTGTTACATGGTGACAAGCCAGAAATATCTTCCAAGATACTGAGGTGGGTCAACATTTGAACTAATCATAACCATTTGAAATTTCATTTTCAACCTCTCTGTTATTTTCAATGCCTAAATGCCCTCAAGAAAAATATGAAAAGGATTAAAAACAATCTCTCACTAAGAAAAACTCAAAATCACCTGTGTATGCCTGTATCTTTATCTGTGTCTGTGTGTATATGTGTGTGCGTGAGTGTGTGTGTGTGTGTGTGTAGTGTGTAATCCTCTATATATGCAGTATGTTATTACGAATTATAACACAGGAGTAAAGAAACCTACCTAGGAACACGTTCCCTCTATGGGTACCTGCTATTCTGATAATAGATGCTTAAGAGACTAAGATATTAAGCACTAAATACACAATCTCAAGACAGGGGTACGGAAAGGGGATAGTAACTGATATCCAAAGTCAACAAGATGTTCCAAATAAAAGTCAGTATTTGCTTGGGGTGGCAAAAGTCATCATCCAGGAATAAACTGGAAATAAGTTATACGTCATAAAGCACAGAGTTTTGTTTAAACTCATCTCTGCTTATGATTATATAAAATGAATCTTTGTTCTCAAATAAATCCAAATATCTAAAAAATAGTTATTGGAGCTAAATAGCACTATAAAACTATGCCTTATTGTTAAGTTTATTATATTATTATATGTGATAAGATTATCTATATATGTGTATAGAAATATAGAGATAGAGATAGAGATAGATAGGTATACGAAACTGAAGAGGCAAATTAGTAACAAAAACCAAACCAAAGAAAAAGAAGTATACCAGTATATCATAGAAATATCCTTTTTAAGACACTAAAAGATAATGCCAGTGTTCAACAACAGATAAATGGTTTAAAAAAAAAACTATGGTAAATATGGCATAGCACAAAAGTTAGCTAGAAGGGAAACAATAAAATCTTGGAGCTGAGAGATAGCCGAGTGGTTATGCACTTGCTTTTAAAACTGCAGACTGATTTAACTCCCAGCAACCTATTTGGTCTTCTAATTCCCCCTTCTACATGCTTGGAGTGATCACTGAGTGCAGAGGAGTAGCCCTAAGCACTTTAGAGTGTGGTCCAAAAGAAAAAGTGAATTCTTTTTGCTGCAAACTAGAGAGGCTAATATTTTGCCACCAGGCAAAATAGTCGGAGAGAAAAGGACATACATCAAATGTTCTTACTCCTATAAACTATAAATAAACAAAATAAAGGAATGAAAAATAGCCGTTAGAACTGAGTCCAAGTGTCTGTGTGTGTATGTGTGTGTGAGTGTGCATGTGTGAGTCTGTGTGTGTGTTTGCGTTTGCTTGTGCAAGTGGGTATTGGAATGGAAAAGTATCTAGATTTAATGGGGGAGGAACACTGACACTGACGACTCATGTGGTGCAGAGACACTGGATTCTTAATTCACTCATTCAAATATTAGAGAAAAAATGGTTTTTACATTTTTTTAAAAATAAAATCAACTGTACATAAGAAAAAGGGTAAGAGTCATTAACCTAAACCTAGACTTCTGTCCATTTCAACAATGGAGACAAAATAAAGATATTTACATAGAAGTGATGGTGAAAATGAGAGTGGGCCACTAGTTTTAAAGAGCCAGGGGTAAACCCTGAGCACAGCTGGGTACAGTCCTAAACAAGCCATCAGCAACAACAAATAAAACAGTGACAAGAGACATGTAGCACTGTAGCACTGTCCTCCTATTGTTTATTGATTCCCTAGAGTGGGCACCAGTAATGTCTTCATTGTGAGACATGTTGTTACTGATTTTGGCATATCAAATACTCCACAGAGAGAGCTTGCCAGGCTCTGCCTTGCGGGAGGGATACTCTGGGTAGCTTGCTGGCTCTCCGAAAACAGCGGAGGAATCCGGAGGAATCGAACCTGGGTGGGCCAGTTCGGCCACATGCAAGGTAAATGCCCTACTCACTGTGCTATCACTCCAGCTACACAAAAGACATGTAATGAATATAAACAAAGACAAAACAAGATGAACTTTTGTCCCTTTATTTTGAGAGGGGGAAGGGTTATGGGGTGGCATACCTTGCAGTGTTCAGGACTTATTCCTGGCTCTGCACTCAGGACTTATTCTTGAAGTGCTCAGGGATCATGTAGGGTGCCAGGGATTAAACCTGTATTGGCTGTGCGCAAGGTAAACACGCTACTCACTGTACATCACTCCAGCCCCCAAGATATACTTTTCTTTATATCAAATGTTTAAAGAACATAACACTCTGAGGGCTGGAGTGATAGCATAGCAAGTAGGGCGTTTGCCTTGCATGCAGCTGACAAAGCAGACCTGGGTTCGATCCTTCCGTCCTTCTCAGAGAGCCTGGTGAGCTACATAGAGTATCCCACACAGCAGAGCCTGGGAAGCTCCCCGTGGAGTACTCCATATGCCAAATATAGTAACAATAAGTCTCACAATGGAGACGTTACTGGTGCCCGCTTGAGCAAATCGATGAACAACGGAGAACAGTGATACAGATAGGACAGAATACCCTGGATAAAATGTAGCACTGTAGCATTGTCCTTAGTTATTCATCAATTTGCTTGAGCAGGCACCACTAACGTCTCCATTGTCAGACTTGTTGTTACTATTTTTAGCATACCAAATACTTCGTGGGGAGCTTGCCAGGCTTTACAGTGTGAGTGCGATACTCTCAGTAGCTTGTGGGCTCTCTGAGAGGGGCGGAGGAATCAAACCTGGGTCAGTCCCGTGCAAGGCAAATGCCCTGTCCGCTGTGGTATCGCTCCAGCGCTCTTTATAAAATACAGCCCAGAAGTAAATCTACATATATATTATCAATTTATGAAATTGGAATAAATAATACACTGTGAGAAAGAATTATCTCTGCAATAACTGGTAAAATGAAGTCATATGCAAAATAATGAAGAGGAACATTAAATGACACATAAAAATAATCCACTCAAAATAAAGTACTTTAACACCTGAAATGATACTCCTGAAAGAAAACATAGATGGGAAGTACACTGAAAACAGTCTTCGTGATCATTTTTTGGGATCTAAAATCAAATACTAAGCAGCTTTCCTTGCATGTTGTCAACATGGTTTGACCTCTGACACCACACAGGCTTTCCAAAGCATCCCCAGTAGTGATCCCTGAGTACAGAACCAAGTGTAGCTCATTGATACATTGATACAACAATGTATCATTGCTGAGTGTGGCCTAAACCCCTTTCACCCCCCTCCCCACAAAAAGGTGAGAATGAAAACACAAATTTGAAGAAATGTATGAGTCCCTATGTTCACTGTTGCAATGATTGCAATTGAAACAATTAGAAACAATTAGAATTAGAAACAATCTAAAGACCCACAGATAGAAGATTGGGCAAAGAAAATATTGGGGGGTGTATTTGCAGTGTGTGTGTATGTGTGTGTGTTTGTGTGTGCTATTATTGTTGAATCACTGATTTCTCTCTTTAATTATACCTCTTCACACATCTTCACATGCGATAGCACAGCGGGTAGGGCATCTGCCTTGCACGCAGCCAACATGACCGACCCAAGTTCGATTCCTCCGCCCCTCTCGGAGAGCCCGGCAAGCTACCGAGAGTATTCGATATGCCAGACACAGTAACAACAAAGTCTCCAATGGACACGTTACTGGGCCCGCTCGAGCAAATCGACGATCAACGGGAGGGCCTTTATCTTTACCTTTACCTTACACATCTTTTAACATTTTAGTCAGTGATGGATTGTATATACACTCTACAATTGTTATACAAACAGGCTATTCTATATCCCCAAGGTACATAGTGGGCAATATCAGCACACCTTTCACTTGTTTTACTCAAGATGGTCATCATGGGTGCACTTTGCCAGAAACAACTTAGATTCTTTACATGATCATGATGGATTCAGAAAACTTTGTTTACAAATTTTTCATGATCAAACTCCCTGTGGCGTACCCAATATGCCAAATACCAGTAACAATGATGGGTCTCATTCTCCTAAAGAGCCTTGAATATAATCTCAGGGCTAGGATGAAGGAGACGTTACTGGGGCCTGCTCGAGGCAATCGACGATTAACAGGATGATTTGTGATTGTGATTGTGAAAAATTAGGAGCTGTGTCGTCTACATTTGTTCACGATGCTTACATAATCACAAAATCACCTACAAACACATTTCTCACTGAAGTGGCATTATGAAGTCCCTAACTGCATTATAGGGCTTTGTTGTTTGATCCAGCCATCTAACGGTCATACACCTTTCCGATGGATTGAAGTTTTCGCTTTAAAATGTCTATTAAAAATAGCTATTTAAAATTGATTTGTCTGATATTTTGTATAGCAATCTGGCATTTCTTAGCTTCTGTTTTCATATACAACTCCTCTTCATCCCTTTACTTTCAGCTTATTTGCATCTTGTTCTTACGAATTATGTTCTTATGGAAAGCAGAGTTGGTGCAAGCATTGATTATTTTTAACCCATTCATTTCATTGTACTGTCAACTGATTATGTTTTTCTTAATTTTCTATCTGATATCACTTTAATTCAGCATAATGAACTTTCAATATTTCTTCTTCAAAGGTTGAATCTGCTAACCAGAAATTTCTAAGATTTTGTTCATTTAGAAATAAGTTAGCTTTTCCTCTTCTTTTGGAAAGATCATTTTATCCTGCTAATTCTTGTTCATCTTTGTTCTCCTTCTGAGTATTTCCTTTTGCTCTCTATTTGCCTCTATTGATCCTGGTGATATATCAGATATTAACACTACTGCAAATTTTCTTATGTCTTTCAAGAGTGTGTTTCCTTTGCTATTAATATTTGACTGATGTTCTTTTCAAGAGTAACTTTAGATTACTTGAAATTCACTACCTTCTTTGACGTTTATAGCAGAGTTAGTTGAAAAAAATTTAAAATACCTAATATTCAAAATGTTTTTCTTTCTGCTTTACTCTGGCACTCTCACTGCCTATGATGAAAACTTCATGTTCCTTAAATATTTATTTTCTCTGACTTCATTTTGCAGAGTCTGAACAGATATAACTTTAAGTTCATTAAAACATATTGCTTAACTCCTTTGATAAATTTTAATTCAATTCATATATTTTAATACCATGTTTTTATTTTAGAATAATTTCTATATTTATACAAGTTTCAAAATTTCAAAAAAATTATCATAATACTTTAAAAATTTTAAATAATCGCTATTAAACTTTAACTATTTCTATTAGGTCCTTGAATGCCTTTGACATCTGCAAAGTCCAGATGGAACCTCTTAAACATGGTTCCTATTGCCTCCTTCTCTGTACCTTTTTACAGATTGCATTTTCTGGTTTTACACTTTGAATGTAACTCTATTTATCTAACAAAGATAATTATGTCCTTGGCCATATCATACTGTTAAGAGTTTTATGTGGCTCATAAAAATTCATTTCCATGAAAAAACAAGTCAAGGGCCAGAAAAATATTACAGTACTTTGAGTGTTTTGTGCACTGCCAACCAAGACTTGATTTCCGGCTCAATCTCTGGCATCATATATGGTTCTCCCAGAGCACCCCAGGTGTGATCCCTGAGTGCAGAGCCAGAGAAACAGAGCACTGCAAAAAAAAAAGTCAAAATTTCATATGGTGATAACTAAAACCAAAAAATAATTATTGCTGTTCAGACACATAAAGAGAAAAAAACAACTATTATTTTGAAGGCCATAAATTTCTTTGTGTAGAATGAAAAAATGTTTTCAAAAATTAGCTTTGGAATACGTCTTTGAGGAGAATTTCATGAAATAATATTCCTAGAATGAAGAATAAATATGTCTTCACTGTAGGGTGACTAAATTCCTTTCTTACAAGCTTTCACAAATAGTGTCATAATGACTTTAAAGTGTCTTATTCAAAATATTACATATTTTTTATTTTATTTGCTGCACAAGGAGTATTTAATTTGCTTACCATACTTGATATTAGTGTTGATCTCTAGCAATAATCATAAACTCATCTAATTTCATCATGTTTGTATCCTAAGGTATTTTGTCTTTCAATATATCAAATGTTGCATTCACTTCCAACACTGTCCTTTTTCTAATTTTTTTTTTTTAGTTTAAAATTTCACAGCATATTTTTCAACAAACTGTATTTGGACAAAAAGGTGTAGATGATTGACAATAAAAGAGAAGTGGTAAAGTTTATTTAGTTACTGAAAACGTTATGTCTCTATATAATGTTTTACTTGGCAATATCATGACAGCCAATTTTTTTCTCTTCTAATAAAAGGATTTAAGATTTCCAAGACTGAACTAGCCTTTGTATAATGCATGCGCTGGTATCAGAGTAACTTTTACAGTTGTTCATTATCCTTCTCTAGAATTCCTTTAGTACAAGTCCTTCTGGGACCAAGAGTTGTTAACTTTTCCCCCAAACATAAAAAGAAATCTTAGTGAATGGCAAGATAAACTAAGTGCCTAGGTAAAAAATATTAAATAGCATGAAGATGCACTCTGCTTCCAATTTAATATACAATTTTAGTGAAAATGTTACTGTCACTGTCACTGTCTTCCTGTTGTTCATCAATTTGCTCGAGCAGGCCCAGTAATATTGTGAGACTTGTTCGTACTGTGTTTGGCATATCAAATACGTCATGGGTAGCTTGCTAGGCTTTGCCATAAGGGCAAGATACTCTCAATAGTTTGTCTGACTCTCCGAGAGGGGTGGAAATATAATTAAGTTTGTTTTATATTCCTAAAAAACTTCTTTAAAGGATTTTCTGAACTATTCTAGAAGTGAGACACTACTTGTAGAATGCTTGAAAAATAATATTATGTCACTTAAAGCCAATAAATTGAACAATGGCAACAAGAAACATAAAAATATTTAAGAACTAAAAATATAATAAATCTATGACAAAATTATTTAGAAGCATTGCTAAAAACTTTAACATCTAAAGACAAAATGAGGATTCTTGTATAAAGGTATATGTAAAAATTGAAATGGATTAAATATGTCTATATAAATAGTAGAGTAAGTATAGATATTAACTATATAATTTGGAATGGAAAGAACTTAATATGTACTACCAAATTTTAAAATATGAAAGAAAAATTTTTGAAGATGTTTGAACTCTGCTATACAATAGTACAAAGGAAAAAAACCCGTAATGATTGTAACATTTTTGAGAACCACGAGTCAGCATAATTAAAATGTAAATTCTAACAAGTGAAGAAAGAGTAATCAGTGAATATATGAACAATGTAGAAAAACCAAGATTAACAAAAGAGGAAATACAAAGAAAGACATCTGCATCACCAATAATTGAGAAATGCAAATAAAAATTAGAAAAATATTTTTGCCTTTCAAGATAGAAATGACATTTAATGAGGTTCAGAATTTGGAGAAAATAAATTTTTCACACTATCGAAAGAGATGTAAATCAGTAGATTTTTTAGAGGGAAAACTGATCACATATCAATCATGTTAAAATAATTACTACCTTTTGATCTAATTGCTATATTTCTAAAAATCTATCATAAAGAAACAATCACGAAAAGATAAAAAGTTTCACTATGAGAATACAATAGCAAAAAAATTGGAACTTAAAAGGTACTGATGATGAAACAATGTGTAATGAACATATATAATACAGCATTTAAAAACATGTAATATAAAAAATAATGTTAAAATGTATAATATCATCCTATATAAGTTGTTATAGACACCAGTTCCAAAGAAATAGAAATGTAGGACTCAGAAATCCCTTTACAACATTCACTGTGGACGGATGGAAGTGGGAAATTGTGTCTGCAAACAAGGTTGAAAGTGAAGGATAACTTATCTTTTGTCCCCAAAGAAGACTGGTAGACATTTTAAGCTCTGGCATGTATATTTGAAAGCATTTACTGAACTGACAACAGCCTGGTCCACTGCCACCAGAAATGGCATGACCACAGGTCTGTGTATGGGTAACTGAGCCTGAGACAGCACTTCTTACTGCAGTCAGCACAGGTTTCGTGAAGATGCCCCGAGTTGGTAAGTTGCTCACTACTTCCACCCACCAAAGGCTGGGTGGTGGGCAGGTTGCTTATTCAGTGCAAGTACCACAGCTGACACCCACTATTCAGGGAAGGAAGTTTCTATTCAACAGCCTAGAGCAGTTTGCCCTGTTGTGATTTGTTTGTTGGGTGATAAATTGCTTTGAAGAAAGTTTTATGATAAATTTAAAGGATGTGCTTCTTGATTGGGGCTGGAGTGATAGCACAGCGGTAGGGCATTTGCCTTGTGCTCAGCCAGCCCGGCTGAACGGGTTCTATTCCTCTGCCCCTCTCAGAGAGCCTAGCAAGCTACGGAGAGTATCTTGCCTGCAGGGCAAAGCCTGGCAAAATCCCCGTGATGTATTTGATATGCCAAAACACAGTAACAAGTCTCACAATGGAGACATTACTGGGCCCACTGAACAATGGGAGGACAGTGGTACAGTGCTACTGTGCTTCTTGATTGGGGTGACTGACCAAATTCAACCTTCATTGTATGTAAAAATGTGTGGGTGTCCAATTGACAGTGGGAAGTGACCTTTTTCTCCTTTACCCACTTGTATCTCTTAAAATTCAAGGACTTTCTTGCTCTTTGTTTGGGATCACTCTCCCAGCACTGCTCAGAGGGAGTGCCAGTGACCAAACTGGTGTCAGAGGCCTGCAAAGCAAATACCTGAAGTCTTATACTCTTGCTTGGATCCTATGTTGAATAAGATTTTCAATTATTAGTATATATTAGGTGAAATAAAGTTACCGCCAAATGAATTATTTACATACATCTAAATCAATGGTGTTTCAATGTGTCTGTGATTCTCAAGAAGAATGAAGTAACTGGTGAAGGGACAGATGTAGAGCATTGTATGACTTAAGCCTAATCATGAACAACTTTGTAACTGTGCTTCTTATGGAGATTCAATAAAAGAAAGAAAAAAAGAAAGGAAGGAAGGAAGGAAGAAAGAAAGAAAGAAAGAAAGAAAGAAAGAAAGAAAGAAAGAAAGAAAGAAAGAAAGAAAGTGAAATAACATTATACTTAATTTAAATCTTGGGAAGAGTTTGTCTTATTCATCTTCACTCAAAACTTAGTATTTGCAGCTGCACAACATCTCCTGCTCTATACCACGGATGTACCAAGATTAGCACACCACATTTGATGGGGTTTAAAGTAGAAGGTAACCAATCTCATGGGGGAAAAAAAATATATATATATACACATATAAGTACACAAGGCTCAACCTTTAACAAACATGTTAGTAATCTCTTAAATAAGGGGGTAATGGCTCCAGGATGAAATACAACAATCTTCACATGCTTTCCTCTAAGGAAACTTTATTGAACCATTTTCAGTGAATTATTCATAACAAGCAACACAAAATTAATTATTTTGGTTCTGCTTGGGGGAGGCACAGTTGGGATTTGGGGTGGAAACATTCAAGATATGGTGGTGGGAAGGTGCAGTGATTGTGGGTTTAGTGTTCGAATATTAAATGTTATGAATTATTGTGAACATATTTATAAAAATAAAATAAATTTTAAAAATATAAGCAAACAGAAATATGCCTTTATGTGTAGACTGTGTAGCAAGTATATAAATATGTATGACACTTTAAACTCTATTTGTAAAGAGCAGAAAAAAAATCTTAGCACAGTACTCTAAACCAGTGATTTCAACCACAGGTCCAAGGATCTATACCCGTCTGCAGAAATTTCCTGCCAGCCCTTGAAAAAGGCAGTGGCAGGAACACAGTGGTTTTTAACTGCAATGAGTACTCATAGACAAGAGTTCTCATCGCAGGTATAAAAGAAGCCAAAAAACACTGTTCTAAGCAACTCAGTGGATTTCCAGATATCTTTTGTTGAATTTATCCTTTCAATTTGCTTTTACCCCTGATACTTTCAACTCAATTCTCTCCTTAGTAATAGTAAATTTATTTCACAGTGGTAGAGACTTGAGACAGTTCCTCATGCTCCACTGTTTATTCGCCCTTTTGTTTAGCTGGAGAAATAGGCAATGATTACAACCTTGAAAACTCTACTGCTCTGCTGTTGCTTCAAGGGTGGTATTTTGTTCTTTAATTAGAATATAAGCTTCTTGAGCACTAGAACAATGCAGTGTTTTTAGACCCATTTTCTTTTCTAATGATAACTGTGTTTTACACAAAATGGACAAAGTAGGCAGACAGGCTGGGAGTGAACATGAAATGGATTAGAAAAAGTCATTTTATCTGGGTACAATTTCCTATTTCCACAGAGGAAATCTAGAATTCACTCTTATCTGTACTCCCCTGGTACATAATAAGAGGCATAATCTATCTTTCCCTCTTTACCATAATTTCTTTTATGCAAAGCTCTCATCTCTGCCAGAGGTTAGGGCTTTTGTTTTATATTCTTTTACACTTTAAATTCCAATACTTCAGAGTATATAGTGATCATTTAATGAATGCATTCATGAAACAATGGGTCAATCAATCATTCTCACATTTACTATCATTAATTCTGAAACTTTAGGGTGATCAACTAGATCTTTGTACTAAATTTTTTATGTTATGAAACTGCTACCTACTTCAAATTTTATCAGAAGGATTGATTGAGATAAGAGAAGAACTACTTCATTATTTGTTTCCAAAATAATATTATGTTAAATGTTCAATAAACACTCAGTACTGGTTATAATTCTAGGTTTTTCACTGAATCCAGACTAATTTGTTAAGTGTAAGAGACCTCATTTGCTAATGTCTTCCAGAGCTAGGCAGCTCGCTAGCTTGTTCTTTACCCTTCTTTAAAACTTCTCGATGTTGATACTGTTACAGAAATCCAGTTTCTTTTTTCCCACATAGCCGAAATTTGTGAAAGGTCAGAATTCGTTTCTGTAGACAACCAATATTTTAAAAAAACTGCCGGGGTAAGGGTAGCTTGAAAAGGGGAGTGGAAGGAGGCTTGCAATTGACAACAAGGAAAACAGCACTGGGTAATACGATTAACTGAATCCCAAAAGAAGTTTCTCAGGGATTTTAAGCTCTTGTGTCTGTAGTTCCAAACCATCTGTGCCAACTTCTTTCTCTACTGTCATGAAATAATACAAATAGCTCCGGGATCTGAGAGCTGCTAATTGGGGTTTTCCTGCCTTTTCCCAAAGTTTGGCACGTGGGAAAGTCTAGGGGAGATGAGCAGCACACGGGCGCACTAAGTTGGTGTCTTTGTCATTTCTTCGAATATCAGATCGTGGACAGGTTGATTAACACTGCACAGCACCCAAATTACATACTCTTTTGGCCTTGCAAGGGTAGGGGTGCAGAGAGCTTGTTAACCAAAGTTGTGGGTTTATCCTGAAGGTTTTGTATTCTTTCTAGTATTAGGCCTCGTGGCACCACGTTAAGAAAGTTTTTAATAGGCTTGGAGGAAATTACAGGCCATAATTTTGATTTTGTTAAAGAGCCTAATCTAGCCCCCATTCTCTCACCATCACTAATGGTGGTAAACTTTTACACTTCTGTACAAAGATTATTTTCTCATTCTGTAAGTTTATGCATACAGAAAATGGCCACATATTCCTCCTTTATTATACTGTGTTATCCACCACAGCACATTGTCTTATTTATGATGTGGCCTCTGAATTAAAAGATGTGTTTAGATTACTGTCTAATACATACAAGGTTCATAATATATTTTTGAATAAAAATTGAGTATAATTAAGAACTTCAAAATTCCACTTTTACATTACCTCAAAGTATGAAATATATATTGTCAGAATTTCTAAGAAATAAGCTATAGAAATAATTTATATGAATTGTACCTTTATAGCTGACCCAATCAATTTTGTATGTTCTATTTTCCTAGTCTTTGTCCTGGAAATGAACTTTGGCAGGTAGGAAGGATGCTCTAGCTATTCACTTTTATCCTGTAGAAGGAAGACCATGGGATTTCAAAATTAATTTTGACAGATATGACAAATGGGGGTTGCCATTTCACACTTAGAGCGTGAATATTTCAATGGCAAAGAGTCAGCAACTGCTAATTAAAATTGGGTATTGTTAATTGGGCCCAGTGTTGTGGTTTTGTCAGCAGCTTCAGACCCTTTCAGACCTATTGCGGTGGATCCTTATGGTATGATAAGATAAATTTCTTTTTTTGCATGGCACAGATGATAGCAGTATGACCCAGATTCCTCAACCCCCCCGCCAATAATTCATATTAGCTCTATAGGTGTACATAATTTTGTAAAGGAATTCATAAGGTCTAACTATGGCTCACTAGCCCTCTATCTCAACCCAATATTTCCATAAAACACAAAATGATAGGCATTTATTCACTTTTCAGTCTTAAATAGCATAAAGAAGAGTGGCAATCCTGATGATTATTTTTATCCTACAGAGACATTTTGCTTAAAATAAAAAAAATTGAGATAAAATAAGATTAATTTTATTTTAGTTATTGCAATCTATAAATGTTTAATCCTCAAATTTATTTTTTGGCTATCAAATATGTGATTAACACCATGCAGCATTTTAATGTACAAGTAGTATTTCTGTAGGCAGAAAACTAATTATAGAAGGAATTGTGTATTGGAATAGAATATTAGCAAACCCAATAAATATAGTAACATCAATTTGGCAAAACAAAAAAATATCCTAAAGTAAATACTTGACTCTTGTACTTATTTAATTATGTATAGGGACCACACCAGCAGTGATAAGAAAAAGGCGACAAGGGATCACTTAGGGAAATTCTTAACTGACCCATCAGTTGGTCTGATGATTCAATGCTTAGAGCAAGCATCTCATGGCTATACTCAGCACTCCCTGGGGTTCATGTGATGCTTGCAATGAACTAAGGGTCCCATATGTGCTAGATATGTGTCATGCCATTTGTACTACCTCTTAGCCTCAATAATTGTTCTATTTTTATTTTATTTTAATTTTTAAAAATTTTTATTAGTGAAACACCATGAGGTACAGTTGTAGACTTACAAATTTTTGTGTTTAGCTTTCAGTTATACAATGATCAAGTACCCATCCCTCCACCAGTGCCCATTTTCCACCACCACGGGTCCCAATATCCCTCCCATCCCCCATCCCCCATCCCACCCTGCCTCTGTGGCAGGGCATTCCCTTTTGTTCTCTCTCTCCCTTTGGGTACTGTGGTTTGCAAAAAAGGCATTGAGTGGAAATCATGTTCGGTCTTTAGTCTACTTTCAGCATGCATTTCCCATCCTGGGAGGATCCTCCCATCACCCTTTATTTGGTGCTCCCTTCTCCATCTGAACTGCCTTTTCCCCTAGCATGTGTGGCTGGTCTCCAAGACATGAAGTAAACCTCCTGGTGCTTATCTTGACTATTCTTGGGTGTTAGTCTCCTATTTTGTTACTTTATGTTCCCCAGATGAATGCAATCTTTCTATGTCTGTCCCTCTCTTTCTGACTCATTTCGCTTAGCATGATACTTTCCATGTAGTACCACTTGTTTATAAATTTCATGACTTCATCTTTTCTAACAGCTACATAGTACTCCATTGTGTAGATGTACCAAAGTTTCTTTAACCAGTCATCTCTTCTCCAGCACTCAGGTTTTTTCCAGATCCTGGCTATTGTAAACAGTGCTGCAATGAATTGTTCTATTTTTAAATTATTCACTGTTCAATGTTGATGGGGTTTATGCAGTATTTCCACATCTCTACTGAATATGAGGCAAATAAGAGCAAAATTATAGTATATGGGAAATACTTTTTTTGGAAAATGGTGAGGTTTTGTCCCCATCTCTTGATGCATGGGGCTACTGGGCTACTCCAGGCTCTGTGCTTGGAGAAAGGGATTCTATCTTTAGTGCTCAGATGATCATGTAGTGTCAGGAACTGAATCAGAGTCAGCTGCATTTAAGACAGGAACCATAAGCCCTATTATACAGAGAATATTTGAGGTGGGAAGCAAGGCAACACATATTTTGTTATTTCAGTTCATTTCTCATTTTTTCCTACTCTTCCAATATTCTGATTAGCTTGTTTGAGAAAGCAGTGGCCATTACATTACAGAAAAAATACCTTAAATCCACTTTGAATGCGCATATTCAAGAAAAACACATTCTTTCTTTTTACTAATTAAGTATCTCTTAAGCAAGTACATATCATTTTCGTGGTAAGAGTAGCAATTTCCCTGGTGTGTATGTCCAGAGGCCTTGCCAGGCCTTCAATATGAGTAATCTAAATTCTTCTTAATTCTTTTTATGAACGTTTTAACTTTAGGTCATGCTGATTTTTCAAGTTTTAAAATTATTTGCACACCCTTCCATATACACGTACACAATGCTACAAAATGCAACAGCCTATAACCTTTTATGTAAGCATGAGTGTAAATAGAACCTAGTCAGATTTCTGGTACTAGTGCCAATTAGCAATCGTTGTTGAATGAATGCATGAACAAAAGGATGAAAAACTCATGTGAATTCTGGGATGTTAAACTTCATTGATTAGTTTCTCATTGGCCATCATTTTCTCATAATGTTATGGAGGAAGAGGAGGCTCACCAAGTAGTTAATTAAATTGGTCATTTTAAATATCCTACATGAGGTTGAACTATAGGATAATTGAAATAACTAAGGATAGGAATGAGTAATAAATAGAAGGTGTTATGGGATGAGTAACTTCCTGTTTGGCACCAGGTGGATGACAGGAAAGCTGCAGTTCTCAGACACATATGCATGGCAGGTGAACAAAGAAATGACCAAAGGGACAAAGAGCAAAGGGGCATTAGACATTGAGAGGCAGGCTGTGGAGCCCCAGTTGGCCAAGAAGCAGACTTCAGATGAACCTCAGAGGCAGGAAAGAGGAACTGGGAACTTGTGCAAAGAACAACTTTGAGACCAGAGTCTATAACCAACAACAGAACCATATTTCTATGTAAAGTAAAGAAACTAAAATATCAAAGATTTTATTAGCACCTGGGGTTCTACGTGCTATTTTTCCACAACATTTCCCAAGGACCCACTCAAGTTTCTATAGCAATACTAATGTACTAATTGATTACAAATATAATACAACTTTGATAAAATTATGAAAGAAACTGCTTTTTTGGAGGCAGGCACCTGAACTTTACTCCGAAGCAGAACTAAATACTCAGAAAATTCTTTATGCTTTTATTTACATACTTATTCCAAGCAATATAAAATAGCACAAAAGTAATCCATACAATAAGCAAAGGAATATTTATAATAAAGTTTATTTACAGTAAGATTAAAATTTAATTTCTGCTAGTTTATAATAAATCAAACATATTTAAATGCTACCTCTCTCACATGCAAAAAATAAACACACCATGAAACACTTTTATTTGTTTTTTACTAAACTCTTCTGTAGCTAACTGCGACTGCAAACAAGCCCTTCCAAAAAAGGGCTTAGGCACATTATAGTCTCCCGCGGACCTGAAGATATTAATACTAATGAGTTATCTGAAATTTCTTGTCCCCAAGGTGTGAATTTTACTAAATATTCACTCAACTCTTGGACTTTTGGAGCTTCTGAAAACGATGCCATTAATACCATTGTAGGGGCAGCTTTTTATCCTGTTTCATTTGCTTAAAAATGCATTAATTTGTTTTCTATTCACTACTGACATCTATGGTATAATAACAAGTATAATAACAATGGGTTTATATCAGGCTGTCTTTTTTCAATATTTTTTCTATAAGGAAAAGATTCTATATTATACTACCAATGCCCTCAGCCAAAAGGGACTCCAGAATACATTTAATTATAACTGATCCCTGATACCCAGAAATATGGAGATAGATGTTGAACTGAAGGTTTCATAAAGCTTTTGTCTATAATACTCAAAGTAGGGTAGTTGGTTCTGCTGCAGAGCTAATTAGCATACATGTGGAAGCAGTTTATGGATGCAGTTTAATCCCAAACAAATGTGAAAATAAGCTCACATTGTTTTGTAGAATGATTTACATTCATTATCATCTACTTTAAAAAATGTTTTAAAAACTCGTTATTCCTTCCAAAAAGTCGGAATAAAGCATTTCCATATTTTCACTCTTGAAAATTATGTATTTCCAGACAAGGTCATATTTCCTCAAAATCAAAATAAAGTGGAAGTTTTTGTCTCAAACTCTGGTTTTAAACTTTATCCAGATACAGAGAGATTATTGACTGACAGTTTTCATGACATAAGTCAATAAATTTAACTGGCTGTCATTAGAAAACCAGTGTTTTTTCTAATTTATATTACATTTGGAGACTTGTTAAATTATTTCTTTATGCAAGTTTCATTATAATAATATATTACTGTAGATAATAACACTTTTCTCTTACTATGGCTTCAAGAACTGCCTCATTTGTTTGCACTTACAGTTTTGGGGAACATGGTTTGCCCAGATACATAGAAGCATCTATCGTTATAATGATTAATCATATTATAATGAAGTTTGACTGCTCATGGGGTCACCACCATTACAGTAAACATACCACAAACTGCCTTAAGATATTCTGAAATAAACTAATTAGGTATTCAAATAAAACTGACACTAGAAATCAAATGAAACTTAAGTGACTTATATACATGATGATGTTATGATACTTATTTAGTAATACCATATTTATCATACCCTTGAACAACTTACATATGCTTCACATATAAGGCTTTATTCAACAAGTAATATTTAGAGTACATACTGTAGACCTTGGATTAAATGGTGAATGAGACAGTTAATGTTTCTGTTCTTCAAATTATTTGAATAACCATGTAAATAATATATATATAATGATAAGCATATTCATACACATATATGTTATGGATTTAGTTACATAGTGCAGAAATTACTAACTTCAATAAACTTTATAAGGAAATACTAAGTAGCTACAATCTACAAAAAAGACATCAAACTTAAGTAAGCAAATGGGAAAGTATCTGAGCAATTATTCAATGTTATTAAAATTAGAAGGCTAGAAGGTAATTGGGGGGAAAAGGGAAAGTATTTCAAAGTGATGCTACCTGAAAATGTGTGGAATTCTAAACTTCGAATGTGACGTATTCGATATGCGAAACACAATAACAAAAAATCTCACAAAGGAGACATTACTGCCCTGCTTGAGCAAATCGATGAACAATGGGAGGACAGTGACAGTGAATGTGGGAGATTAATGAATCTTGAAAGATAATTGGGGTCAGCCCTAGGGGTATTTTAACTTGATATTTTGCCTATAATTGTTACCACACTTTTGTGACATTTCTTAAATAGTGGCTGCATATTAAAAATATATTAAAATGATTTTAAATGATTCAAATTATGTTGAAGTAATTTTTTTAAATAATGTTAAAATTGTTCACCCTCTCCACTGCAACTTTTGATATGCTGGATTTTAGTTCCCATCTAAAGGTATTTGTTACAGGAACTTAAAATTAGATGCCCAATTTTTCTTGATTTCGGTAACATTTGTTTCTTTGACAGATACCTATAGGACACTATTCAAATTACTACTGTATAAAGGCACAATTTCCTAAACTTTTTAATGGTTCAATATTGGGCTGGAGCAATAGCATAGTGTGTAGGGCGTTTGCCTTGCATGCAGCCAACATGGCCAACCGGAATTCGATTCTTCCGCCCTTCTCAGAGAGCCCGGCAAGCTACCAAGAGTATCTCGCCCACAGGGCAAAGCCTGGCAAGCTACCTGTGACATATTTGATATGCCAAACACAGTAACAACAAATCTCACCATGGAGATGTTACTGGGCCCACTCGAGCAAATCGATGAACAACGGGAGGACAGTGACAGTGACAGTGACCAAATCATAAGTGCTCCACTACTTTCAACTATATTTTCCTATAAAAAGTAAAAAAAAAAATGATTACCTGTAGGATAACACTGTTCTGTCCTTCCTGCATAGCCTCAGTTAGGTTAGGTTTATTGGGTTGCTCCCATCATAGTGCTCCCATTCCTCTGTGTTTATTTGTAATTTCTTTCTTTGTGCTCCGTTGACTTGTAAATATTTTTTTTTCTCTTCTCCCTAAGTCCTTTGCATAGTTTATTTAGAGCAATGTCCTTTTTGTATGGAAGACATGCTTTTGTAATGTGACTCTCAGAGATATTTTCCTCCTGGGCTTCTGTTCTCTCATGTAAGCCTCAGCTGCCCTCACTTCCTAGCGCCCCTAAAAGTAGGGCCCCAATGAGGGACTGGATGGAACTGATGTCGGTGGGCCCCACGGGTGACTTGTGTGAAGTGGGGAGGAGAAAGATGGTCACTTTCTCACCACGCGCCTCTGCCATCCGGGACCCAGGATTACTGGGTTCTTGTCTCGCCTCGCAGAAAGGAATTTCAGGCGTAGACAAGCAGTGAAACAAATAGATTTTATTTGGAGGATTTTTAGGTGCAGAGGAGGAGGAGGAGGAGGAGGAGGAGGAGGAGGAGGAGGAGGAGGAGGAGGAGGAGAGAGAGAGAGTAACATACTCAAGAGAGAACACAGGCTTCTCCAAGGGCAGAGAGAGAACCTACACACATCCTAGCATTAGACACGAAGCATGAAAGTACACATCTCAAGAGGGGAGATGCGGGCGACACATGTGCTCGGGCACCACATGTGCTCGGCCACATGGGCACAATTTTTGGGCTCGGGCAGCATATGCGCACCCTTCCTTTGTTCAAGGTGGCCTTTATAGGGTTTCTCCAGCCTGCCCCCACGTGAAGTGAAGCTTCTTCCCAGGTAAAAGTCCGTTGCTAAGGAGGTTACCAGGGAGGTCCAAAAAAGAGGAATTTCATGGGGAGGCCTATATCCTCAGGGTCTGCAGATGATTTTATCAGGCCTTTGTTTTCTTTATCCACAAGGTGGGTCATTCCTAGAATTCTTCTTCCATGAAACTTTTTTCATTGCAAAGGGCCTTTCCCTATCTACCTGCCTACATCAGAACCAAGGCAAGCCATTAGCTATGTGCTACCCTGGCATCGTACTTGATCGTACTTGATCATTCGCGCTTGTACCATCAGGTCCTCGATGGATGTATCTGATGCTAGCGTACGTGCATTGAAAGTACAGATGATCATTTTTGTCTTCCTTCGTTGTGGCAGCCTAGTTCAGCCTTGAGATTTTGTCGGCCTCTCCTTTGTCATCCTTCTCAGTGCTGCCATGTCGGTGAAGCCTTCAGGGTCAGGTGAATGAGACCAGTTGTAGTTACTGGTTTTGGCATATCGAATACATATATCGAATGCACAACGGATAGCTTGCCAGGCTCTTCCGTGCGGGCAGAATACTCTCGGTAGCTTGCCAGTCTTTCCGAGAGGGATAGAGGCTTTTGGGGCGACCTCTAATCACCCTTGTAGGTGTTACCATATTTGAACCCTATCAAATATGGTACGACAATTCCGGAAGATGGGTATTTAGTGTCTTATGATGTGTCCGGAAAGCATCCTGGAGTGTGGCAGCGGCTGGGTAGTGGAGGTAGTGTCAAGTACGACATATTGGTCTGACCGAGACAAGAAGGCACGAATCTCACCATGCCGTTTTCGACACTGGAGAAGAATTGTTCCTTGGAACATGCGATAAAAGAGGTGTCGGAGGCATCGGTGTCCTTGTCAACACAAACTTGGCCAAGAGCATTGATTCATTCGAATGCCTAACAACCCGAATCGGACGTTTACACTTGAATAGATGTGGCTCCCTGCCTGCAGTTTCTATCATCGTTGTCTACGCACCAACATCTCATTATGATGAAAGAGAAATCGAGAAATTCTACATGGAGCTGGAGAAGTTCTATGAAGAAGACCACACCTTTTACAAGATCATCGTGGGTGATTTTAATGCCAAGATAGGACCAAGAAGATCGGCTGAAGAACTTCACATCGGGACCCATGGCCTAGAATGGAACAAACAGGGTGAGAGACTGTCTGAGTTCATCATGTTGACCAAGACCATCCATGGTAACTCACAGTTCCAGAAGGCAGAATCTAAACGTTGGACATGGGAGTCTCCCGGTGGATGATTCCACAACGAAATAGACCACATCATATTCAATCGACGGTTTTGCCTGACCGATGTCGCTGTTGTCCCAAAAATTCGAACGGGATCGGAACACTGTCTCCTTCGTGCAAAATTCTACTTCACAGAGCGGGGAGAAAGGGCTGCAAAGTTCAAAAAAATAACTCCCAGAACGAACACCAACTGGGAACTCTTTGGTACTATTGAGGCAACATGGGAAGATGCCATTGTTGACAACATTGACGAGGAATATGATCGACTGGTTCAGCACCTCCATGAATGTGCGAGGAACGCCAAGAAAGAGATAGCCACATAAAAACGCCTGTCTTCGAAAACTCTTGAGCTAATTCACCAGCATGGTTTGGCGCATGCCTCAGGCAACCACAAGTGAACCGAGCTCGCAAAGCAATGAAGAGATGCGATCAAGGAAGACTTCAAAGAGAGAAGAGCAGAAGTACTGGTAGATGCGGCAGAAGCTGGGAAAAGTATTCGTTATGCCCGTCTGTCCTTCGCCAACTACAAGACCAAGATGACTGCCCTCCGACGTCCTGATGGATCCATCACATCCTCCAGAACGGCAATGGAGAAGATTATCCATGACTTCTACTCAAATCTCTTCGATAGCCATGTCCACTTGCCGACATACCTAATTCCACAGGATGGATATGTCGTTCCCAATGTTCTCCCTTCCGAAATCCGACACGCCATTTCGTCGGTAAAGAAACAAACAGCACCCGGCCCACACAAGGTCAGACCGGAACACCTGATTAACCTGCCATCAGTACTCATCAATACACTGGCTCGGCTCTTCACATGCTACCTGTCTGAATGCAAGGTTCCATCCCAGTGGAAAACCAGCAGGACCGTACTACTGTTCAAGAAGGGAGACATCCATGACTTGGCAACTATCGCCATATCTGCCTATTGTCTATCATCTACAAGTCGTTCACTCGAGTCATCCTAAATAGGATTGGCAGAACACTAGATGAAGGACAACCATGAGAGCAAGCAGCGTTCCGCAATGGATTCAGCACCATCGACCATATCCACACAATAACCAAACTCATTGAGGTTTCTTGGGAGTTCAAGATGCTACTCTGTTTAACGTTCATTGATTTAAAGAAGGCCTTTGATTCTGTTGAGAGGGAAGCGGTCAATGAAGCCCTAGTCAATCAGGGCATTCAAGCCCAACACATCAAGATCCTCCATGAGCTGTATTGCGGATTCACTACTAGGATCTCACCATTCTACAAAGAAGCGATCGTTGATGTCAAGAGAGGGGTTTGGCAGGGTGATACCATTTCACCGAAACTCTTCAGTGCCACCCTCGAGAACATCATGTGATGACTGAATGGGAAGGAATGGGAGTGAAGATAAATGATAGGCAACTACACCACCTCCGCTTTGCTGATGACATTGTTTTAATAACACCAAACATCAGCCAAGTGGCACAAATGCTGGCCGACTTTGACCGTGAGTGTGGAAAGGTCGGACTACAGCTGAATCTTACGAAGACAGTGTTTATGAGAAACAGCCTCGTTCCTGATGCCCCATTTGCTCTCAACAGAACGTCCATCTCCGAATGCAACAGCTATATGTACCTAGGTCGAGAAGTCAACATGACAAATGACCTGGCACCCGAGCTGCGCAGGAGGAAGAGAGCGGCTTGGAACGCCTTCAAGGACGTCAAAGAAATAGCTAAGAGGACGAAGAACCTCCGGCTTTGGGCACATCTCTTTGATTCCACTGTTCTTCCTGCATTAACATATACCTCAGAGACCTGGACCCTATGTAAACAGGATGAGAACGCTATTCAGGTCTCCCAAAGAAAAATAGAAAGAGCTATGCTTGGAATATCACGTTTCACTCAAATGAGAGAAAAAATCCAGAGTTCCGACATCTGTCGATGATCAAGAATCAGGGATGCTGTCTCATTTGCCAAGGTGTCGAAAATCAGATGGGCTGGTCTCGTAATGAGATTTAAAGACGACCGCTGGACTAGAGCTGTTACTGACTGGATTCCATGGGATGGCCGCCCACCTACCAGATAGTCAGACTTCTTCGTGAAGATCATGAACGATCGGTTTGAGGCCCTTCATGTTCCCAGAGCGAACAGATGCCATTGGGCTACACTAACACGCAACAGGGACAAATGGAGACGTTACTGGCGCCCGCTCTAGCAAATCGATGACTAAGGGGAAGTTAAGTGATTAAGTGATTATGTGACCCTGGCATCGAGATGGTCCCGGCCAAAGTGCCATATAGCTCTGGACTATAAGTTAAGAGCTTGGTAATGGACAAATGCTGTCATGATCCAAAAAGTCACTGTCCACTGTCACTGTCCTCCTGTTGCTCATCGATTTGCTCGAGCGGGCCCAGTAACGTCTCCATTGTGAGACTTCTTGTTACTGTATTTGGCATATTGAATACTCTAGGTAGCTTCCCAGGCTCTGCGAGAGGGGCGGAGGAATCGAACCAGGCTCGGCCGGGCTTGCTGCACACAAGGGTGGGTGCAAGGCATACTCCCTACCGCTGGGCTATCAAAAAGTGATAACTAGATTTGGACCCTGCTAGGGTTAGGAATGATTAATCTGGCCTGAGTTCTGTAGTCTGAGTCTGGCAAGATGTTCCCAGGAGAGCTGCCCTACAAATCTCAGTGTTATTTCTTACTATGTCCATACCAAAATGGCTAGTATTGATATGTTGATAGTTATTGGACTGAGGAGAAGAGGAAAACACTTTAGGAAGCATTTTGCCCTTGGGCAGTCAGGAAGGGCTTTGGTATGCCTTTTAGGTGGTGTTCCCTTTGAACTTGATGGGTCCTCAGGGAAGGCTTTCTTATGTTGATTTGGCTACCTGACTGGGAGCAGTGTCAGCCTGGAGAAACAGGGGAGTGAGAAAGAGGTGGGGGGGGGCACAGGAGTGAATGAAGAGAGGGTTGGAATAAACTGCAACTAAGACCAACCAGCCTGGCTCTCATCTCTTCCTTCATCTGCCCTACGCCAACAGCAGTTCAGGTACAGGCCACACACAGCGGATCTAGGGCACCGAACGCTGGCGATGAAATAGAGCTGTCTGGAGAGCCCGCGAACACACAACATTCTGTGTGCATAGTTTTTTACAATTACCTTTTGTTAGGAAATATATAGGGCAGTCTTAAAATGGGCAAGTGACTAAACAACTTCATTTGTGGGGTGGGGGGAGTACAAATTATGTGGCAGCAACACAGAATTTGTTAAATTTTGAAAACTGATTTACTGAAATAAGTAAAGGTATCTTTACCTATTTCACCTAGAGTTAGAGGTTAAGTATGTTTCACTCCATTGCTATGTTTCTCCTCTGATTGGCTGGAGCAATAGCACAGCGGGTAGGGCGTTCGCCTTACAAGCGGCCAACATGGCAGACCCGAGTTCGATTCCTCTGCTCCTCTAGGAGAGCCCGGCAAGCTACTGAGAGTATTCGATATGCCAGACACAGTAACAACAAAGTCTCCAATGGATACGTTACTGGGCCTGCTCGAGCAAATCGACGATCAACGGGAGGGCCTTTACCTTTACCTTACCTTATCATATCATGAAGGCATGCAAAATGCCATGCCATATCAGGCATACAGAAGTGGAATGATGCAAGAAAATAAAGTTCTATATTATGTCCATTTAGAAAGAATTATACTCGAACTGTTACAACAAATAATTAGAATTCAAGAATATTCTGGTCTCTTGAAATTCTTTTAAGTGAGGTCAGTATACATATATATTTATACATATTTAAGATTTTCTTTTGGAATGAGATATATGTATATATATGTACATATATGTATGTATATATGTATATACATGTATATACATATATATACATACATATACACACATATATGCAGGTGAGAGCCCTCCCCGCCCCAAGCTAACCCAGTCCTGGGAGCCCACCTCCACTACCCAATTGCCGCCACGCTCTGGGCCACTTTCCAGACACTCGTGCCGAGTCTCACCAATGAATGAAGTCACACAGAACCCAGATAATGAGGAACTCTGTGACTTTAGACTCCGGGCTCAATGGGATCCTGGAGCAGAGATACTCTGCCTGCATCTCCAGTCTCCAGTGACCCAGGGGTCACACCCATAAGTCACTCCCTGCAGGCCCCAGATAATCTCCTCATCAGCCATCCTCCAGAACTCACAGCTGCTTCTCCTGGAAGGGATCATAAAATGAGGCTCCCATAACCATACCACTGGACTCCGAGCCACCAGGATGTTTTCACTCGGTGCACCCCAGAGGGGGATGGGTGAGAGCCCTCCCCACCCCAAGGGACCTAGCCCGGCAGCTGACCCCCACTACCCAACCACTGCCATGCTCCAGGCCGCTTTCCAGACTGACACATCATAAGGCATTTCCTACCCGTTTTCCATAATTACCACACCATATTTGATTGGGTTCAGCCATTAGGCAACAAATCACGAATCACGACCATCCTGTTATTCGTCGATTGCCTCTAGCAGGCCCCAGTAACGTCTCCTTCACCCCAGCCCTGAGATTTTTAAGAAAGTGCTATATTCAAGGCTCTTTAGGAGAATGAGACCCATCATTGTTACTGGTATTTGGCATATTGGGTACGCCACAGGGAGTTTGCCAGACTCTGCCGTGTGGGCAGGTTACATTCGGTAGCCTGCCAGTTTGTCCAAAATAGGAATGAGATAATAAGATGTCATAATAAGATGTCTTAAGGCAACAAATCATAGAGAGAAATATATATATATATATATATATATATATATATATATATCTGGAGCGATAGCGCAGCGGGTGAGGCTTTTGCCTTGCACGCAGCCAACATGGCCGACCTGAGTTCGATTCCTCCACTCCTCTCGGAGAGCCCGGCAAACTACCAAGAGTATCTTGCCTGCATGGAAAAGCCTGGCAAGCTACCCGTGACGTGTTTGATATGCCAAACACAGTAACAAAAAAGTCTCACAATGGAGACGTTACTGGGCCTGCTCGAGAAAATAGATGAACAATGGGAAGACAGTGACAGTGGACAGTGATATATATATATCACTATATATATATATATATATATATATATATATATATATATCGGAGAGCCCAGCAAGCTATAGGAGAGCATTGGACCTGCACAGGCAGAGCCTGGCAAACTACCCATGGCCTATTTGATATGCCAAAACCAGGAACTATAACAGGTCTCATTTCCCTGACCTTGAAGGACCCACCAATCTTTGGGAAAAACAAGTAAGGAGAAGATGCTAAAATGTCAGGTCTGGGAGGAATAGAGACGTTACTGGTGTTATCTGCTAGAGTAAATTGATGAACAATGGGATGATAGAGATATACAGTGTTACACGTATGTATCCTTCTATTCCAAACTAATGGAGCACTCTTCCATTTGCAGAAAAACTGATGGATTTTTTGAAGATGGATTTCTCCCAATAACTTAATGTGCAATTTTTTGCTTTTTCTCCTCTGTGTCAGCAGAATGAGAGTCTTCTGAGAAGACTCCCTGCAGGTCTCTTGGATTTTTCTTTACTGTATTCCGTTTCCGGTTGGAACTGGGCAACTCCAAAATCACTTGGAACCAGAGCTACCATCATTTGGGGCATGCCAAATAAAAAAAAAATCAAGATTTTCTTTTGGAACGAGTCATATCACATTTCTGATTATTTTGTCCTACAAATATTGGCAGGCACATATATTATAAATAGTATATCTTTTTCTTGTTTATTTTCTTCCTTCCTGGTGTTTTAAAATTTTACTATTAAAGAGAACTTACTCCAAGAAAGGTTAAAATGTAGCAGTAAGATTTAAATTTGTATACACTTTAAAAATATTGCAAATCAATTACAAATCTGTAACTGCTTTTTTAAAAAAAAATTCTTACTTTAGTAGGAAGAGAACACCTGTTTCAAATTCAACAATAATTTGTATAATGAATTTTCATTTAATTTAGTCTAGAGCATTAGCTGATTTTTCTTTTACCCCCAAATGTGAAAACTCCTTGGAAATTCCAAACTGAGTTATTTTTATTGGTAAAAGTTGATGAGAGAGGTGTTTTTGTCACAGTTATATAAAGCAACTTTGATTTCTTTTCCTTTTAGTAATTTTTGCCCTTATGACTCAATAGAATACACATTTGAGAGAATCAGGAAATAGTGAAGTGGGCAGGGTACTTGCTTTGCATGTCACCAACCTGGTTTCACTCTCCAAATGGCCCCCTGAGCCTGGCAGTGTTGGGATCGGGAGTTCCCTGGCCCTGGGAGGCGCGGAGAGACCAGATAGACACAATTCCTGCAGGAGTAAAAACGGGGTTTATTTAGACCAGCATGCTGGGGCTCCGCAGCATACCCCAAAAATGGGCAGTGGCTGAGAGCCCCGAACTTCTTCAAAGGGGATCTTATATAGGCCTTCACTGGCCGTTACAGCAAAGCCCGCGCATTTCATAGCCAATAGATTTGTAACAACATATACTTTCTTAACCAATCCATTTAAAAGTACCTCACTCCTTAGCCTATAGATTCAAAGATCAGCATTTAGGTACATCGATTGTCAGCACAAGCAAGGTTATAGCTGGAATCATTAAGCCTTAGGTAATCTCCCTTGACCATCCTCGTTTTGTGTTACCCAAGTCTGCAGGGTGCTTTAGTGAGACAATACATTCCAGGAAAGGGCCATTTCCCCCAACCACCAGCATCCTGAGTTAGCCTTTACCCAAATCTGCAGGGTGCTTTACTGAGACAATACATTTCAGGGACAGTAAATACACCTGAATCTTGTAGAAAGAAGTTATGCCCTGTTCACTTTGCAAGTCCCCTCTCCCCCAGGTGCAAAGCAGCCAAGCAGTTTTACAGAAAGCAATGTTGCAAGTTAGCTAAAGTACACAAAAATTTGATGCCCTAATATGGATTCTTTCAGCAGGAGTGATCCCACAGTGCAGTATCAGGAATAAGCCCAGAAAACTTCTGGGAATAAAGAAAAAAATTTTTAAAAGTCTGACATCCACACTCTTGACAAACGCAAACCTGAGAAAAAATTACAATTTTATATACATGTTTTTTTCTTATATCAATCTCTTTATGTGAAAAAAAAAGATTTTTCAATTCAACCAAATAAAAATTAATTAGAAATTTTGTAATACCATAGCCTGTATGCAGACGTCACATTCTTAAAATGTATAAAGAATAAAAGGATGATCCTATAGTCTAGAGTCAAGAAGGAAAAGGCTAAATAACTGTACAACAAGACACTAGAGCCAGTTTCAAACCCATCCTCATCAGGCAGTTAGAGTGGTTAGTAACCTAGTAATGACTACTAAGCTCACTGCAGTGACCATGTTCCTGGGATTCACCCATGCAATAACCACTACAATGAACATCTTGGTCATATGATTCAGTTTGGGCAAGTATGTTGTTCTAAGAGCACCACACAGTCTCAAATACCTAAAAGCTTTTGCAGAGACAATGTTTTATATTAGTAGCATTCTTCTTTGCTTACCTATAAATTCATCTGCCTTATTTGAATATTCAGTGTTGATATCTAATTTAAAGGGAACAGACTTTATTTAATTGTTCAGCATACTAATTTTTATTGGGACTGATTTTATTTAATCCTCACAAGTGCTATTAATAGGTAGAAGCATTTTTGTGTCCATTTTAAAGATAAAGAAATGGTGTAAGAATTACTCAAAATGATTTAATAAAAAAAAAAGAAACAGTAATGGAGAATTTGGATCTAAATGATCTGGTTCCTGAGCTAAATTCTATAACCACTATTACATATAATCTTTCCTAGTTTCTAAAGTGCCAGCTCTTTATTCTCACTTCTCAAAACATTCACCATTCACACCTACTGTAATAAATTATACACTGTAGTTTTCTGAGTGCTCTATATTGGTTCTTTCATCTGATTTCTTTGCACACAATCTTTTCTTATGCATAAAGTCACTGTCTGTCTTATCTATGTCTAGTATAATATTCACTTTTCATCAACTTTCACATGTACTACGAGACTTCTGATAGAACTCTCATTTCAGAGGTGCTGAGACGGAAGAAAGAGACTAATGTTCCAAAATTATGTAGCCAACAAAACACATTAATTCTAATTCATAACATTTCTACTTAACATAGAAACCATGCCTGCTGTCTTAATCACTAAGTTCCTACACTCAAAACTCCGGTTTCCTTAGGTTTTGCATATTCGTTGCCCTCAAAATGGAATGTGCTACAGACCTGACTAAAAATCGCACCAAATGCATGTTTTCCTATTTAGAGCTCACTCATTGAGTATTTTATGTTCCATTTGTCCATTTCCACTTGGAAAATGTCCCTGTTTTATTGATTCATGCTAACGATGCAAATGTAGAAAGTTACAGGCATTTGAGTTTAACTTAAGCAGTCCAGTTAATAGTGCAACTCAGATGAGGCACTGCTGCTCAATAAATTGCAAGTGTTTGTTGTCTGTATCTTACTATGCAACTGCACTATTTTGTGTTCGCTATTAATTAAATATCTATGTATTTCTAATAATAATTTGAGAGAGATTATAAGCTGTTATATTTTGTCTTTCGAAGTCTTAGATTTTGACATTTTAAAAATAAATAGGGCTGGAGCGATAGCACAGCAGTAGGGCATTTGCCTTGCACGCAGCCAACATGGTCGACCCGAGTTTGATTCCTCTGCCCCTCTCAGAGAGCCCGGCAAGCTACCGAGAGTATCTCGCCCGCGCTGCAGAGCCTGGCAAGCTCCCCGTGATGTATTCGATATGCCAGACACAGTAACAACAAAGTCTCCAATGGAGACATTACTCGGCCCACTCGAGCAAATCGATGAACAACGGGAGGACTGTGACCGTGACTGAAAAATAGTGAAGTCATTCAAATATCATGGACTAGTTTTGAAAATTGCATAAGATAAGACCTACATGAGCTTAGCTCAATCACTGATATATAGACACCCTAACAAAATGGTGAATTTAGTGTCCGTTAAATCAAGCCTATTTGTTTCTTTTAATGTTTTTAATGATGTTGATACATTTTCAAAGATGGAGTTCCTTTCAAGTTATTTTTTCATGCTAGTGGAGGGAAAAATCCTCTGTCTCTCAAACATTGGTTATGAAATATTTGATTAAATATGAAATTTTGTTGGTTATTGACTCTATGGAATCAGATCTAAAATCGGGTTATTCCGAATGTGGGAAGAATTTCTGCACTACTTGTGCTACTAAGTATCCTTCATAAATAAATAAATAAACCACCTCTTTTCAATTTCCTACATATAGGGACAAATTAATCTTTCTAAAATGTAGCTTTAACATTGATTATTCTGCTCATGAATTTGCAAGGACTCTCTATTTCCTACCCAATACAGTCAGAATTCATTAGCTGAATACTCATCCATTGACCTATCATCCTAATGTTTTTGCCCATCACTTCCCATCAAGGGTTCAATATCCTTATGAACTTCAGTTATCAACTTTTTCCTGTTGATGCACTATTTGTATGCCTTCCTCCACGTGCTCTGGACATCTTTAGAACTCTTTATAACACCTCTCCATATGTACACAGAATCAGTCAAAATTTAATTCAGTTCTTAGAAACTTTTAAAGGGATTAGATATAAGCTTTCATTTAAGGGAGATGGTATTAGGGGCCACCAAAGTCACTATGAGTAGTAATAAATTTAGGCAACCTGTTCTGCTAATGATAGAGAGCCCAGAACCCCACATATGCAAGGCATATGCTCTACCACCTACTCTGTCACTGGACCTTGGAAATCATCTTTCTTGTCTAATAGCTCTCGATTCTCTTAAAGTACTTTTTCTTTTTTAGCATATAATGAATTCTCTTAAATAATGATTTTTCTTGTCAAACATTCTACCATACTGTGTACCAGAAGAGTACTTTGAATATTATAGGAACTCAGTATTTTTTGTGTTTTGTTTTTATAAATCTTTATATCAGAAATTAAACCACTGGAAGTTCTCTCAAATATATTGTTTTTTAGTGTTATGATCATTTTGAGCTGGAGCAATAGCACAGCAAGTAGGGCTTTTGCCTTACACATGGCCAACCTGGGTTTGATTCCTCCATCCCTCTCAGAGAGCCCGGCAAGCTACCAAGAGTATCCGGCCCACACGGCAGAGCCTGGCAAGCTCCCTGTGGAATATTCAATATGCCAAAAACAGTAACAACAAGTCTCAGAATGGAGACGTTACTAGTGTCCGCTCAAGCAAATCAATAAACAATGGGAGGACAGTATTACAATGCTATGATCTTTTTAAAATATATTGCTTACATAAATACATGCGTATGTGTAATTTTTTTTTAATTTGGGGGACCATATTCAGTGATGCTGATGGTTACTCCTAACTCTATGCTCAGGAAATACTCCTGGCTATGTTCAGGGGACCATATGGAATGCTGGGATCAAACCTAGGTCAGCTGAGTACAAGGCAAGCGCCCTACCTGCTGAACTATCACTCTGGACCATGTACCATATTTTTAACTGAAAAACTGCAGCATTAAATAGAGAAACCAATAAATATTGATCAACATAAATTCCAAATAAAGATGTAGCTTAGTACTTGATTTTCTTACACTGTTACATGGGAATTTGCATCCAAACTTTAATACAAACCAAACTTGATCAAAGGTAATTAAAAGGAGACAATGGCTTGAATTATAAAATTCTAATGTGGACAATGAAAGTCTAGAAGCATTATGTAATTTAAAATACTGTTTGGTTCGCAGGAAGTTCCCAGTAAAGGCTTATAAAATAAGTTAAGACAAAAATCATCAAAATATTGGATTGTGACCACAAATTTATCTTTTAATTGTTGTTTTGGGGCCACACCTGATTGTGGTCAGGGTTTCTCTTGGCTGTGGACTCAGGGATGATTCCTGGAATTGTTCAAGGGAGTATCATATGTAGTGCTGGAAATCAAATGTGGGTTAGTCACATCAAAACAGATACCTACCCACCTACTATGTCTCCAGTACCAAATTAATTTCTTATATTACAATTAATATCGATATGCCAAACACAGTAACAACAAAGTCTCCAATGGAGACGTTACTGGGCCTGCTCGAGCAAATCAACGATCAACGGGAGGGCCTTTACCTTTACCTTTACCTTTTACAATTAATATCTATTGCTACTATTAGTTTTTCCATTTACATTTTCCAGCCTACATATATTTAGTGTGTAGGTGGTATAGGTTCCTACACAGTACTTAGAAAGCTTGGGGTTCCCTGGTGACTCTCAGCCAACTGGGCCAAGGTTGAATGTAAGGATTCAAGGCTGCAGTGCTGCTCTGCCTTGCAGTGCAGGAATTATCTGGGTCCCCAGATGTTGCTCATAGACTTCCAATGCGACACCCAGTGGATCTCTAGGCTACACCTGGGGATATTCAGGGCATCACATGATTTGGGGATTGACCCAGGTTGGGCTACAAGCAAGGCATGCTTTAATATCTGTATTATCTCTCTAGCCCTTTCTGTCCATGTTTTTAAAATTCTATGACAAACAGTATTTTAAATCTTATTTCTTGCCTACAATCCTTACTGCAAGTCCTTAATGCAAACCCTTAGAGCAAGCCCTAAATCCAGGAACTATCTTTGCATTTTCAAAACTGAACATAAAAACTATTTAGCATTATCAGTTTTCATAATCAATTTTATGAACACATGGGTGTCACACTTGCACTGAAATCAATAGAATACTTAGTGCTCTGAGTAAAGGGAAAAGACAAAGTTGAATTACAGTTCAAAGTAAATTTCTTTTGCCAAAACAAGTGTAAAGTTCACATATCTGAAACAAAGTCCATTCTTCCTCATCTCTAGGTGGGTTTCTGCCTTCTGAGGTCTTCTTTCTAGAGCTACTTCCTTCTCTACATTCTTGCTTTTGCTTGTCGAATACTCCACTACTGCCCATCACCGCTAAGATTGTTGTCTTCTCTTTCCTCCATATCAGTTATTACAAGAACATTACATTCTTCTTTATTTATTTTCCAAAACATACTGTCTATGCAAAGTCTTTTGTGTGTGTCATGCACTTAACTAAAATGTTGTAGAGAACCAGACTTGATATTGCAATATCCAAATAAATTAGAATTTAGTAGTAGACAACTGTGTGTGTCTAGGATGAAAAATACCATCATGTTATATTTTTGAATTATTCTTTCACAACATTCTCATTTTTTGGGTCCCTCCTGTCTTTAGTCAGTAATACATAAAATAGCTATCCTTCCATTCTGATTTTCAGACATCACCATTCCATAGTTTGGTTTATTGTCCACTTTGTCATTCTCTGTCTTTGTCAAAGAATTGTCCTAAATCAAGAGAAGCTTAAACTCATATAAACACAAATATTATCTCTCCTCAAGAGAAATCTTGGTCAAAGTGTTTTAAAGCCCTCTACGGGTACAATACCTGAACTCTCCTCAGCCACACGCTGAACATTTGCTATCTAAAAATGGTATTCTGGAATCTTTAAATTGAGATATAGCCAAGCATAACCTTTGGGTGTCAAACAGGGTAATACGATGCTGTAGGGGTGTGATGTCTAGTCTTGTCTACTTGTCTCCAAAGAGGCAAAATATACTTTTCCCTGAGTTCTAATCTTAACAATTCATATTCATTTTACTTTCAAGCAAGTATCTATTTAATATCGGTGTCTGTATAACCTTACTTTTACCTTTGGAACAAACCCCCACTTTAAAACACTTGCTGGGCAGACAAGAATCATTTGACTGGGATGAGACAAACAACTTACTTCAAGAAAACAAAAAGCTGCTTTCCTTCTCTTGCTTTCTCTATCAAGAATAGGAAATCATATATATATATATATATGTATATATATATATATATATTTTAAAGCAGCAAGAGCTTGTTCTGACTGCATTCCATGCTATTTCTGAGTTGGTGAGCTCTCAGCAGCCTTCCACGGTGTCAACCCATTATATACCTTTAAAAAAAAAACTGCCTCCATTAAACTTTAAGCTGTCAAGGATTACAAGGAAAAGATGCAATTTTTTTCACTGCAGGAAAGGTCTGATTTAGTAACAAGCTATAAGCTAACAGAGCAGCAGAATCCGCATATAATGTTTCATTGAATGGAACAAAAAAACATGCTGCTTTTTTGTGTGCTTCAACCTTGTTTTTCCTCTTCCTTTTTTTTTAATGTAAAAAAAATGTAGTCCACTTAGCTTTTAAATACAATAGAGAAGAGGAAGTGCGTTCCTCTTGCATTTGTGGCTACAAGTCTTGGTGTAAGAGCCTGTTCAGACATGCAGTGGGTTTATGCACCTTGTATATTGAATGGGCACCATAAAGAAAGAAATGTTAGTCCACATTGCCGTCTAGCTTACATGTTTAATATTGATTTAATTAGTCATTTAATTCCAAATACCCTTATTATCTACTTGTTTGAAAAGGCTATTTACTTTCACCACAATGCATATATTAAAACAAATGACTGAAGAGAGAGCTAGGCTTGTGGCCTGGTGCTTTCTTGATGTAGAAATGATATCCTCCTCCCCCACTTTAGCTGGAGCATCACAATGTCAAACAGTCTACACACATTCCCTAAGGAATCTGCAAGGCTAATTAGGGTGAGCTTCACCATAAAGAATACAGTTGTTAAAACAGCTTCTGTACACACTAGAGTAATGAGCATTTTTTACACACGCTGTGATTTGTTACTGCAATTTGCAGCCATATATCTCTTAGGAAATAACTCATGTGTTGTTATTTATTGCATGCATGATTATTAATGATATATTAACAACTGTTGAAAGCGACTTATTTCACTTCAATAACTCATGTATTTAAGCTGAATGTTTAAGGAGCAAAGGAGGCATTATTTTTCCACCCCAGAAAACTATGCTTTTGTTTGTTTGTTTTCTTGGTTTCTTCAGAATATTAAAGAACATCAGCTAAATACAATAAATATAAAAAATGGTCTTAATTCTCCTTAATAAAGACTATATCAACATTTCAGGTATTTCTTAAAGCTGAATATTTACAATTTCTTGAATACTTCATGAATTTAGACTATATTCTCCCATAGTCTACTGTCTGCTTTCAAATAAAAATTCAAATATCACATGTGTCAGTTTTTATTAGAGACTTGCATAAGGCCAACAGTAGGTACAAAGCAAATATTTTAATATTAATGGCACTAAAATAAATATGTTGCTACTTATTCAAACTTTATCCAAATATAGAGTTATCCAAATACTTCAAAATGCTGTGTTGGTAATTTACTTTGCATTCAATATACAAGGGAGGTTAAGCTACTGACTTAAATATTATGTGTGAGACATCACACCATTCAGCACTGATGAAAACTGAACTCCTTAGTGTTTCACCTTCAGCACTGACAGATTTTTCACCAATTAACTACTACCGAAATGTCTTCTGATAATTGGAACATAAATGCAAGCGAAGTTGTGTTTCAAAAATCAAGATGCAGCACTATATCTCAATATTCCAGTGTCGAGTCACTATTCGGGTCACAGAAGCTTTCATGGGTCCCTGTCATCATAGATACCCTGTGCTTGCATCTCTACAAGCATCTTTTCCAATGCATAGATTGCCTTACAGTGAGTGAGTGGCGCATATTTCCAGGGACACAAAAGATCCTGACTTTTGAAATACATCTGAAGAAAGCACTACACTATCCTCAGGGCTTATTACCAAACATTCAGATAATGAACTCAAGGTTTATTTCATCATATTAGAAACAAACTATGATTCCAGCTTTGATGATCAGAAAGGATTCTTGTTGACATAAAATGATGTTCTGTGATGAGACAGCACCTTACGTTGCTGATTACTTAAGGTCATAAAATCATTTCTGCCAAGTGTTCATTTCATGATGATTTTAATACTCGTGGTACATAAATTCTTGCAATGAAAACTTCTGAAACCACTGAGCAATATTAGATAGTATGTTATGGAAATGCTGTTCATTACACAATGTCTGTATGTGTGCAAGTGATTGTTTAGAATGTAAAAGTTGATGGAATGTATTAAGTTTTCAGTGAAGAGTATGATGCTGGTACTCTGAAGTAAAAACAAGTAAAAGAGTAAGCAAGAGAAGAAACAAATAAACATGCAGTGGGCTGGGTCTCCAACAATTTCTCTAGCAACTCTGAAAGGACAGGACATGAAGAATTTCTACACATCAGCATATCTAAGGGGAATGATAACATCAGATGAAACAAGTGAATATCAGGATTGAAAAGGCTGCAGGAGTTTGCAAGCAGATGTCAAAAAGCATACAAGAAAATGTCAAGAAAAGTATAACAAGCAGCTAAAACTGGTTGCAGAGATTAGGGTGCTAAATATATGCGTGATGAGAACACTACTCCATGACTTACAGACCCAAGAGCTGCTTCACAAGTTAGAAAGGGAAAAAAAGAGCTTCATAAATAATTTCTGCAAATAAGCTGGGGCCAGAAGTAAACAGATGTAGGAAGTCAATTTACCCGGAACTTGTTCTTAAAATCTCTGGGCCAGGCCAATCACGAGCAAATGCTATTTTATTAAATATTATTGTTAAATGAAATAAATATAGAAGGGGAATATATGGCAATGTCCATAGGTAATTATTACTCCCTCTATCTTTTTAGAAACCTATTTTGTGAAATATCATGAAAATTTGAATAGTAAACCCACCTTAAAGTAAAATAATTTCCTAAGCCCCGCTTAACAGATTCTTGTTTAAAGATTTTTTTACACGACTAAATTTTAATTCCAAAAATATTCACAAATTTACTTTAAATTAAGTATAGATAATTTATAAATGATAAGTTATTTCATCTGTTAGATAAAATCAATAATGTTTATAGGCAAACTTCCATAGCGATACCCAGTACACTCTAATTTTTAACTAAAGCTTCCTTTTAATTGGGAAACAAAGTACTAATGGGATAAAATTCTGGGGATGAGCACACCTTATGAGATTTATGACTACATTCAATGAGTGATTAGAAAAGTTACTTTTGAAAAACAAATGTTCTACCAGCTCATCATACCATCAACTCCGTACTTTGGTTTCTCTCACAAGGGGAAATCATCTAAAGATAATAGAAACCCTAACAAAACAGTCCTAAAAACTGTATAAAAGCTTTTACTATGACAGTTTCTCCTAAAGAAATGTCAGTTTTGCTCACAAGATGAAAATAAAATTAAGTTTTCAAAAAGAAGTTGTTGAGTTCTATCCATCATATATTTAAATCTTTTCTAAGTATTATATTTTGCTCCTTATCTCCTTATGTCAATACTTAGTAAATGTGTCTCTCAATCAGACAGTTATAAAAGGTCACTTTTCACAATTGCCCTTTCCTTGGGGAAAAAAATTATCTACTATCGTAGAAGCATTACCTGTATAGTCACAACTATGGTGCTCATCTGATTTTCATTCCTCCTAAAATGGCTTTCTTTCCACAGAATTGTTATATCTTTTTCTCAGGCAAATTAAACCCACATGATAAATTTACCTTTTAGAAGATTTGAAACTAGTTTATGAACTAGTAACCTCTGTCATCTAGAATAAGGTAAAGGCCCTCCCGTTGATCGTCGATTTGCTCGAGCAGGCCCAGTAACGTCTCCATTGGAGACCTTGTTGTTACTGTGTCTGGCATATCCAATACTCTCGGTAGCTTGCCGGGCTCTCCGAGAGGGGCGGAGGAATCGAACTTGGGTCGGCCATGTTGGCCGCTTGTTAGGCAAACGCCCTACCCGCTGTGCTATCGCTCCAGCCCTATCTAGAATATTCAACTGAATTTAAAAAATCATCTTTTTTGTCATTTAGAATATGAATTACATGATAGGTGGCATGCATATATAGATAAATAAATATACATACACAATATACAGACAAACACTCATATACACACATAAATACCAGTTTGATCAATTGAAAAGTTAAGAGGATTGAACTATTAGGTTACTTTATAAATCATTAGATATGGAAGAAACCAATTCAAGGTGCAACATGTAAACCTTCCACCAGAGTGAAACAGCTCAGGAAACTAATCTTTACATTGGCCTTCTTTATAAAGACATAATTGGTTGGAAGATTTAGGGTAGATAGAATCAACTGAATCACATAAGGGAATGAGAAAATAAAGAGAAACAAACTTTACAAAGTCATAATATCTCACTCAGACCAGATCCTTTTCAGAAATCTGAAAATTTCAGCTTAAGAAATTTTTAACATGTTACTCTTTGGGGCATTTAAATAATTTCTTAAATAAACATTCAGAGCTATTAAGTAATCACCTTATACTTATTTTAAATATATATTTTAATGAATCACTGTGAGATACATTTACAGACTTACAACTTTCGTGATAACATTTCAATCATACAATGAATGAGTACTTATCCCTCCACCAGTGCCCATTCTCTACCACCAAAGTTCCCATTATTCCCCCACCCTCACCCTCCACCGCCCCCTCCCAACCCCTGCCTCTGTGGCAGGCACATTCCCTTTTATTCTGTTTCTCCTTTTGGGTGCTATGGTTTGCAATATAGGTAGCACCTACATTGCCATGGCCATCATGTTTGGGCTATAGTCTACTTTCAGCACTCCCATCCCAAGTGAGTTCTCCAAATATCATTCACTTAGTTATCCCTTCTCTATCCCAGCTGCCTTTTCCCCCAGCATGTGAGGCCAACTTCCAAGCATTGACGTGATCCTCTTGGCCCTTATCTCTACTATCCTTGGGTGTTCGTCTCCAATTCTGTTACTTTATGCTAAGTGAAATGAGTCAGAAAGAGAGGGACAGACATAGATTGACTGCACTCATTTGTGGAATCATACTCATTCTATACTTTGGTTCATCTTAATACAGCATCTCCATATAAAATGTATCTTGTGGAATAGAGAAGATAGCTCATAAGTGTGAGTGCTTTACTATCACGCTTTCAAGCTCAAGTTCTATCCATAGCACCATATATCTCACAAGCTCTGGTAAGCCTGATCAGTGCCACATGACTGAAGCAAGCATTCCACCACTAGAACAAAATCACCCAAAGATTATTGTTGGGTGTGGTCTATGCTGGTTCCCCAAAGGAACTAATATCCAAATCATGAAATTAGAAATAAAATCTTCAACCCATTCTCACTCTGACCTAGATTCTTTCTTAGCATAAACAAATCTATACCCCTTGGCTGAAAGACAAAAGAGAAGATAATTTCATAATTGGCTTTGCCTCAGGATACATTTCTTCCTGAAAAAAAAAGCTTCATGGTTAAAATATCTTTGATCATACTTATCTGGAAACAAAATTTTTATACAATTTTTGGTCTTCCACTTTTAATCACTGCACATTTTCTCTTCATAAAATTGCTCCTAGGTTTAATATGCAATTTCACACTGATAATTCTTAAGGCTTTATGGGCAATTTGGAATTTAATTCTCCATCTCAGGTTTATCACTCTAACATGGATATGGCATTGACAATATAAATACAACGAACATAATTCTTACTATTTAAAAAATCATATAGTGAATTAAAACTTGATATTTGAAATGGAGCGATAGCACAGCGGTAGGGCGTTTGCCTTGCACGCAGCCAATATGGCTGACCCGAGTTCAATTCCTCCGCCCCTCTCGGAGAGCCTGGCAAGCTACCGAGAGTATCTCGCCCGCACGGCAGAGCCTAGCAAGCTCCCCGTGATGTATTCGATATGCCAGACACAGTAACAACAAAGTCTCCAATGGAGACGTTACTGGGCCCGCTCGAGCAAATTGATGATCAATGGGAGGGCCTTTACTTTACTTATTTGAAATGGAAAAACATTACATAGACAGAGATAAAAAAAATGTACATTTATTTTGACAGAACAATAGCATAGAGGATAGGGTGATTCTCTTACAAGTGGCCAAACTGGGTATTAATCTGGCATCACACATGGCACCCCAACCACTGCCAGGAGTGATTCATGAGTGAAGAGCCAGGAGTAAAACCTGAGCACCCCAGGCATGGCCCCAAAACCAAAAACAATAAAAAACATTTCTTATCATTTTGTGGTTTTGCCTTTTTCCACTGAAATCTCTTCTTCAAATTGAACTTCTGAACTATACCCTATGAACCTGTTCCACATCACATTATATTATTTGAAAATATTGTATTTTCCATGCCATGCTCAGAATTCTATAATTCCTGCAGTCATATATGAAATGAAGTTCAGTTTATTTTGTTTTAATATTTTTCTCTAGGACTGTGAAGAAAGTTCAAAGGACTTATGTGACTAAGTACTACTGAGGGAAGCCCCTGAGCACTGCCTAATGTGTCCCTAAGAGCAAAATATATATTTTTTTGTAAACTTGTTATCCAAGCCACTCACAACATTAATTCTAAAATAAAACTGTGCACCAGCGTTTCTGCTTTTCCATTGTGCTAGATAAACACAAAATCACAATCAGTGTCTACTTCAAGGAGTTAAGTATTGCCAAGGGGAGAGCTTGAAGCAGTTGATAGTCCTTTGATATTCTCTTTGTGGCTTTTGTTCAGAGGTATAACCTAGCATCCTTGTACTCTGCCTGGAATTTTTCACCTCAATAATTTTCTCCAGTCCTGGGAAGGGTTTCTTATTTTTAGTAGCTTCCGTGCCTTTAAGCAGGCTTAGGTTTCAAACCACGTTTTCTTGCCACTCTCACCCCATTTAAGTAACCAGCAACCCTCCCCACCCCACACTCACACACACACACACACCATTCCATCTTCCTGCCCCCAGCAATACCAATGTTATTCTGAGGGGAAATATATCCAATTAATAAATTATAGTTCCCAACCTGCCCTGCAGATCCATAAGGTCTAAAGTGAGACTTCCCATCGCTCACGAATGGCCTCTCTGGCTCCTGATCCAGCTGCTTAACGGCCATGATCCCAGAGACTCAGAAACAAATCTCCAAACCCAGCGGCTTTTGGCAGAAATGTGTCCACACCCTGGAGTAGGTTACTGTCGCCAGGCCTCCCCAGGGGAGAAAGGGTGCTGTCCCTCCGCCTGTTTCCCCCTGACGGCTCGGTGGCCACCATCCTCCAGAGGCCATTGGACAGTCAAGCTTGAGCCCGCAATGACAAAACTTGTTGGGCTTCATGGGATGGGGTGGAGACAGGCCTGTCCTCAACACCTCAACGAGACCACAAGTCATTGCCCACGAACGGCCTCTCTGATTCCTGATCAAGCAGCTCAACAGCCATGATCCCAGAGACTCAGGAGCAAATCTCGAAACCCAGTGGCTTTTGGCAGTAATCCCTCCAGATTTAAGTGTTAAAATTTCAGAATTTCAAAGTCACATGGCCCTATTGCAGCTACACAACATCATAGGTTATTCATAACCAGCAATAGAACACAAATTGTCTATTGTTGCCTTTTCAGCATATCTGAGTGTTGGGGTAAAATCTCAAATAATAATGGTGGGTCTGGTATCGAAATATTGAATGTGATCAGAGTAGAGAGAGAGTAATGTGGAAATCATCTGCCCCACAGGTAGGTGGAGGGTGTGGGATGGGGGTATACTGGGGTTTTTGTTGGTGGAGAATGGGCACTGGTGAAGGTACAGGTGTTTCATTGTATGACCGAGACTTGGACCCAAAAGCTTTGTAACTGTCCTCACGGTGATTCAATAAATAAAATTATAAAAAGAATAAATAAAAAAATAAAGTGAGACTTCCAGGGAAATATTTCAAAAGGTTTTGATTCAGTGAATACTGATCTCTTTTGCCTTCTCCTACTTCCTATTTTCTTCTGGTCAAGAACATAGACAGAAAGCCTGGACATCTATTAGTCATTCAAGATCAAAAAATGGTGATGAGCATAAAAGCGATATACTAATCATAGAAGAGAAAAGAATGAAGAACCTAGATCTGATCTTGTGGACTTTCATACCAACACTTAATGAAATGATATGAACTTCTTTTATTCCAAAGAAATAAAATTTCATTAGTCTAGTCCATGGGCTGGAGCAATAGCACAGCGGGTAAGGCCTTGCAAGTGGCCAACACGGCCGACCGGAGTTCGATTCCTTCGCCCCTCTCGGAGAGCTCGACAAGCTATCAAGAGTATCTTGCCCGCAAGGCAAAGCCTGGCAGGCTACCCGTGACGTATTCGATATGCCAAACACAGTAACAATTGTCACAATGGAAATGTTCCTGGACTCGCTTGAGCAAATCAATGAACAAAGGGAGGACAGTGACAGTGACAGTCTAGTCCACAGGGCTATTGTTGGGTTCTTGAGTGAAAGAAAAGACATTTTTATGTACATTATCCAAAACAATTTCTTACTGATTTCACACTAGTTACCTAGTTACTTAGACATTAACAAAGCCTTTGTTGCTCATCAAATCTTTGTTACATTTAGTCCTTGGTGATACAAAAATACAAAAGTGATGTGGTATTTGTCTTCCAAGAGTTCTCAAGTGTAGTGGGAAAGATAAGAAAAAAAGATGAAATGAGTAAAAATACAATGAGTAAAAATGCAAAAAAAAATGCAATGGGCTTAAGCAATGAAGTAGAGGCAAAATTCAAGTGTTTTAGAACCTTTCTGAATAACTTCAAAGGCAACTGCCCTCAAGGCAAGGATACAGAGTCAAGTGCTAAAGGCATCCAAATTAAATAGCAAAAGTCACAAAAGGGAATGTAGCAATTTCAGGTTAGAAAACCAGGTAAAGTGTAGATTTTAAAATGCTATTTCTGCTGTGTTCGGGTAGTTAGGTGGGGTTTTTTGGTTCATTTTGTTTTTCTTCTAGAAGCAATTAGAATGGATTGAAGGATTTTTTCCAAGGAAGTAACAGAAACACACATACTTTGTAACACAACCATGTAGAAATTGTTCAGAAACATTTTTTTTCAATTTTCAGTTTTGGGGCCACACTTAATGATATTTAGGACTCTGTGCTCAGGAGTCAGTTTTGGTGGTGCAGGTATGTGGGATGGGAGGTAGGAGAGAGCTATATGTGTTGCTGGGGATCAAATTGGGTTTGATTCCATGCCAGTGGTCACCTCCTGTGCTACCTTCCCTCTGGCCCAATGGAGAAGATCTTTGAAATGGTAATATCACTGAGAAGATAATCAGAGAAAGTAATCTAGAAAATAAGAGATCCTGATCAAGAAAAGGTGGCTTTATTGGAGTTATTTAGGAGTTACAGTTGAAAGTATTTCATGGGAATTCTTAATAAGTGTTCAGATATGATTCAAGTAGTCAGGTTTCTGATTTCTGAGAGAATGGGAATGTTTCCAAATTGCTGGAGCGATAGTACAGGGGTAGGGCATTCGCCTTACACGCGGCCAACATGGCCGACCCGAGTTCGATTCCTCCGCCCCTCTCGGAGAGCCCGGCAAGCTACCGAGAGTATTCGATATGCCAGACACAGTAACAACAAAGTCTCCAATGGAGACGTTACTGGGCCCGCTCGAGCAAATCGACGATCAACAGGAGGGCCTTTACCTTTACCTAAGAGAGGAAAAACAGGAGAAGAAGATTTACAATAGTTGTAAGGAAATCATTCATTCAATTTGGGCCTGATGATCTGGAAGTGACTTTAGATAGAAAAATAGATATTTATTGTAGGGGGTCATATAAAAATACCTGAGTTAAGAATTAACTTTTCATTAGATTTCACAATCATCTATAGGTAAATGATGATGGCGTTGAGTACAGGTGATATTGCACAGAGGAAGAAAAGTAACAGGAATAGACTTTTGGGAAGCAACATCTTACCATATTCCAGGCAAGGAGAAAAGTCATGAAGAAATCTGAGATTGTCCAGAGAGATGAAAGAAATCCAGAGAGCTTGGTTAAATTAATGTTGAGAAATGAAAATTTTAAGTTGTGGAGAGAAGTCAAGTGTTATAGTTCAGTTAAGAATTGCAATGCTGAAAGTTTTATAGATAACGATAAAAGTATATTATCTTTGGTTGTGAACACAGGTAGAATGGTTTCAATGATAGGCAAGGCAAGACCCAAATTAAATAGAATTGGATAATAAATAAGAGTTAAAAGCCCTATAGTATAACTAGTCTCTGCATGTCATAATTTATAGTCTTATTTAAACTGTATCTAGAAAGCACGTCTTACATTTCCTTTTTCTGTAATTTATGCCCCATTTTATATGTGTGCATATGTGCATAGATGTATACACATGTATTTATATGCATGCCCATATACATGTATATATATTGTGTATCTTTATGCACATCAAAATACAAACATTTTTCATCCTATATACCTAATATTGTCTGCAAAAGAATCAGAGAAAAAAATTTGATGTATAATCAAATAAAATTTGGGTGACTTTAGCCCCACTCTGGCTGTAGTGATAGTTTAAATTTCTTTTTTTTCCCCTTTTCTCATACCTCTTAAGCAATATCCAACCTGGTTTTGCTCTGCAGTATCTCTTGCATAAACGAAGTACATAGCTGGATGTTTCTCTTTGCCAACATTAATTTTCTTCTTTTATATCTATATTTTCTTTCCTCCTCCACTCAACTCTTGAGCAGTCTGCCTTCAACAGCTGGCATTTATAGAGCTATAAGTTTCCATAGTTTCTCCAGGAGCTGTGCGTGCATGAGCGTGCCAAATCAAGCCCGTAAGCTATTCTGCAAATAATTTCTACAGTAAATTTCATTTGTAATGACCTGAAGTTGCATTTCTTTGCTTTAGAAAAAAAAAATCTATCTTCTCACCGAGACCTACAAGCTTCCTCTCTCCTCATAATGTTAATCTCAAACTTTTCCCGTATAATTAGTATACATATGGAATTTATGATACAATAAGTGTAGCTGATTAAAACAAACTGAATCACTTTCAAGAAGCATTACAGCACAAACATACTTTTTTTCCTGAAAACCCCTTGCTCCTCTTATTGTGTTTTTGGATTTCAATTCCCTCTAACTGCAATATGGGCTGTTTGGGGTTTCTATTATTCGTTTTGGCATTTCACACATGCAACACCTGCATGAGAGAGTTTCTTCTTCTACAAACAGCTTGCAGGATAAGAATTTATTGTTGAATGAGCCTTATTCATGCTGTTTAAATGAAAGAAAGAGCTCCACTAATGGTCTCTTCAGTTTAGTAATGAATATTTTATAGTTTCATCTAATTTTCACTTTGCCCCATCTGTTCCAGTGGCTTTATTCCTCTCAAGTTGAAAATTTCAAAGCTCTTCACTAATCCTATGTCTGAAGGTGTTGCTGTACTATTTTTCCTACCACGTTTTCCCCAACTGTTTTGACTTTTTCCTTTTCAGAAGCCTTTTTTAGACCTTTGCTTCTCGTCTAACAATTTTTATCCTGTAACAATTTCAAAACATTAAACAAAAGCATAAAGAAGGAACAAGAGTTGGACACATGATGATCAAAGTAGAGAGTTAGAAAAGTAGCCACTTAGAAAGAAAACGTAGTCTAGATGGCCTCCTTCACTATGGTTTTATAAAACACATAATCAATAATATTCCTGAAAGTTTTAACTTTTAGAGTCATCTTCTGATCTCTCACTGTGCTGCTAATCATCTTTGCTCCTTCCTCAACACTGCTCATTCCTTAAGCTTATAAACCATAGACTCTCTAGTACACTGTATTTAGGGACACACAGATAACTAAACAGAGCAAGCCAGGGACCTTGAGCATGACTCAATGGCACAAAACAATTGCCTTATAAGCGTATGGTAGTGAGTTTTATTCCTAGTGTTACTCACATGTGACAACTGTGATAATGTCAACGCTGTGGTCTGGATGTGATACTACCACAAAATATGTGAGTAAGAGCACTGAAACTAAATGTCTGTGTGCATTGTGGCCAGAAGAGCAAGACTCATTGATACCTACAACTGGAATGTACTGCAGCAAATGCTGCAAAACTCAATGTACGACTCTAGTGAGCATAGGTGCAAATACAAATGTGTGGTCCCTGATGCAAATTCAATCAGCCTGTATCTATTTCCAAATACCTATATTATGTAGATATAATGTACATTATGTAGATCTTATTTACATAACATCTTTAATATATAAATATAGATACCTATAGAATTCTCCTTTACTCTGGTTTCATTAACTTTCCCATTCTCAATGTCTCTCTACCTATATCTATTATAAACATACTATGTATACTATATATGTATGTAGATATAGTTTTACTATACAAAAGATCTAGATCAACTTGATTTGACTTTCTTGGTTTCTTCATCTGCAAAATAGGAGTGATAATCATTTGTACTCCTTAGGTTATCATAAGAATTATGTCATTAAAAAAGAAAGAATTATGCAATTAATGTGTGAAAGTTAGATATAGTAACTATGTGATAAACAAGTTTGAGTAGTTGTAGTAATGAGTGATATTATACTTCTCATCAAAGTTTAAGTTCTATAAAGTGAAAGAGACCATGTCTCAATCATTTTTGCATCTTTGTTATCTTCTCATAACAAGATTAGAGACTCAATCCATGTTTAATTACTTACATGGGATAACTATAATTATTGCCTAGTCATATTACATGCATAGTTTTTGACCTTCCAAACCAAACAGTGTTTTCACATTGAAGGTTTTGCTTTTCTTGTTAAAAAAAACTCATGGAAGAATTAAACACAGACAAGAGATATGAGAGGTGTGCAGAAGTAATGTTAATGATTTCATATAGTATAAAATGGTGCTTATTTGGATTACTTAAGTCTGTTATAGTCTCATACAACTTACTTCTTCTTGTGCCATATTTATTGTCGTATCAAAAACAGGAGCATCAAGGACAAAAAAAACTACATATGATTCATGTATTTAAAAGTATTGAATGAGTCTCAAGCACTCTGTGAATAGTAATGGCTATAATAATAACAATAGTAACTGCAGTAAACTGTTTAAGCAAGAATCAAGCACAGAGACTGGCCAGTCTATTTTGAAGAAATGAAGCATGACCGCTGTTTGTAAAAAGAAAGTCACTTTTTCTATTAAATCAAGGATCTACCAATGGCTGCAAGAAAATAAAGATGAGCCAGATAAATTAAGTGGAAACTTGAAGTTAAAATTCACACTTCAGGCTAAGGTTTTCAATAAATACTATGAACCACCTAGATCATGTATATGTCTATAACTAAGATCATCCATAGCACTATTATAGCTGAGTTAGAGGCTTGATTGTAGGACATAACAATGAACTTTACAACTCAAAAGTCTTCAAATCCTGGGGCTGGAGTGATAGTACAGCAGGCAGGGCATTTGCTTTGCATGCAGCAAACCTGGGTTCGATCCCCAGCATTCCGTGTGATCCCCTGAGCACTTCCAGGAGTAATTGCTGAATGCACAGCCAGGCTGTGCTCCTTAAGCATAGCAGGCTGTGGCCCCAAAACAAAAAAAAAATAGTCCTCAGATTCTATCATTCATGATACATTTCAATTGAACTATATCATGGATGCTATTGATATTCAACTTGGTACTATTCCAACTGAACCAGAAAAGAAATAAAGTTACTGAGACAAATAAAACATAAAAAATTAGACTCAATATTTTTCCACAATTACACAAAAGGGGTAATGACACTGATATCACATCATTCTGGGTTCTCTCTCTCTCTCTCTCTCTCTCTCTCTCTCTCTCTCTCTCTCCCCCCCAGATATATATATATGTATGTGTATATATACATAGATATATACACACACGTACATATGTATGAATGTTCACATGTGCATATACCTATACATTTATATTTTTGAAGAAGAGGATTTAAAAAAATCTTTGCAACGGAAATAAACAGGAATTATTATGTTGGGGCTGGAGAGGTAAGGTTCATACCTGTGACTGAACCAACCTGGGTTGGATCTCTCACACTACATCCAGGAGTAAGACCTGATCACTGCTGGATATACACCACCCTCCACGTTCCCACCAAAATACCCTAATAAACACAATCAATGTTAAAATTATAAATTTAATATTCATGAAAAGTATTAATTACACATTTACCCATAGTAGGTCCTAACATGGAACAGACATTACACTAATATAAAGAACTGATCCTAGAACAACATACAAGCAAAATAAATAACCATTTAGAGAAAATATATAGAGTATATTTCTGAGGGGAAAACCAAAGATAGCCTAAATATACGATTTCCAACAAATTGTGAATTTAAAACTTTAGACATCAGAGAGATAGTGTCATGGATAGGATGACTGCCTGGGTTCAATCCCCGGTACCCCATATGGCCCCCTGAACATAGTGATCCTGATCCTGAACCCTGAATATAGAGCACGAAGGAAGCCCTGAGCATCATCAGGTGTGACCCACAAACAATCAAAATACAAAACAAAAATAAAAAGTCACAGAGAGAGAGAGTTTGAAGTACCGTGGTTATTCAATCCCATGAGGGGCTTTCCTTTCTTTTCTTTTCAAGGGGCTGTGGTGATTGGAGGGAGAAACAACTGGAGATGCTCAGGGTCTATTTCCATTTATGTTCTTGGGATTTTTGCTGGTGGTGCCTGGGGACCGATGCCTCCCGTATATAAAGCACGAACTCAGCTAGCCGAGGTACCTCTCCAGCAATCACAAGCTCTTTTAAGAAGCACTTTTGAGGTAAATCATAAACATCAGAAATATTATCCTAGAAGAACAGAATGATGTTGGGCATTGATTCCATTTTTATAAATGAAGTGGCACTGTAACACTGTAGCACTGTCCTCCCGTTGTTCATTGATTTGCTCGGGTGGGCACCAGTAACGTATCACAACAAATTGTGAGACTTGTTGTTACTGTTTTTGGCATATTGAATACGTCACTGGTAGCTTGCCCGGTTTTGCCGTGAGGGAGAGATACTCTCCTTGGGTTGCCGGGCTCTCAGACAGGGGCCAAGAAATCAAACCCTGGTCCCCTGCGTGTAAGGCAAATGTCCTACCTGCTGAGCTATTGCTCTGCTCCAGCCCATAAATGAAGCAGTGATGAAGAAATGTTAGATTTATTATTATTATTATTATTATTATTACATTTTAGTTAATTACCAATTAACAGCTTTATTGGCGTTAAACCCACCAACTGCCCCTGGAACTGTGTAATCCCATCAATGGCCAAGACCAAGAGACTATAAAACCCAGCTCCTGTTGCACGACATCTTATTATCTAGTTCTTACTCTAGGGAACTTGGCAGGCTACTGAAAGTATCCTACCCACACGGCAGAGTCTGGCACACTCCCCGTGGCATATTCAATATGCCAAAAACCAGTAACAATGATGGGTCTCATCCTCCTGATCCTGAAAGAGCCTCGAATGTGGCACTTTCTAAAATCTCAGGGCTAGGATGAAGGAGACGCTTCTGGTGCCTGCTCAAGGAAATTGATGAACAACAGGATGACAGTGATGCAGTGATTGGGATCACCATTTTCCAGGTGGAAAATTCAGAAGCTGTCCACTATTAAATAAATATTAAGAGAGAAAAATTAAAAGCAATCATAAAACCAACAAAATTTACTGTTTTATATATTGGAAAAAAGTGACAAACTTCTAAATGATCTACTTTATCTTTTTGTATGGAACAAACAAATTTTTTCAGGTTAATAAATTAAGTGTTGTCTTTGTGGAGGGGAAGGGTATTTTCATTTTTCTTTTGTTTCAGGGCCACACCCAACAGTGCTAAGGGCTTACTTCTTTCTGGCTCTGTGCTCAGGGAAAACTCCTGATGCTCAGGGAACCCTACATAGTTTCAGGGAAGCATCTTAACTCCTATACTATCTCTGCTACCCCCAAAATAGTTTTTATTATTTTAAAACTTAATAAAGAGTTTAAGTCATAGACAGTGTAACTAATCACAAGAGACAAAAGCACAAAAAAGTAAAATAGATTCCAGTAACTGTCTGAAAACATGCAAACACGTAATCTAAGATTTTAGAACTAATATCAATCATATTTTTCATGTAAATGAATGTAAACAGAACAATATAAAAATTCTATATTCCATAATCACAATCTTCTAATTGTTATTCTCTAACAGAGAATAGCAGTTCTCTAATTAATAAGACAGAAAGTCTAATTCCACAATGAATTACAGTGAACTTCTAAAATGAACAGTTTTACAGATAAAACTTAAATTTAACTATTTAAAGGTTTAGAAGTTATACACTCAGCAACTGAAGAGTTAAGGTCAAATGAAAGTGTGTTACCAAAACCTTTAAAAATAGAACAGGATCAGAATAAAAAACATAAGACTTAATAGAGCAAAATATGGAATCAATTAAATATTATACAGAATAAAAGAATTAAATTAAGAAAAGCATATCTATGATGATAATAATAAAAGCAAACATGATGAACCAGAAAAATTTTTTAAATGGTGAAAGTGAAAGTTTACTAATTGGTTGATGCAGCAGAATGTATATGACATGTATTAATATCTATAAATATCTTATTTTAATAATAAAATACAATTAAATCTGCAAGTTACTAGTACATTGTATATTACATATTATGCATGTTATAAAATATCCATCCATGCATAAAACTAAATATATGCATGTGTGTATATATTTTATATAATTAATCTGAGAAAAATAAGAAAAAGAGAAGACACATACAGCAAATAAAACAGGAAAAATCAGAATTATTAAATACAAATTTAGTGCTGTAAAAATGAAGGTAATTATGAAAAAGTACTTAGTGTACATGAAAGAAAAATTTAAAAGTATAAATTAAATGTTTATTATGATAAAAAAAAAAAGTGTTCCTCAGGTAAAACAGAAGTCAAATAAAATTACACGTACTATTTCCATTTTCTTGAGCAAAAATTAAAAAATATATTTTTTATTCCTATTCATAAGTAAGCCAAACTCTTCCTAAACTAGTTTCAGTGCTAAATCCTAATCAACTCCCAAGGAATAGATAATTAAAAAGCTATTTAAAATGTTTAAAGCCTAGAATGATAGCTTCCAAATTTATACATTTATGAAGCCAAAATAAAATTAGTGTTCTAAATCTAGAAATTTATCTCTCCAGATTAAAAAATAAAGGAGAAGAGACAGAAATACAGATCTAAACTATTTTTCAACATAAAGAAACATAAAAAGAAGATACGTTCAAAATATTAAAAGGATGGACAAAATCAAGGTTTATTGCAGGAATATAAATACAGCTTTATATTAAAATCTATCAGTACTTTAGATGACTACTAAATCATTGGTGAAACTTAACATATATAATTATGTAATGCTTAATGAATGATAAAAGATATATATATACCACTCTATAATCTTATCTATATCTTAAAGCAAAATACTTCATAACGAAAACTTATGAGCATTCACATAAATTCAGTAAAAATAAAACAGGATTCTTATTATAACAGCTATTGAAATATTCATACCATTCTAGAAATATCAGATTATGTACTTCATAATAATTTTCAAATAAATGTAATAAATACTGAAAGTGCAACAATTTTTTTCAGATGATCTTATACCTGAAACACTCAAAATAATTAAAATCACTAACAATAGAAATATGTACTGACAAGGCAAAAAAAATTAAACATGACTAGGAAAAATTAATTGCTATTTTAGACCTAAGTATACAGCAATTATATATGAAGAACTAAAAATGTTAACTTTTAGATGAAAAATTTCGAGGTATAGCTTTAATCACAAATGTTAAAGATCTCTATGAGCAAATTTCTAAACTGTACTAGAAGATATTTTTAATGCTTAAAAGAAAAAATGCTTAGATCCAGTATTGTGAAAATGTAAATTTAAGCTAAGTTAATCTACAGATTTTACATTATTTAACTAAAATATGAGCAGCCTTATTTATGGAATTTGAGCTGATCCCATATTTTTTGTTTGTTTTCTTTTTTAAAAAATTTTTATTAGTGAAACACAATGAAGTACAGTTGTAGACTTAGAATTTTTTGTGCTTGGGTTTCAGTTATGCAATGATCGAGTACTCGTCCCTCCACCAGTGCCCATTCTCCACCACCAATGATCCCAGTATCCCTCCCACCCCCCTACCCCCCATCCCATCCCGCCTCTGTGGTGGGGCATTCCTTTTAGTTTTCCCTCTCCTTTTTGGTGCTGTGGTTTGCAAAAAAGGCATATGTAGAAATAAAGAGAAAATTGACTCAAGTTTCTTAAAAATAAAAAGTAGTCTAGGAGAACACATCAGTAAGATAGTAAAAAATATTTTTATTATGCAATGTTTCTGAGAGCTACTTAATAAATTGATGCATTGAATTAAAGAAAAAGCCAATAAATAGAAATGTGTACGAAAATTAACTGCATAATAAATGTATCATTTCAAACTACTGGGGAAAATAGCTTGATCAATAAATTATGTTGCAACAACCAGCTAAAAATAAAAAAGTGGTAACTAGTTTAACAGTAAATAAAATCCATTCTTATTAAAGGTTTAAATACTAAAATAAAACTTTAAACATTGAAAATTTATATATAAAGTAGTTTTGACATGGAAATAGCCTTTTAAAATAAGGGAACCATCAATAGATTAATTTCAGTATAGAGAAATTAATATATTCTATGACACAAATTTCTAAATATAAACATTTTTAATATGTCATAAGGCTTACTGAATCAGATATCTTAATTTACTTAAAATAGTTATATATGCAATCTTAAAAATTATGACTGAACAGAAATTTTAGCATATGCAGAAAGAAAATTGTGGGATTGATTCATTAATCTCACTTTGAGGTACTTTCTTTGAGGTACTCATTTTTACTTGTTCTCTGTAGGCATAGAAACAATGAAAAACGTCACTGCCACAGATTTAATATGCAAAGTATATAAAAATCTCTAAATGTGAACAGTTAAGGAGAAAATAAACAGACATATAGATATTAAATAGATATAACAAGTAAGTTATATCTATTTTATTCCACTATAAAATTAAATATTCTGTAAAGGTGAAAAATAGGGAAACTATAGATTGGATAATGAGAATGTCATCAACGAAGAATGTCATATTATACTTTGAGAATATTTTGTCTGCACGTATGTACAATTTAGAGGAAAAGTACACACTAAACAATTTTATCTAAAAAATTACTGGAGAGCAAGAATGAAACTGTTGTTTTCATAATTGCAATTAACTTTTATTGCTTGTAATATTTTTGCACGTACAAATATCACTCTCCTAAATTCAAAAAAATAAAAAGTAAAATTTAAAACTTGGAAGTAAATGCGTATTTTTTATCTTTTTATAAACTTATTTTTATAATTAGAGAATGAATAATAAATTCCACAACTAGAATCAAAATAGTGTTTCATTAAGAAACTTTGTGCCATATTTTCTTACCAAAGTGCTTATTTTCTCAGGACAAAAATAATCCTAATTATTAGGTAAGGTAAAGGGATATTTCATGATCCATGATCTATATATATTATTTTAAAATCTTAGTAATGAATCTATAAAAGGTATAATGTCACAGGGAATAATTATTAAATAGCTTATTTAGATGAGAGAGTGAAAGAATGGTTTTCAGATAATTTGGGTTTGAAGCTAGCCGTATTGATAACTTGAGCACATTATTCTATTTTCAAAAGTCTCAGTTTACTAAAAGACAAAATGGAAATATGGGTAAGTAAGGCAGTATAGTTGTAAGGGTTAAATTATGACATAGTACCGTACTCGAATAAATATTTTAGGATTTGGGGAATAGCTATGCAGAGAATACTTTTGCATTGTTGTTCATATATCTTGAGATCAGAAAATGGTTAGATATACCAGAAGATCCAGAGTGAACTGAAAAGAAACAAAAATAAAGGAATTTCCATTTATGCAACTATTTAATAGAATTTCAAGTCACTAACAACTCCTGACCATGTAGAAACATCATAGACAAAAAGATGTTCCTTATGTTCAGCTGGATCTGTTAAAAAATGTTGGTTTTTTTTAAAATCCTATTTAACTTGTTTTTAAGTGACCTGATTGACAATTTTTAGGATCAACTAAAGGAGCATTTTATTTGTTCCTAGCACTATTTCTTTTCTTCCAAGTTTCATGTCTGTTTTCTGTCTCTTTTTTCATTATATAAATAGATAGACCCATGCCATATGTGTGACTTGCTTCAATTTCACTCTTTATCCTCTTATAGAAAGCTGTTTTAAATGGACTATACCAACACAACTAGAGGTGCTAGCTAGATCAACAGTTAATTCTAAAAATTTTGAAGGTTTTTTTGTAACACTTATTTACATTGGCTTTTTCATTTAGTTTCGAGGAAAATTTTATCACTGTGACAGTTAATTCAAATCCCAGCAAGACCTGGTAAGCAAATAACTTGCCAAGTTTTAACTAGAAGTGCTCCTTAGCCTTTACCAAAAGAAGGACCTATTTGAGGTGTATTTCTATAATGGATGAGCCTTCTGTCTGAGTATTCCATTACCTCACTCATTTTAAAGTCAATTTAGAACTCATGGACAGTGCCAAATTTGCAGCCTTGAGTCCAGACTCCCTTTTTTAGTTCACCAAGCAAGCATTGCATAAGTTGTCATGCTGCAAGCCTTCTGAGATAACCCCGTTCCATCACATCCTATTCCTGGGGGGACATGGCGGTTTCAGACTCTTAGTCTATCCAATAATATAAGCATCATTATAAACATCAGCAAATCAGGTTGAAATTTTGAATCCTCATCCTATGGGATATTATCATACCACTAACAGATATGAGTTGGCAAAGACAACCAAACTCTAAAATACCCAAGATCAAAGCTACAGTATTAATTTAGGATCATTCTAGGATCACAATTTGGTAATCAGAAAATTTATAAATGGTTAAATTCCCCAGTTGGACCCCTAAATATGCAGAACCAGATTTAAAGAATGGCAGATTAACCATCTTCTCTAAAAAAGAAATGATGTCATGATTGTTTATGAAGTTAAGACTATTTGTGCACATACCCTGTCTATAATTAGCATTTTCTGAGGGCTAAAGCATTGCTGGGGTAGGATAACCTTGGCCATTTCATAGTTTTAGTGCTATTGTGGGGTTCATTACATCAGTCTGTCAAATACTTTGAAGCATGAGGGAGCAAGGAGCTTTGTCCCACCACATAGCTTGCCTTTTGTCATAAGTGTCCTGATCTTTGTTATGTTTTCCCCTACAGCTTCCTCTACTGAAAATACCCAATTGTCTCCTGATATTGTAAACTTTGCAGGAACATCAGGTGGGTAATATCTGGATTATTTAGTTTTGGAAAATTTAAAAGAATAAATAAAGTAGTCCCAAGGGGAAGCTTAAAATTGGGAAAAACATCTGGTTTCAAATGTTGGCACGAGCAACAGAAATATGATCAAAAGAGCTGGGATTTTTTGAAAGGGGTAAAATCCAGCAGACTAAAAAGAACATTTCAAGCATCTGAAGGGTGTCCAAGGCTTATTTTTAACAAGATAGGACAACATAGTCCAATGAGCCATCAATCTGCCTGAAAAGTTTAGAGTGAGGACAGACATGTGTGTCTTCTCTCCCCTTTCCATCTACCGGTGCTGTTTTCATCCTTCACAGCTTAGCTCAAAAATCATCCATCTGATGCCTTCAGAAGCTCTCTCTCCTGACTCTCAACAGATGAATCATTCTCTCCCCAGAGTTCTCTTAAGACTCGCTCAAATTGCCTCATTCAGAACTGATCACTTTAATACAGATAATGATAGATTTATCTCCTTGGGCTGAGGCTAGGAGCAGTATCTTATTCTTCATCTTACCCTAAAACCTTTGCAATTCATAAGGAAGCTGCATAATTTAGGGTAGGTGACTTTAAATCACATATTACTTGCATCTTACCTGACATCGGATTTGTATACAACAGGTCACAAATGCCTCAATGAGCCATTTTTTGTTAACTTGGTTAATTCCATGACCACCATAAAAGACGTTTTAGCATATCTTTGGGTTAAATAAGAAATTTGCAAACACATTTTAGATACAAGAAATATAAATGAAAAAACAAAAAATACAAAAAAATAAGGCTATACAAAATGATTACTGGAATTATCCTAGATATATAGATCATGTAAGATTAGTTTCAGATAGAAGATAACTTTCCTTTCTGCAGCTGATTAGAGAGTTAGGAGCATGATGAGAAGAAAAATAATTCCATTGAGCCACCTACTGTGGAAGAATATTAAATATATGTTATAATTGTGATACCAGTAACTATTTCAAAGTCAAGAAATGATATTTTTATTACTATACTGGTATCTGTGAAACATTTAGATAATTTTAGTTCAAGGTTTTAATCTTTCTGATTTCCAGAGCTTTAATAGTTGTGCCCCGTCATGGTCAGGAAGGAGTGCTTATTCATAAGAAGCTGTATTTTCTCTCTTTAGTCATTAGTGAAAATGGGTCATAGATCATGTCATGTTGCCTGTAACCTAGTTATAAATCTGACAGGAGCAAAGTTTTGAAATCATGATTTCATTGAGGATCCTTTAAAAACTCATTAGCTTTTGATAATTATACTCATATCTAAAGCATTAAAATCATGGAGCTAATTTCTGCAAAAGATCAGCAGTGAACATGTTCTGGGGAAATTTTCTCTTTCAACTTACTGGGAACAAAAGAGAAGGCAGTTCAGGGCTCTAACGTGACACCCTATTTCAGATGCAGAAGAGAGAATTTCACAGAAGCATTGCATCGTGAGTTAGCTGATTCTAAAATGAAAAGCAAGAATATTAGAGCAACATCTCCAAATGTGACTCTGGGCACTGGAGAAGTCTCTCCACTTGTGATTGATTTGCATTTCTGCCTATGTCTGAATTCATATTCCATAAGCACAGATGGAGGTGTGATAGATTTTTTTTTTGAGCACATCTATTTATTCAGATACCGGATTCACTCTCTGAGTAGAGAGATGGTAAAGGCTGCTGTGAGCAGATGGCACACAGGCACTATGACTTCAGAAACAACATTCTTTAAAGATAAGTGGCACAGTAATAATAATAATACTTAGCACATATATTGCACCTTTGGTCTGCCAACATTAACTAATTAATCTTCAGTAGACCCCTGTGAGATAAGTAAGTGCTTATAATTATCTCTATTATGCAGTCAAGTCAACGAAGAATGTGTCTGCACATACTGTGGAAGAATTGGCCCAAGTTAAAGACCGGGTGGATCCAATTTGCATGGCTCTTTAAGATTTCTGCTCTAGTAGCAGCGACTAGTATTTCTAGACACCCTGCTGTCTGAAGTACCACGTAGATTTGAAGCAGGATATCAACCACAAGACATGTTCCATTCAGAAGGTTTATGCTCCAGGGATTCAAAATAGATCTGAGAAAAGTTGAGTCATTTTTCAAAAGCCCAAAAGGTCATGGCTGGTCAGAAGTAGGTATAGAATTACAGTCTTCGCCCACTTCTCTTCCTTAGAGCAGGCAATTTGACTCCGTACAATTTTCAAGAATATTCCTTAAATTCTTGAACAAAAGTATGGGTCTAAAGAAGTCTGAATTTTTCTCTTACCTTCTTCTGTATCTGGGTTGTTCACAATTGGATTTCTTCAGTTTAATGGTTCTAAGTGGGTATTAATAACCAACATTAGAATGGAGGTCCAAAGAGGCTTCTTGTGACACAGAATTGGTTAAATTCAGAAGCTTTGATGCTACCTACTCAGAGGACCAAAGAGCCTGCCATGGGGGTCTGATACTGAGATTACTGGAGTACACGATTATATCCAGTCTCAGTCACAATTGAATTATGTAGTTAAAAATAAAATTAGCAAAAAGGGGAGTATTAATACCTTCAAATTTATGAGCACTTGAGAAGAAAACATAATAGGAGATGCTCAATATCTGAAGCAAAATATGCAATCAAGTAGTATATTCAACAAATTTTAATGATCTGCCATTTGTTAATAATATATCACTGTAGTTTCATAGCTCTGTTAAGTGTATGAACCACATCATGTCTAACACCAAAAGTCCAGAGAACATTAACAAAATGATCACCTTAACCATTCCTCCCATTGACCTGCCCCTTTCGCGCAGCTAATTTGGGTTTTTTCCAGTTAATTTGTCATAATTATAAAAATCCCACATATTACTTGAAATGATACAGTGATTTTTCTCTCATGTACTTATTGCTCTTAGAATAATCACCTCAAGGTTTTGAAAATTTCTTATTACAAAAGGAACATGTTCATCTTTCCTAAAAGGTGAGTAATTTTCCAATGGATACACACACCATCGCTTCTTTTACAAGGCTAGCTGGGACTATTATAAATAATGGTACATGAACAAAGAGGTGTTATTATCCTTCTGATTCACGACGACGACGATGACGACATCACGACCATCCTGTTGTTCGTCGATTGCCTCGAACAGGCCCCAGTAACGTCTCCTTCGTCCTAGCCCTGAGATTTTTTTTAAAAAGTGCCATATTCAAGGCTCTTTCAGAGTTAGGAGAATGAGACCCATCATTGTTACTGGTATTTGGCATATTGGATATGCCACGGGAAGTTTGCCAGACTCTGCCGTGTAGGCAGGTTATATTTGGTATCCTGCCAGTTTGTCCAAAGTAGGAATGAGATAATAAGAGGTCATAATAAGATGTCGTGTGGCCGCAAATCCTTCTGATTAGCAATTCCAAATCTTTGTATTAATACCTAATGTTAGAACATTGGATCAGATAGAACTTTCATAATTCTTTAATGACTCTCCATTTCTTTTTCCTTAACATTGTACAAAATTTACATTACCTTTAACAATGTACTAGAGTTGTTTTTTTCTCCATATATTCACCAGCAGTTTTCTCCATTCATTTTGATATTGGCTATTCCATTGGTGTGAGGTAATCCTTTATTCAGATTTAATTTGCTTAATTTAATTTGCTGGAGTGATAGCACAGCGGGTAGGGCGTTTGACTTGCACGTGGCCAACATGGCTGACTTGAGTTCGATTCCTACGCCCCTCTCGGAAAGCCCGGCAAGCTACCGAGAGTATTCGATATGCCAGACACAGTAACAACAAAGTCTCCAATGGAGACGTTACTGGGCCCGCTCGAGCAAATCGATGATCAACGGGAGGGCCTTTACCTTTACTTTTACCTTAATTTAATTTGCTGAATAAGAAGTGAAGTCTATCATTGTTTTCATGCATCTGGGTCTCATATATATATATATATATATATATATCTCTTCCTTGGAAAAGCTTTTACTAAGATCTTTTGATAATTTTAAAATGAGACTGATTTTTGTTGAGGTATGAATTCTTATGTATTTTAGCTATAAACTGTTGGATATGGGTGCAATAATATCTTTTCCCAACTCAAAAATTGTTTTTTTAATTTTTGTGGTGATTTCTGTACAATATTACCAATATTTTCTTCTATGTGTTTTCTGTTTTAGATCTGATAACCAAATCTTTAATTGATTTTAAATCATTCCTTGTTTTACTAATCACTTTATAATCACAACTAATTATTTCAGAGAAAATACCTATAAACATCAAAGTAAATATCCAAAGATTGAGGTTTTCCCATAGGCAAAGCTGAAGATCTCAGTCGTTGGATTTTTGGAACTTAGGCTATAGTCCTTGTTTTTGGATATATCACTAGATCTGTGGCACAGTCCACACTTTTAACTAGATTTGAGCAGAATTTTCACCGGGGCCAGGTAGTACCAGGTGGCTTTATGTGTCAAATTATTATAAAATTTCTCTCCACAATACAGTGCCATGTGTCATTGTACATCTTGTCAAACTCCTCTTTAATGGAATCACAATATCTTTTTCTATGTTTTATTTCTCCCAAGACAGAGTAGCACAGTCCATCAAATCTGCTGCAATTCCTCTAAGATAACCATCTTTTGTATTCCTGCTTTTGGTGGCACATGATTATCATAAAGCAAAGACTGCAGTGGTTTCCTGGGCAGAACTGACAAAGCCGAGATCCTGTCCAAGCTTCACTATGGTACATCTTTGATTTCATGTTAATTTTTAATTGATGCTATACAATGATCTACTTTCCTTGTCTCCTTCTATGCCTTGTCACCTCCTTCCTTGCCTCTCCCACATTCCGTCCCTTCTCTCTTCCTCTCTTTCATCCTTTCTCTCTTTCATTCTTTCTCTTTCTCTCTTTCCTCTCCTTTTTGTATGTGACTGTGTAAATTTCCCAGCACTGTTTAGGTGTTAAATCTTATGATATTAATATACACAGTTATTGCACCATCACCAACATTATAGTGTTGAAAACTCTCCACCATTATTCTTTCTTTATAGTTTTGAATTGATTGACCTTGAGACACAGTCACAAAACTTTTTTGATAGGTTTTAGTTATACAATGTTCCAACAACCATCCCTCCACGGGTGTACATTTCCCACTATGATTATTCCCTGTATCTCTCCTGTCACCTCCTTGCTCCACGGCCTCTCTGACAGGCACTTTCTCTCTCTCTCTCTCTCTCCTCTCTCTCTCTCTCTCTCTCTCTCTTTCTCCTTTTGGGCATTATGGTTTGCAATACAGATACAGAGAGGCCATCATGCTTGGTCCTTTACCCACTTTGAGCATGCATCTCCCATCCAAAGTGATCCTCCAATTACATTGCCATAATGGTCCCTTCTCTATCCCAACACCCCTCTCCCCTAGCCCTTGAGGAAGGCTTTCAACTGTGGACCATTTGGCCTAGCCTGTATTTCTAACTGCACTTGGGTGTTAGTCTCATACTATGTTATTTGTTGTTTTTTTTTTCATCCCAGAAATGAGTTGCACACATTCTATATCTGTCCTCCTTCTGTCCTATTTCATTCAGCATTATACCCTCCATGACCATCCATCTATAAGTGAATTTCATGCTTTCATTTTTTAATTCTGAATCTGGGTGCATGTGTGTACATCTCAGTAATGACGGCTTTGACAGTTGTTTCTTCATCAGGGTTTTCTTCCTGTCCCTCTGGGACTTCACTGATTTTCATGCTATTCTCTTGGCTTCATTCCAATTTTCTCTTGATATCTATTGGTTTATTTGAGGCTCTTTTCCACCTTCTTCAGTTGTCTGAGATTCCCTGCACCTTGTCTTGGAGTTCACTAGTTCTGTCCTCAGCAGCTGTTACTCTGTTGTTGAGGCCTTCCAGTTAGATTTTCATTTCACCTCCAAGTTTTTCAGGTCTGTCATATCTGCTTGTATTTTCATTTTCATTGTCCTCATATCTGCCTTCTTATCATCTTGGATTTTATTAGCAGCGTGTTTATTGATTCTTTGAGCTCCTTATACATCCTTAACAGCTCCATTCTAAATTCTTTATCCAATAGGTTATATAGTTCATTATTACATTTTTTGGTTCATCTGGGCTAACAACTTCACTAAGTTTGGTTAGTTTTTTTGTTTTACAGTTGTGACCTTTGCAATTTGGAGTTGTTTCTTACGTGTTTTTGTATGGTTAGGAACCTGCAGTTAGGCAGTATTTGTATGTTACAGTGAATTATGGAGAGATAAATAAATGTGAAACCTGGGTTCACTGACCTCTAATAGAGGATATAGATAAAGTAACTTTGCGTGTTTTGGGGGTTAGATATTTTAAAGGGATGCCATGATATGTTCTTCCTGGGGGAAAATGTTGAGGATCCAACTTTCCCTTTTTGTGGGGGGGGTTGGACTTCAGGCTGGGGAGGATGGAAAGTCTTCTGCATCCACCACTACTCTTATGTCACTTCAAGGTTTTCTCGTCACCTTCCCAACCAAAACCTGGTACCTCCTAAACACATTGATTAATGATCTCTTAATAATTTTATAATCTAAGGCCAAGTATTTGTTCTCATTCAGTAACATCCATTACCTGGCATTGCTCCTCTATGTACTATAGGTGAACGAGATCACCAGGTATTTGTCCTTCTTACTCTTATTTCTCTTAACATTGTAACATACATCTAGGCACAGGTATAGTTTGGGGACTGTGAAAGCTATTTTCTTCTCTGCATAGTATTCTTGCATGCTATAATTTTTGCTCCCTTAAATTAGAATACTTTGTGTCAGAGAGGTAATACAAGTAGGCTACTTTCCTTGCAATCTAGGACCCAGTTTGATCTTCTGCACTGCAAATTGTCCCCTGAGCATCCCCAAGTATGATACTTCACCTTAGGAGTAAGCCCTGATTACTGCTGAGTATGACACCAAAGGAAACCAAAAATTAGGATGCTCTTTTTTTTATTCTTGTTTGTTTTGGGCCCACATGCAGAGGTGGTCAGGGCTCAGCCCTGACTCTTTGTGCACGGATCATTTCTGGAGGTATTTGGAGACCACATGTGATAAGGCAGATTCAAACCAGAGTTTGCTGAGAGCAAAGCTAGTTCTTTATTCAAAATTACAAAAGTTTCTCTCTTTTTTTTTATTGCTTTTTGGGTCACACCCGGCGATGCTCAGGGGTTACTCCTGGCTCTGCACTCAAGAATTACTCCTGGCGGTGCTCAGGGGACCATATGGGATGCTGGGAATTGAACCCGGGTCGGCCGCGTGCAAGGCGAATGCCCTACCCGCTGTGCTATTACTCCAGCCCAAGTTTCTCTTATTTTAAATGCTCTATGACTTTAAAAAATATTCACTGAACATTTTAAACCACTCTATAAGGGCATGCTATTCAGACATTGTGATGACTGCCATTTTGTGTGAATTCGATAATATAGAGCATAGCAGCAATATCCTTATAGCATGACTAGTTTGTCAGCAGATTAACAGCATTTGGATTCTGGAAGTTGTAATTTTTCAAATTATTTATACATTTCAATATATTCCATTGCCAATGTTTTAAAAATGATAAAGAGAGAATTAATAGCAGGGACCAAGCAAAACTTCCCAGGAAATGCATCCAGACAAGAAATTTTATTTACACCCTTTGGCTCTGGACTCCATTAAATGTTTGCTTTAATTGGGTACAAAACAAACAAATCCCCTCATGAAGACTTCTTCCATGGAGGTACTCCTGACCTTCACAGTTTGTAGTGATTTTTAAAAAGTTTACAAGTTTCATCTTCTGAGCATTGAGTTTGGCATTGATAGATGACAGACAGTTCTTATTTTGAATCTCTCTCTTTAGCAATATGTTGTTATCCTTTTAGACCATGTACTCCTAAGTGTCAAGGATACTATTAAATTATCAAATACACACTGAACTGAGATCTATATGTGGCCCATCTTTAAAAATCCTCAAGAAACATAATTATTTTATATTTTCAATATATTGTTCCTTAATTAGATTTCTTTCCTACTGTGCCTAGCAAAGAAACAATTATAAAAATATTTTACATGCTTATAATAACAAGTTTTGGTTAAACCCTTAATCCTTAAAAATATTAAAAGTAAAAAATAGTAGTCACTTCTGATTGGTAAAGCAGTTAAGGCTAAGATTACGCCAGCAAATCAAACTAGAAAAATGGGTTAGGATGTGAACCAACAGAAACTCAAAGACTCTAATTCTAATAACATTCTGAAAGAATTCATCAGTGATGGCAAATGGAGACTGAGTCAGTTGTTCTCTTTAATATAATGCCTAATATGACCATTTTTCTTTTCTACGTCATACAAACCTCATTATATTTAAATTGGTATACTTCATATTATGTATCTTATTGTATATCTTCTTCGTAAATTATTATTGCCTTGCTCCACAAAGCATCTTTAACTTTTTCCCTAACCCCTTTTTCTAACACTTGGTTGCCTTTTAATAGTAAATTGAGATTTTTAAAAACTCATAATACGTAAGACTCTAATCTCAATTAACTATCAACTATGTGGTCACTAAGATAATCAGCAAATTCTTATTGGAACACATTATATAAATGTGTGACAGAAGTAGTTGCTGACAAGATGCTAAACTAAAATACACAGTATTGGGGGCTTGTATTAAATTTGTTAAAATAAGCCTATTATCTAAGGTTGAGAATTATTTTGAATATGGAAAAAGCATACTAGATGGTAGTTCTAACTTTCTCTGACAGCACCATCCTTGGAAATCATGTTGTTATATGGTAAAAGGTAAAGGCCCTCCCGTTGATCGTCGATTTGCTCGAGCGGGCCCAGTAACGTCCCCATTGGAGACTTTGTTGTTACTGTGTCTGGCATATCGAATACTCTCGGTAGCTTGCCGGGCTCTCCGAGAGGGGCGGAGGAATTGAACTCAGGTCGGCCATGTTGGCCGCTTGTAAGGCGAACGCCCTACCTGCTGTGCTGAAAATATTAATATTTCATCTGATTCACAGCAATTTAGGACAAAGAATTGCTCTGTAGCATTTAAAATTTTATTTAATTAATACTAAGTTTAAATTAATGCATAAAGTGCAAAGTAAAAACTAAATATACTGTTGTCCATTCATCAAAAGCTGATACTCATGGCAGGCACTTGACTGTTTGCATATTTAATACTTTTCATTTAGTAATCCTCTCTTGTTAATTCATTTTGCTCACTAAACTATTGGTAATGCTTGACAGTGATGTTGAAAAATTATCATGAACTTACCATAAAAATGGAGGTGATTTTAGAGAACACTTTCATTGTTTTCTTGAAAATTGGGAGAAAATGAGTAATTCTTAATTTTGGTAATGAAACACAACAAGCATCCTATAATATACCAATTTTAATGCTCAGAATTTGAAATTCTTGCATTACAAAGAGATATAAATCTGACGAGGTCCTATATACCTAATTCAGTGTATGAACCTATTTCTTGTCTTTAACTAGGGATGTAAACAGTGCACATTTATTTTTTTATTTTTTTTTTTGCTTTTTGGGTCACACCTGGCGATGCACAGGGATTACTCCTGGCTCTGCACTCAGGAGTTACTCCTGGCGGTGCTCAGGGGATCATATGGGATGCTGGGAATCGAATCCTGGTCGACCGCGTGCAAGGCAAATGCCCTACCCGCTGTGCTATTGCCCCAGCCCCAACAGTGCACATTTAGAGGAAGATAACAAGAACTTCTCTTAACATGAAGGATACAGTTCTATGCTTACATGGAATCTGAAGGTCACTACATATGGAAACTATTGACAGTTTCATTTGCTTACAACATAAATGGCTGGTTCAAATTATTTATAGATTTTGTTACAAAAAAAATTCAATGACCATATGACCATAGATTGAGTTCAGAGATTAAGTTCAGAGAAGATAATAAACCCTAAATTAAAAATGCAGATACCAGGGCAAGAGAGATAATACAGATTGTAAGTCACCTGTGTTGTAGGGGTCCGAACTGTTTGATTATGACAGTGTACCTGAGTGCCCTGAGCTTGCAGGAGATGACCCCTAGCACAAGGTCAGTAATAAATCCTGAAAACTGTTACATGTGGCACTACACCTCCAAAACTGTGCACCAGTCTATTTCGCTAGATAGTGGGAAGGGGAAGAAGGGAGTGGATGGTTGGCCAGTCAACAGAAGTACTTGTTTTTGCAGGTCAAAAATTTATGAATTTTTGATGGCTATTCTTATGGCTATACAATAAATATTAGAGAACTATTATGATACAACTCTAGTAAAAATGTGTTTTTTCCCTCATTTTAGTAAATAAATTTCTTTCATTCATTCTATGCACCAGTTCGAGGAAAACTTCCTTTTCTAAGCATTTGTTCTCAGCTCAGTGACGCTATACAGGTGGTGCTGCCTCAGCAGGAAACTGTCTTCTTGCTGAGGGACCGCCAATTATTTGTAGTGAAACTAAAACAGAAGAATAAATATTACATGTTGATGGATGCTTGTCAGGAAAGAGAGTGAGGTGCTTTCAGTGGGGCTTGTCAGACACAAAAACCTTCAGCAAATCTGCATTTTCAATGGCAAAGTGGCTGGAATTCTCCAGCTGCTCCACTGGTGAACCTCGGATTCATCTCATAAATTTAAATTATAGATGACATAGCACTGGAATGGAAATAGATGACACCTTTAAAAATAAACCTAGTGCAACATTTGGAAAAAGGAATCACACATTTAAAAGAGAAAAGAAAGTTCCAATGTGCCAAAACAGAGCTTTTATTTATTGTCCTATTTACTATTCTCTGTCTAAAATTAGTATCGTTCTTACTTTTCCTTTTAGGTTCCTTTTAAAGAAGTGCTTTGGAGAAGTTCTAGTAGTTTTGTGCAACTCAAGGAGGAAGCTGGGGTTGCAGCTCTACCAAAATGCTTGCCAAGGTTGAGAGTAAACTGGCAAGGTATTCTGTTGTGTCAGCATTTAAGTATTACTGAAACTTTATCATATCAATGAAGAAAGGGATACAAAAAAAAAAAAGAAGAGTCAAATGCAAGAGAACACTTGAGGGAAAGCTGGTACCTAACATCTACAGAGAATTTGGTCACACTGGACAAAGCTTAACATCAGTAGTAACCTGAAAATTCAACTTTAATTTGATAAAGGAACTTGCTTTTAAAATGTATCCCAAGAGATCTTTATTCCAGCAGTCTTTCTGAATCGATAATGGTAAAGAATAAAATAGAATATAGGTCTGAAAATTTGCAACATCAGATGAAGATTTGCTTGCATTATGAGGAAACTTCCACTGGCCAGACCAGAAGGGAGAATAATTTTCTTTTGAATGGAAATATGAGGCAATAAATTTGATGATTTTTTCAACTTTTATGTATTTATTAATATAACCAGATGAAAATCAATTGAAATTCGAACGTGTATCATGAGAAACGCTTGCCGACTTTGACCGTGAGTGTGGAAAGGTAGGACTACAGCTGAATCTTACAAAGACAATGTTTGAGAAACAGCCTCGTTCCTGACGCCCCATTCGCTCTCAACGGAACGACCATCTCCGAATGCAACAGCTATGTGTACCTAGGTCGAGAAGTCAACATGACAAATGACCTGGCACCCGAGCTGCGCAGGAGGAAGAGAGCGGCTTGGAATGCCTTCAAGAACGTCGAAGAAATAGCTAAGAGAACGAAGAACTTCTGGCTCCGGGCACATCTCTTTGATTCCACTGTTCTTCCTGCATTAACATATGCCTCAGAGACCTGGGCCCTACGCAAACAGGATGAGAACGCCATTCAGGTCTCCCAAAGAAGAATAGAAAGAGCTATGCTTGGAATATCACGGTTCACTCAAATGAGAGAAAGAATCCGGAGTTCCGACATCCGTCGATGATCAAGAATCAGGGACGCTGTTTCATTTGCCAAGGTGTCAAAAATCAGATGGGCTGGACACCTAATGAGATTTAAAGACGACCGCTGGACTAGAGCTGTTACTGAGTGGATTCCACGGGATGTCAAAAGACCACATGGCTGCCCACTTACCAGATGGTCAGACTTCTTAGTGAAGATCATGAATGATCGGTTTGAGGCTCTTCATGATCCCAGAGCGAACAGATGCCATTGGGCTACACTAGCACGTGACAGGGACAAATGGAGACGTTACTGGCGCCCGCTTGAGCAAATCAACGACTAATGGGAAGTTAAGTGATTAAGTGATCATGAGAAAACACAATGGAATTCATGATTCAAACATATATCGTATCATTTTTAGAAAAAACACAGAAATTAAAACAACAGCTAGAAACCATAGCCTGTTATTAACATTAAAATGTTAATTGAGGAATAAGTATAGTAATATTGTGATTATCCCATGAAAGATATAATGAAACTTGGGCTGCATTAGATTGAAAATATTTTTAAGAGTAAGAACCAGATATATATTGGGCACAGAGAGAAAACATGAGTTCTACTACCAGAGATAACTTTTTCCTTAAATGTTGATGTTTCTTCTTTGTTAGTCATGGAAACGCACATTAAAGTCAGACAATTTAAGGATTAAAATCATGAGTTAAATAACATTATTCCACAGTACTTACTGTCTTGCTTGCTTTCTAACTCCATATTGTTAGAAAGAGTCAAATATATTCTCACCCAGTGATCAGTGCTGGTTTTCAAACGACACCCTGCATGTGGAGTTCTGGAAATGCAAACACCTACAGGAATGTGTTGAAGAAATGAGATAGCAAGGCCACCAAGTGATTAAGTATCTGATTCCATTCCCTAGGGTCTATCAACTTTGTTAATGGGGCATATGTGCTGAGAATTATGTAACGTTAAACATGGGGACCATTTCCTGGGAAAACAAATTTCATTCTTCCTCCAAGTCAATCTTTGGTAGGTCTAGTGTCCGGGTAAAACACCACCCTCTAGTGTACATCTCTAAATAATGCTGGTGAAATTCCTCTGACAATAATTTTTTAATGATAGTTGAGAGTATTAAAATTGGCATTGCAATACAGACAATTCTATTTTTATCCACAGGACTAACTGCTCCATGGTTGATATAGATTTCATTGGTGTGGTCAAATTGCTCTGATTCACCCCTCCCCCAAACAAAACAACTAGATGAAAAGAATTCAATAAAGTTGACCCATTTTATCGGAAAAAAATTGTCAAGAGATAGGCATTATTCAAGGACTTAACAAGTATGATAAAAACATAAACTAAAAAAATGGAAGAAAAATATTCCAAGATGGGAAAACTCGAAATTCGATAATTTAATAGTACCTATTCTTTGTAAAATGATATAAATTGATTTGACCATTGTTATGAGGAAAAATTACATAATTGATGAGTAACATAAATTACATATGGAAAAGTGTGTGCTAACAGAAACATAAAAATGTTTCTCAAAATTCTTCCAAATAATTGATAAATAAAATGCAAACTCTCTTAGTAAAAAGAGAAAAATAATTTATAAAAGTCTACATTAAAAGTTCTTTTAACGTTATCACCTGCTTTCACAAAGTAAAGGAATAAATAGAGCAATTAAAAGTATTCTGTAATTTCCTAGCAGAGGAAGGTGTTGGGAAAGTTTGCGAAGGCATTTTCTGTCTTTTCTCTGATAACGAGTTCAAGGAAATTGCACTAGTTTGTTTAAAATCTCTGAAGTCAGCTGCCAGTGAGCTAGTACATGGATTATCATGCTTAACTTTCATGTGGTCAACCTCAGTTTGGTCCTGATAAGGGAGTAACACCCTGCCATACAGCCAGCGATGTGACTTGTCCCCTCCCCCAAATTTTCTGCTCCCGCTCCTTCTTCAAATCTGAAGATCCTATAAACCAAGGTGAATACCTGAGAAGTTTTATTTCTTTTTTCTTAATCATATCTGGTGCCAACTACTAAAAGTAGACTTTCTTGATAAATGACAGCATGAACTACTTGAGAGTGTTAAAAATTCTGCCCATAGGCCATATACTCTTTCAAATCCAGACTCATTTTCCATAATAGTTTCTTCAAAATGTCTTTTAAAAATTCTCTCATTTGTATTATCAAATATGAATCAATGACAGAAACTCTGCTCATCAAAATTATATTTCAGCTAGTAGCTACTTATTTAGACTTGCTACCAGTAAATCTTTTCTCATAAACCCATGACTGCAATCTATCTGCTTCAGCTGATTATTCTGGAGTTCAACTAAAGACCAGTTCATGCATGTTTGTGCATATTCTCCCCAAGTTCCATATTAATAGCACACACTAGTTCAACACAATGTGATTAGGCACAATTATGTATTCAAAATAAAAAAGATAATTTTTCTAGAAACTTTTTTTTATATGATATTCAATATGCCAAAAAAAAAAACCAGTAACAACAACTCTCACAATTTGTTGTGAGACATTACTGGTGCCCGCTCGAGAAAATCAATAAACAATGGGAGGACAGTGCTACAGTGCTAATAAAAAATATTTGCCATCATACTGGGAGTCAGAATGCAGCCTAAATCCTCACCCAGTATCTAATTCTAACTAGATTTATAGTTTAGAAAAAGTAATTATGCTTCACGGTGTTTCATCCAATTACCAATTTTAAGCAAGGTAGTTTTTATTGAGACTTATTTAGAAATGTGGAAAAATCTGAAGGGGAATAAAGAGAGAAGCACTTGTTCAGGAGAGAACACGGTCTTCTCCAAAGTGGGAATAGCAAGCAAAGAAATATACAGACAAGCAAGCTAGGTATGTGTTTAAGAGACAACATGAATTTGAAGAGCAAATCAGTGGTGCTATTTAATGTCCACATTACTATTAATAAATCAAAGGTAAAAAGAATGCTAGCAACTCTTTGAGAGAGTGACAGAAGAACTGGGACTCCAAGCCATGCATCTGTACTACATGTCTTGTCCTCCTAACTACTGTGCTACGCAAATTAGCAAAACAGAAAAAGGTGTCATCACAAGATTAAATTTACTAAAAGATTTTATTTAGATGTCTAACATTATTTGGTTCTGATTATAATAAATATGAATATAAAATTTTTCCAAAATAATATATTTTAATATTAATTAAATGTCATAGTAGTAAACTTTGCAAAACTTAACTGTTAAAATTTACAGTTGTTTTTTGTTTGTTTGTTTTTTGTACCAATTTTGTTCTGCTGACACATCTGAAGTTAAAACGTTTCCTTTAATTTACAGATTTTTTAAAAAAAAATCCTATTTGGGACAGGAGCAGCATGTGGAGCATTTGTGTTGCATGCAGTTGACCCAGGATTGTCCCTGGTATCCCATATGGTTCAACAGGCACTGCCAGGAGTAATTCCTGAATGAAGAGACAGGAGTAACCCCTGAGCATTGAAAAGAAATCTTTATTAAAAAAATCCTCTTTGTAGGATTTCTATGAAGATTAAGTGCCAAAGACTTTTGGTACAGTTTTAATAGGTCAAGAATTCGATAATTTTTAACACTCTTAGAAATTAGAGAAAACAATGAGAGATAAATGTATGATAACTCAATTTAAGCAGAATTTTAGAGGATAAATGTAAATTCACATCAAATATAATAAGCATTTTTTCTCCCTAAATATTACTACTGGTTTAGTGGTCTAGGACCATTCCAGAATCTGTTCTGAAGAAAAAGTAGTTCTGGAAATCAAACCTGGGCCTCTGGCAAGCAGAATACATAATCAGCCCATTGAGTTATCTATGTGACACCAAATGACAATAATCTTCCTTTGCTACAACTGGCATGAAAGATGGTTAGCAATAGGATAACTTCTGATCCAAACTACTATGTTCCATGGAAGAAAGAACATCTGAAATTGTGAGGTAGTTTCAAGGAGAAGCATCTTAAATTTTTGAAATTGGCAATGAAAAATAAATTAGGTCTGAGGGCATTCGTTCTCCAAGCATCCTCTCTCAATACATTCTTAATAGTACATCAGTAAAAAATAATTTTTAACAAACATCAGTCACACGATCATCTGCCCCTACATATAATATAAAAGTGGGACGAAAGGCACATTATAACTGTGGTGAATATAGCAATCTACAACAGGAAAACTATATTATTTAGTTAATCCAACAAGATAGTTTGACAGTTTCTTTAAAAATAAACAAAACAGTGTGTTCTGAAATTTATTGAGTTTTTTCAATTTTTTAAAAATAAATATCCCTGCTGTGTTCCAATGTTCTTTAAACCTTGACATTTATATTGAGTAATAAACTTGCTATGAAAATGGTAACTTGGATTCTCCAAATGAAAGCCTCTTTAACTTAATAAATAATTTTCACTGCAGTTTTGTAGGTTCTTTCCAAACTCCAAGTCCAAATGTCAGAGCTAAAGACTAAAAGACTGAAAAAAGGAGAGGTTTTGTTGATGTTTTCAATCCCATTACTGTTTTTATGGAGGTTTTTGTTCCAACTGAATACAACACATCATATGGTCTCTAGTTAACATTGGCAAAGAAAAAAAATGAATTTTCAGAATTAAGAGAGTTAAGAGATAGAGACAATTTGGTCTAAGGATATCAGCTTCTCTCTATCTAACACATTTAGGAGTGTGAGTAAAGTGAAGTGGGCTTTGAGTAAAGAACATTATCTTAAAATGGTGCAAAAGCACCCCACAACTAAATTCATATTTTGAGAACTCTATCAGGAACGAGGAACGGAGGCCAAACTGACACTACTCAGCAATTAACAAGAGTTGTCCTTGTATTCATCAGCTCTATTAGGCACATTTAGCACAATTGATCAAGCAAACTTTGAGAAGGATCATAAGGAAATAAAGCCTCCTTCAGAGCAGTAGGAAAATGAATAGCTGAATGGAGAAAATTGTGCCACACATCTTGTCCTATTAGTGTTAACGCCAGCAGTCACAATCAGTAGTTTATTGTATAGGGCAATCTTGTTGATTAGAAATGGGATTCAAGTTCATCAAAATGGAATGGCATGTAACTCATCCCTTCTATTCTTACAGAAATAACTTATGCATCTTTATAGACATATTTATTTGTAGCAGTAAATTATGTCATAGGAATTGGCTTTGGAATTTTGGATAGTGCCTTGTCAATCACTTCTGCCATTCATCTCTTGAGGAACTAAAGAACAAATCACAAAAAAAAAGTTCATTTCACCAGAAACAATTTTTTAATATTTTAGTAAATTTAACATATCCAAAATATCTGTCTAAAATTCTTTGTAGTATTACTTAGACTATCTTTCTATCAAGTAGGCACTGTGCTAAAGGCCGCTATATATAATTATTAATTTAGTGATCTAAAAGAAACAGCCCTAAAGAAGTAGACTAATGTGCTCAGAATTACCCAGGAGGTCTCTAAGTGGGAAAATAAAGCAAAGCCAAGAAGTTTAAAGTTCATAGTCAGCCACTAACTCCTTTCTCTGACTTGCAACATCAGCTCATTACCCCCGGTCCTGACCCAAACAGAGAGGATACATAAACTTAGTTGCTTAGCAACAGGATTGCTGAGCAAAGAGGTAGAATTTGCTTTAATGCTGCTTCTTGGGCTGAAGAAGGTCTTTGCATTGCATGCAACCTCTAAACTCAGTGATTTTCTATAAATACTGCCTAGATCAAAGTAATCCTGTTGATACTCAAATACTAAACACTGTCTGTGACTCGACACTAATACTGTTATAATATTTAATATTTATAAATGTATAACTTTATTAAGTGTTTTGAACATGCTAATTTGAAATGAAGATGGGGAAATTTCCAAAATATAATTTTAGTGACAATACTTATTTTAAAATAGGACACTATTTCTGGGTTATTAGGAAGACGACAAATTTCCTTTGAAATATTTTAAGTCTATTCAGCTGTCCCACCAAAGCATGTCCTGTGGTCGCTCCAATACTGTATATTTACTTTGAAAAAAAAAAAGTTTTCAGTGAGAACAATAGTCCCAGACACCACAGATGGAAATTTAAATATGGTGTGATACTGCACATCAGGAGCCAGCTAAGGTAACTGTGTTGCAATCTGCGAGTTACTGTTGCGAAAAGATCCCTTGGCATTTTCTTAACAAGAGCAGAGTGTTAGTGCCAGTGTTTTGGCTTGCTTCCATTATTTTTTTTTATGCGTATGAGCTCCAAACACCAATACTCCCTACATTTCACATCTTATATGACTTTAGCGTTATAGGATTCACATTAAACATTTTTCCTTCAAACACATACTTTAGTGATAGCAACACGGACCATATTAGGTGTTTATGGCATTCTATGGAGAAAATTGTGTTTTGCTCTTAAGTTATAGTAATAGCATATGTATTATCTTTTTTACCAAGGTCCTGATTGCAAAATTTTCTCATTTTATACCTACTTAATCACATGAATGCTTCTATAAATTTTAGCCAATTTTAAGACAGGTAAAATAAACAAAAATAGAGGAGACTAGAAGAGAAACATGCACAGCTATTCATAAAAATCATATTTAACACAGTACCTGATAATACACTGGAATATTTCACAAAAATTATTTATAAAATAAGATATATATTTTACTTAAAATAATTAAACTATATTTTTTCATCTTAACACTTGTTATGCTCTAATGAAAAAGAAACACATCAGTGGCATAGTTACATATTTATAGATAGTATATCAACTTTGTGATAAACTATTTGGAAGACTACCTATAAAAGTTTTATTTCCATTTTATTTTAAACTCTGTACTGAAATATCTCAAGTACTTATCAAATCTGATATAGGGCCTATGCATCACAATCTGACATGGAAAAAGTTTGGAAATTACCACTCGATTTTTAAACAGTAAAAATAAAAACCGAAGAAAACATCTTATAGTCGTTAAAGAAATGAAGTCACAGGGAGAGTTTGCCTAAAAATTGGGGAAACCAATGGGAAAATGTAGAGAAAGAAAACTTCTGAGACTGAAAATGTTTAAGGTGGCCAGGGAATGGCAAAAAGGAGAAAAGAGTAAAGGAATCTGAATTATAATTGACAAATGGAAGCTCAATGTAGACAGCATGGAGAGTTAAAAACTCCATGGGAAACGCTTGAATTTCTGTGAGCTTTCCCTCCAAGATCTCAACCTTATTCTCATAGTGAATAATGGAGAAAAATTTTGTGTTTTATCCAGCAGGGAGAGGGGGAAAAAGAGTATAATTTTGAAATAATTAATAGAATTCTTTGCTTCTTAATCATGTCAGTCTTTGTGAAAAGCTACATAACCAAAATATCACCTGCTAAGTTTTTATCAGAGATCAACAGACCTGGGGGAAGGCAAATATTGACTTCTAATTAGCTATCGATTTTCATGTGCGAAACATAACTATAGTCCACTCCCACCAACCACATTGCAGAAGGGAACCCCCATCCCCAACCCCCCCAAAACTCTAGTCACTCAAGACATTTTATCTATGGCAGGAAGGAACAGGAAAAAATGGAGAAATAACTTTAAAAATTTCACAGATCAAAGACATAAGCTCGCTAAGTGACCAAGACTTAATCATAAAATTAGGTGGAGCATTTTCTTTCTACACACAACTCAGAACCGCTAAAGGCTTTTTTTTTTTAATATATATTAGCCCATTTTATCTGGCACATAATGTCAGTTGTTAGGAAAATATTTTAAGGTATATGAAAGCCAAATTTAGATATGATTAGAATGGTGGAATTTTCAACTATGCATTAAAATGTAAGCAATTAAAGTTACATACTGAAGAATAAAGTGTCTTGTAGGAACAGGTAAACGATGTTCACAAAAATATGGAAATTTAAGAATGAAACAAAAGAAGTGCTACAAGTTTGACAAAACCCAGGTAATCCAGAACTTTGTGACTCTATGACCCTAGACTCTGGGCTCAACAGGACTGGGATTGGAGATCTTCTGCCCATTTTCCCCCAGTCTCTGCCAACTCAGGGGTCACCCCCAGAAGCCACATCCTGCCAGGTCCAGATAATCTCGTCATCAGCCACCTTCTAGATTGCATGACTTTTTCTCCAGGAGGGAGCAACATGACTCCCGCCATAACCATGCCACTGGACTCTGTACCAGGCTGTTTCACTAAGTGTGCCACAGAGTGGGGTGGGTGAGAGCCCTCCCTGGCCCAAGGGATCCAACCCCGGCAGCCAAAAACCTCTAGAATCCAACCACCGCCATGATCAAGGCTATTCCCCACAGGCTCGGGTAGAGACTCACAAACAAATGAACGTATTTCTAAACCGTGTGGCCACATTCAAGGCTGCGAGGCACATCATAAGATGGTTTTCCATAACAGACAATACAAAATGTATTATTTTGGTTGTGCTTTGGGACAGGGTTTGAGGCTTGACATGGAAACATCCCAAATTTGGTGGTGGGAAGGTTTAATGGTGGTGGGACTGGTTTGAATATTAACTCTAATCAAATATTGTAAACCACGTTATGAAATAAAAAAATAATTAAACAATGCTAGAGACCAAAATCACTATGAAAGAAGTGAAGCAAAGTTTTGTGTTATTATTAAGTTTTTTTTTAATTGAGTCATCATGAGATATCATTTGTTACAAAATTTGTTCAAGACCAGGTTTTACTCACAATAATCCAACACCCATTCCTCCACTCATGTCCATTTCCCATCACCAATGACCCCAGTTTCCCTCTGCCACCCTCCTCCCCCCGAAGAGATGTTCTAAGAGGTTCTTCATCCTCTTAGGTATTTCTTTCATGCTCTTGAAGGCATTCCAAGCTCCTCTCTTCCTCCTGCGCAACTCAGGTGCGAGATCGTTCATCATGTTGAGTTCTCGACCTAGGTACGTATAACTGCTGCATTTGTAGATGTTCATTCCATTGACAGTGAATGAAATGTCAGAACAAGTCCTTTTCTCATAAACATTCTTCGTGAGAACTTATCAACATAGTAAAATATTAAGGCTTTTAATAAAATACTAGATTTTTGTAAACTGTGATATAATTGCAAAATTCAAACTAGAAGACAATAAAAATAAATTCAACCCAAAAGGTGATTAACATGGATGATATGGGTATTAAAGGATCATATTGTGGCGTGATTAACTTATTTACCTTGCTAAATATATAATTGTGACGATTAACTCTGACAGATACATTGTTAAAGATTATGAATCAAATACTGACATCTGAAAGATCATTTTCATGTGAGAATGGAGAAAAGTGTGTAGAAAATAGGTGGCTGTAATATAGATCTATCACATATTGTTGTAATGCAACATATAATAAAAATATAAAAATCATATACAATTAAAACATCAAATTTAGGTTGTCTTAATTTTTTGTGTTCCCATGTCACAGAAGCAGTTAAATATGCTTCAAGATGTGTGGCATATTTTTGAAAATACAGAAGCATTGTTTCATATACAGTTCCAAAGAAATAGAGCAGGATAAATTTCAGAAGTGGGGGGTTGGAGAGGTGGTGGAAATCACATTTCAAAGCCATAGGAATCCTGAGTATATTTATTACTAATGGATGGAAACTTCTAGGGAAAAATGGGGTTCAAATAAGAGGTCTAAAATAGATATTTTCAGAATATCACTATAAAAAGAGAGATTGCTGTTATTTAACTACTGAGCTGAAATCTGAAATCCTTAAAATGCATTTTTCGGCTTCTGATCCTGACCTCCTACAGACCAATTAGAGCTAAATAATTGTTGTTGGTATGACAACCTCAGGGAGAAACAAAAGACTACTTTCTTTAAATGAAGCTACAAAGTTAATCTTTAAAATAGAAAATAAGCAGGGGTGGCTACCAATTGTGTCAAGTTATAAGATCACATTGGATAATGACACTTTTCTTTTAGTAATGTTATTAAGATCACAGTGGAGCACAGAGAGCTAAGGTATGCACATCACTGATTTGTAACTTTTAGCAGTCTTTAATATTTAGTTATCAAAGCCAAATTGATTATTTCATTTATATTAAGAGCAGAGCATTTAACATCCTTCAAATATTTATATTATATAGATATTACTTTAGTTTCACATCTCAGCAGGTGAGGTGCCAAAAAGTTTGATAGCCAAAATTCATATATGTTTAATTTTTTAAATTCTGGTAAATTCTCACTTCTGATAAACGCTTTTATTAATGATAACATGCAAATTTAGACACACGTTGTCTTTGCTGTTTTAGTACAAATATATTATCCTTGAATTAAGAGCTTTATAAAGGTAAAATTGTTGTACAAGAAACTTCATATATAGATTGACATAGAAATTTATGAGTTTTGACCTGGGAAGTGCCCCTGAAATTATCATCAATATAGTGACGTGAACTTCTACATATTTCTCCTCAGAATTTGTTTTTGCCCAATATAACTCAGCTCTCTGTTTTGTTCCCTCTAGCTACCATCCCCAGCAATCCTCTTATCTGCTTTTTATCACCATCTTTTAAAGGGGAGGTATTACATGAAATTTTATATAAATAGAATCATCTGCTATTTTTCACTCACATATTTTGGAATTTATTAATTTTGTTATGATTCTTTATATTACTCAATAACTATGCATTTATGTATACGCCATAATTTTCCTATATATTCACCTGTTGAGAGTCATGTGTATTTTCTAGATTGTGGGGATGTTTTTGGCTATTACAAATAACCATACTATGTAAATGCCTTTGCAAATAATTTTGTACTTAATTTTCTCTTGGGTAAGTGTTAGAATATATTGAACTAATTTAGGTTTAAAACTGTTTATCCAAGCAACTCTAATAACGTGCTTTGGTTTGGGGGGCCATAACCTCCTGTCTTCAATGTTCCTGGTGCCATATATTTTGCAAGGGATTGCACCATACCCAGCACCAAATGCACAACAATAGATACATAAATATGTGTGTATGCGTGTGGAGGTGTGTGTCACATGACATGATTCAAAGGCTGGAGTGCATGCTTTTCCTGAAGGAGTCTTAGCTCTATCCTCAGTCCCTCCTAATTCTCTGAACACCACAAGAAGCTCCCCAAAACACCATCTTGGAGGAACCTCTGAACACCAGTTGATGTGGTCCAAATCAACAAAAGAAAATAATGAAAAAGATACTTGTTTGAATCAAGTCTTGAAGTTTTACTCTTATTTTTCTCATAAAAGTTTTAGTTCTTTCACGACTGAGTTCTATAAGCTTGTTATGTATGATGTGAAGAAGCAGCTAAATATTTTTATATTTCTTCCTTCATCAATTTTTCTGGAAGAACCTTGGTAATATGTTAATATTAAATATATGACTTAATTTCATAATTTGTATACACACCATGATCATGACATTCTTAATTTTTCTTAAGCATATGACTATTGCATCAATATTTTTAATGTGTTTTTCTATTATGCCGTGTTTCTTTGGAATTCTATTAATAGTTTTTCCTACAATAGTTTCTGTAGTGTGAATATTAATTTTCTTTTGATGCCAGAGTACCTATCTTGTGAGATTCTTTAGATTTTCTTGTGTTTTGACTTAGGAAGTAAGTTTATTGAAAATCATTTGATTCTTTCAATGTCTGCTTTAATCTTCATAGGGAAATTTTAGGGCAAATAACTAGTCTAGGATAAATTTTGACCACCTCTTGAGGCAATACCTATTATTTTGTACTATGTGGCTTCTTTATTATTGTGGTTTTGACTCTATATTTTGGGAACACAAGCTGTTTTCATTCCTGTGTGATCATCAGGGATTACTTTGACAATTGGCCTAGAGTTTTCTTTGAAATAGGTACACAGTTGAAGATATGAGGAGAATCCTGTGCAGATATCCAGAGCTCCTTCTGGTATTAAGGTACATTCTTCTTCATAAATTTATCCTTTCTAGATCTTTCTGGAACTTTAAGACCAGCAAATTCTTTCCATTATGGTATCTCCTGGCTTATCAGTGCAGGGCATCCACCGGGCTCTTGCTTAGTTTCAAGCATGGCTGCTGAAGTGTCTTTCCAGCAACAAAATGAGTTAATCAGAAAATTTGAATAATTAATAGCACTTTACTTAGATCACTACCATACATTGATTATTGTTTGATACTCATTGTTTATCATATTATGCACTGTTTCATAAAATTTGTCTGAGTTTTTAAATTCAAGGAACAAATTTATGTTGACTACACTATTCCATCATTGGTATATTGTCTTTGATGAGATATTCAAGTACATTCGTAAATGTATATAAAAATATATGTAAGGTAAATTTCTCTAAAGGAAAAAACTCGATTTTCAATCATTAATGCTGTTTTGTAAAATAGAGGAGAAGTCAAAATGTCTTCCCTAGGAAAAGAAGCAGTTCCTTAGGTCTATTAGGTAAAATACCTACCACTTTCTCTCAAAAGCCTGTAAAGAACTTTACAATATTCTTGCATTCTGACTGCAGACGTAGTTCTGATTTAATCACTCATTAATATATATTTTCAAAAAGGATAATTTAAATGGAATGACTTATTGGTAACAATATTGATTTGATATATTACAATGTACATGATATTTCATATACCAAATAAACTAGCATTTCATCTGGTTTAATTAAATCTTGTAACATTTAAAAATTTTTTTTTAGAATTCAAATCTCTTTTTTTCTCTTTGGATCACACCCAGCAATGCTCAGGGGTTACTTCTGGCTCATGCACTGAGGAATTACTCCTGGCAGTGCTTGGGGGACCATATGGGATGCTGGGAACCCGGGTCGGCCACATGCAAGGCAAACACCCTACCCTCTGTGCTACTGCTCCAGCCCTAAGTCTTGCAACATTCTTACAGGTTAGAGAAATAGGGTATTTTTATTTTTTTTTAAGAGACAGAAACCATATTCCAAAAGACATAAGATCTTCCAAGCAAAAATACCTAAGAGACAGGACAGATTTGAATTGGTCTTTCAACTCCTGTACATAGCTTTTTCTACTTGCTGCATGTGTTATGTTATTATGTTTAAGGAAACAAATGCAATCAAAAGGTTCCCATACCAATCTTAGCACCGGCACTATTTGTTTAGGTTTTGGCACAATTCACCAAATTTATGAAATAAAACATATAGCAAATGAATAAACAAACTTCTAGTACTCTTCATCTTGACCTGACCTGATATGAATAGTTTCATTACTCATATTGGGGTATACAACTTAGATAATTAAATCAAAACCATATGCTTTCTTGATTTAATGATGTATTTTATGAGAAATATATTTTCTTTCTGCATAAGTTTTTTAAGAAGGACAATCTTTCCTGGATTGGAATGATAGTACAGTGGTTAGGGTGCGTGCCTTGCACATGACCCAATGATTCTATACCCAGCACTCCATATACTTACATGAGCACGCCCAGGACTAATTACTAAATTCATAGCCTGAGGTAACCCCTGACCATCCCTGAGTGTAGTACCAAAACAAAAACAGGCAAAATGGACAAACATTCTATGTCCATAAAAAGAGAATCACATAATCATTTAAGGTGACACAAAGAAGTAAGTGAGTGACAAATTACCTGGAACATTACCCTGCCATGATTAATATCATAGGGGGCAAAGTTCTCAAGCTTAATGATACATCATTGTCTAAACTCCCTAAACACAGGAAGAGTTCAACTGCACCCACATACTAATATTTTTTAAATTTTTTTAGTCACAAAGATATAAGGAAACTTTGTTTTGGCAGCCTCACTCTGTCATGAAATACTTCATGAAAAGCATATATTTTAAATAAAAATCTTTAATATTTCATAATGTTTATTTAAATTTTACATCTTTTTAAATTGTGTGACCAACCAGTATAGCTTCACTCTAGGAAGCCTTTAGGGCTTTTTTAAAGCTCATCATATAAAAAAAAGTCAGCATAAATGAATAACTATTAAGACAACATGGTAAAAACTCATGAGTAAAACATCTCTAAAGCTACTAAGCATGGACGCCAGAAAAAATTTAAGTTAAAGGTCTTTTTGAAGGAGCTAAAATCTGTTATCTAAAATAAAGACTGTTCTAGATAAATCTGTTGACTGTGATGAGAAGAAATCTACTTAGCCTATTTGCCATCTTTCTCTCTCATTTTTTCGTATATTCTCATTCATACTTTCTTGGTTCTATCTCTAGAGAACGTCAATTGCCCTCCCTCTTTTTACTCAGACCTTTTTCTTCACTATCTTTGCTCTTTATTTTAAAGATTCTCTCATGAAATTTTCTAAGCACAACAACCTAGAGCTTCTTTCATATCAGTATCCTTTGTTTGATTGTTTTGTATCTTTGGAATGTATTTGCTGGTGTGCTTGGGTTTTATTCCTGTCTCTAGACTCAGGGAACACTTCCTGCAATGCTCAGGAAATGGTATTCCATGCCAGGATCAAACCCTGGACAGCTGTGTACAGGGCAAGTACCTTATCATCTAAATGATCTCCTTTTCTTACATACACACCAATATTTTGTACTTAGTAATGTCTTTAATGGGATAAATTATTAGAAGATAGTATGAAAACATAAGTAGGAGCAAAAGTACATGTGTTGAAGGAGATTTTCTAAGTCTCTGAATATGCAGTATCTATATTAGTTGGAAAAAATGTAAACTATTTGGGAAAATTGTGACAACCACTAGTAAAGTGGTAGACCAAAATAACTGAAGACAATAAATATGTACAAAGCATCAAAATTTTCTTAAAAGTCCTTCATGGAATGTTTAAGTTTCATGATTGTTTATTGTGTGTAAATGTATGGATTCTGACAAATTGTTGTTCAATACTTAATAATGTCTCCAACATGTTTTTAATTAAAGAATTTAAGTCTGAAATATTGAATATTACACATGAATGAACATAAAGTCCAATTCAATTTGATCTGAAAACACTAAAAAGCTTGTTTTTTAAAGGGTTATACGTGTTACTTATCTTTGGGTGACTGTTTTAAACTAGTAAAAGTAAAGTAAAGGCCCTCCCGTTGATCATTGATTTGCTCGAGCGGGCCCAGTAACATCTCCATTGGAGACTTTGTTGTTACTGTGTTTGGCATATCGAATACGTCACGGGGAGCTTGCCAGGCTCTGCCGTGCGGGCGAGATACTCTCGGTAGCTTGCCGGGCTCTCCAAGAGGGGCAGAGGAATCGAACTCGGGTCGGCCATGTTGGCTGTGTGCAAGGCAAACGCCCTACCACTGTGCTATCGCTCCAACGATAATTTTAAACTATTAGTAAAATACTACTTCAGCTATGCATGTCAAAGGATACAACTAGTCTCCAACCAGGTTTAAGCTGCTATGGCTAATTAACTATCGTTTATACTTTCTTGTTGATTTCCTAAGCAAGAACATTGAACCATTTAAATTTTTCCAACATAGTTCTCATGTCAAAACTATGGAAGACATAATAAAATAAGACTTGGGTGGTAACAGATCTCAAATCTATCAAAATAGAACCCGCATGTTTAATTTGTATTTAATAGGAACACAGATCTCTATTAAATACCTTCTATTCCTGGTGACTTAACAAAATCTAAAAGTTACAAGTATTACCCTTGTGACAATCAGGTTATGAACCATATTAAGGGATTTTTCACTTTTTCCCCTTCAAGAAAATTTGTAAGAACATTTCTTTAGTGTGTTCTGGATTAGACAGGTTAATTCACTTTTACTAAAGAAATGTGAAAAGCAGAGGTACTTACCACTTCCAGACGGAAGCCTTAATAGCCATGACCCCTTTTCCTACCCTAATAATCATAAAAGTATGTGCTGAGATAAAACCTCCATCAACCTTGCTTGGGAGTTACTATAACAAACATAGTCTTCAGCTAACTTGAAGTCTATTACTTTAAACTTTTGAACATGCGGGATGAGAGAAAAATAAGCTCTTGTTTAGTTTAAGTCTCTGAAACTGAGATTTAAAATATTCTGTTATCACAGTATCATCTGTGTTAATGATAAATACATGCAGAATAACCCCAGGACAACCACCAAACAAAATGGGAATAATTTTTATCAAAAATAAAAGCTATAATGAGGAATAAAATAAAAATAAGATACTATCCTGGCTTAGTAGGTTACACAAAGGTATTTCAGAAATGAATAACAAAAAGATTCTATTTCATAAATGAAAAACAAAAAGTTCTCAATATTTCAGACAAAGGTTGTAGGTCTTCAAAACACTGATTTATTATTTATAAGGCTCTGGCACTTAAAATCTTAATTTCTTTCTAGCAACACTGAATATTAAAAGTTATATATACTTTATAACTCTAATCCTAGGACCTACTGACATTTAGCTTAAAGCAAGAACCAGATTTCTTAAAAATGTAATAAATAAGTATTTAGCCCCCCAATTTATATATTATTCAGAGTATCTCTACATGGTGACTCGTATTGTATTATTTATCTATTAACTTACCTCCTATCTTTTACAATGCCAAAATTATTATTCTTTGGCTGAGTCTCCTCTGCCAGCTATAAAAAGTACATATTAATCCAATCAAATGACCGTGGTTGTTAGTGCTGATCAGCACTAATGATAATTATTTCCTTACTCACTAAGAATCTAGGCCATTTTAAATCTAGGTCTTTGATACCTTTTAACAATATGTGTTCTAAAATATTATAATAGCAAATTTTATCAACTACTTAGCTACTGTGTTAAAATGTTAAAAAAAACACAATTAGAATAATAAATCAAAAGCAAAAGATATGTAAAACTAATATATTTTAAAGCTCCTGTCCAAAGGTCCTCAAAATACATATGAGAATTGTCACTCTGATTATGTATAGGTGAAAGGTCATTAAGGATTTTACACATTCCGATCACTGGACCTGTTTTGAATATTATTGTAGGAAAAGTGTTACAACACATAATTGATTTTCAAATATCATCCATGTATTCCATGTTCTAAGTTGTGATCTTGGAGAAAGGCCTATATGATATAGTCCATGATAAGACCTAAAAATGATTAAGAATTTAATGTTCTATTTATGTAAGGACAAAATGATCATCTTCAAAAGGTCCAAATTAATACATTTTCTTGCAATCTTTGGTTAATTGTGGCAAATATTTCTTCTTGTCCCCAGAATGTAAAAAAGAATAAGTAATTTTTTTCTATGTTCTTTTTATTTGTTATGTATGCAATAAATTTAATTTGTGACATTAAGCCACTGAAGTATCATATATTAATGGATATTCAACATTTTTTTTACTGAGATGTGTGTTAACATATCCAAGAAAAAAAATAAGCTCTGGTTCTATAGGTAAATTACACATGTACTTATCTAAACTCTGAAAACTAATTTACTTTAAATGAAATGCAAAAATTCATGATATAGAATGTGGTTATAAAATTGTGAGAGCTTGAAGTTTTATTTGTAAATCAAGGCTTGAACTTGATTATCATATCTTTGCCAACAATTCTAGATTTGGTAAAAAGCCCTATCTTATTATAATATCTTTTAATGTGATTTCTAATAATTTAAACAGTGTAACATCATACATTATACATGTCAATATACTGTGCCAATATAGGATGTGATATAGCTCTACTCCTCTTTTATATTTAAGATGTATGAACTCAATACATCCTGTTATCCAAAGCAGCCAGAAAGATATTTGAGAAGAAAGTTAACTCAGTACTCTTTATCTAAAAATAAATAAATAAATAAATCAGTCTCTTTGGGCGTTCAGAACATTATCAAACTGATTAAATTATTTTCATTATAGCAACTTTAATGGTAAAATTATACCCAAAGAAACTGGAATTTTTAATAACGTGTCAATGATCAGGGATATGGATCAATGGAAAAGAGTGGACACAGCAGAGGTCAGACTGAGAATTCGAGTCTTTGTATCTTCAAAATGAAAAAAAAAGGAAACAGTAAATGTGTCTAATCAAGACCAATGAAGTATATATGTGTAATTAAAAGGTTAACAAAAAATGAAATGGCTATATGTAGATGCTATAATATACATATTATTTAATGTTAAGCAAAGTATTCATTACAATATACTGGTAATGACAGAAAAAAGTTTCTACTTTCTTGTCTTTTTAGGAACTTATGGCATTTTGAGGGAGAAGACCCCCAAACATCATAAAACTTCTGATGAGACTTAAGATCTTCAATATATTATCAATGAAGCTACTCCCTTTCCTCATTTTTAAAAAAGGAATTGAAAATGTGAAAATTTAGAACAAAATATAGGCTGGCAGAGAGAAATTTCATCTTGTTTGGTCTCTGAAACAGCGGAGGACTGAACACTTGTAAACACGGTACCTTGAGCAATAGTTGCCTTATGGCTTATAGTTTGAGGCCAAGAATAGCATGATAAACTTAGAATGTGTTTATCTCTTGGCAGCTTCACTTCACTTGCAAGCTGGGAGGGACAAAGACCAACAATTTTCCACCTACAAAGTGCATCTATGCTGGCAGGCAGCTCAGTGAATAAGTCAACTTGAACTTCCAGATCAAAACTACTCTCAAAGACAGATGGACAATTTCGGGAAGTGGGGAGATACAGTCAATATTTCAAGGCATTTGTGGGTTCAGTGTCCTGTTGTTTGGGATGTGTGTGTGTGTGTGTGTGTGTGTGTGTGTGTGTGTAGAAAAAAGCTTTAATTTTGAGATTTCACATATGTCTAGTGTATTTACGGGACAAGACATAAAATATGTGCAGATTTTTTGAATTTCACTTCATTGTTAGTTGAAAACAGGTAAAACGGTAAATTCAGTTTGATAGTCCATGCTTTGTATCCAAAGTATGCAAATTTAAATACATTTTCCAAATATTTATTTTATTCCATTATACAATTTACTGCATTTACAACAATAGAGCACTATATCTTTCTGTTTAGTTCAATGGCTTAATGTCAATTGTTTACCAATTCAGTTTAAGTCCAGGTTGACCTTTGTTCTTCATTTTCAAAATGCTCAATTTAAAAATTAGCATTAATTACATTAAGCATGATTGGAAGAAAAGGAGCTGAGCTGCTATAATTTTGAAAACTTAGCAAAGAATTTCTTATTAAAAGGCTGAGACATCTGCTGAAATGGGGTTATATGTATAGTAAGGATGCAATGTTTCAAATTATGAAGACATTTTGAGATTTTAAAACAAAATTATTTTTTAACCTTTTGAATTAGCATAATTTTTATTTCAAAGCATTTTTATTGTTCAATGGGGATGTGACCTAGTGATGGGATACTTGTGCACGTGTGAATACTTGAGTTTAATCCTTGGGATTAAGTAGAAAAAGGAAATAAAGTTCTATTCTACTTCAACTCATAGCTGATTATCCAATATTTTTCTGAATACTTGGCAAACACAGGTAAATATTTAGTATTGGGTGAGTCCATATTATAAATCAGTATAGTTCTCATTTGACAACAAATTGGAAAGAAACAATCAAAATTATCAAAAAGCAATGCTTTATATAACCAAATTAACATAAGTTATGTTCATATATTTACATATATAGGATAATGTAAATTTATTATAAATATTGAAAAATATAAGATAATTAAAAACTTGAGATTAAATATAATCAGCTCTTATTCAGTTCAAGAATTTCAAGGTCATGCAATTACTTTCCCTGTGGGAAGATGGAGAATGATTTTTACTATTGCATGTTCCTTTGAGCAGAGTAGGAGCAAACTCTGAGGCAAGAGCTGGTATAAAACACAGGGTGAGACCCAAAATGTAGGAGGCGGAAGGAAAAAATAGAAGGAGGAAGTGGAGAAGGAGATGGAGGAGGAGGAAGAGAACGAGGAAGAAGAGATGAGGAGGAGGATGAGAAGGAGGAAATGGAGGGAGTGAAGGAGAAGGTGTTGAAAGAGAAGGAGGAGAACAAGAAGGAGAAAGAAGGAGAGGAGGACGAATAGGAGGAAGTGGAGAAAGAGGAAGAAAAGAAAGAATAAGAAGATGAAGAAGACAAAGAAGGAGGAAGAGGAGGAGGAGGAGGAAGAGGATGGGGAGGAATTAAAAGAAGAGGAGGAGCAGGAGGAGAAGGAGGAAAGGGAAAAGGAGGAGGAGGAGAAGGAGAAGGAGGAGAATAATAAGGAGGAGGAGGAGGAAGAAGAAGAAGGAAGAAAGAAAAGAAAAAGAAATTCTAGGAACAATAAAAGAGCTTGTCATGTTTCTTATTAAAAAGATTTATGAAGATAAAGGCAGAGGTCAAGACAATATGCATTTAGAAATTTAGAAGCAGATTATAATGAGTTATATGAATGACTCATAACTTATTGCAGGCAATGAGAAAAATAACATATTTTATGCATAGATAAAAATTCTTGTAATTGAGCTGGCCAAAGCTCCCGGAAGAGAACAGTGTAGTGCCCCCGCGCCTGGCTGTCCTCGCCGGGGCCCCTTGGAGGGGAGCGGGTTGAGCTTTCCTCCCCGCTTTGACCAGGGCTCCGGCAGCCGAAGACCTCCAGGACCAGCCACCCCCATGCTGAGACCACTCTCCGCACACATGAAGGTACTGGCAGAGGGACAAATCCACACGGGTTCCGGGGCCGAGATCTCCAAGCCTACTCGGATCGGGGCCGAGCATCCTCCAACCAGATCCTCCAAATTCCAGTAGGCGGAGGTCACACCCACCAACTGGTCCCCTGGCGCCGTGTAATCCCATCAGCGGCCAAGGCTCAGAGACTATAAAAACCAGCTCCTGGAACCGCGCAGCCACAAACTTCTTATTATGACATCTTATTATCTCATTCCTACTTTGACAAACTGGCAGGCTACCGAATGTAGCCTGCCCACACGGCAGAGTCTGGCAAACTCCCCGTGGCGTACCCAATATGCCAAATACCAGTAACAATGATGGGTCTCATTCTCCTAAAGAGCCTTGAATGTAATCTCAGGGCTAGGATGAAGGAGACGTTACTGGGGCCTGCTCGAGGCAATCGACGAATAACAGGATGATTTGTGCTTTGTGTGATTTGTGAGTTGGCCAAATTCTGATTTCCTTTGCCATGCTACATGTCCACAACAATTGTTTGTTCCCCCAAGATGTGTTTCCGGTAAAACTTCATCACAGATTTTAAATTTGACAAGAATAGATGGCTATTTTTCAGTTTACACTCTGAAATCATAATTTGCTGAAGAGAACCAGGCCAACTCATACCAGTCTTAACATTTTTCATTGGCTAATTCGGGAAAGTGACTTTTGTATAAAAACAACTTAATATAGTTATTCTTTAAAAATGTTGAAGATTTTTAAATCTTAAACTTGGACTAATAAGTGGTCATATGATTAAACATATGGAATCTTGGGAAATACACTACAAATGTGAATCAGAATTGACATAAAACCTTCTTACTCAAAAAACTGAATCTGCCATGGCCCCTAAATAACTATCTTTACCTTAGATGTGGATTTTTTTCACATAATTACCCTTTAAACATCAGTGTTTAAATATTATTACATATTGCATAGAATCATACATGCATGCTTTCTTAATTATTTTAGGAAAAAGTCCACTTGAGTTTGATTTGATTTCTAAACCATTCTGAGCTTTCTTTTTCTTCCTACCTTCTCATTAAAGTATATGGATAGCCTCATTACATTCCCAAGAAGAAAATTTGAGGGGGAAATGTCAGAAACTGAGGACAGAAGGTATAAAACAAGGCAAGATATTTATGAAAATAAGCTTTAATACATTTGTCAGTAAGGGCAACAAAGATATATAATTGGAAGAGAAGAGTCAACAAGCTAGACTTTGGTTGTTCTAGAATGTTTTCTCACTGAAGGAAGAAAAAAAGGAATTCTTATAAGCAGTTAATTCTTGGGAACATATGTTCTAAAGGAGAGATAGGAAGATTTGGAAATTACAAAAAAAAAACTGAGAAAGGTATCTGAACATGAAATATATGCTTCTCATTGAAAGAAAGGGGTGCACACATGATGAAGGGAAAATAGTGCTCATGATCTGATAGCAAGAATTTCTGACCAGGAGAGAACATAGGAAGGGGGAAAAATCCCCAATTGATTATCAAGCCAATAATGATGAAAATGATCCTTATCTCTAGCAAAAGTGAAGTACTTGACTATTTTACTCTGTCCAGCTTTTCTTGTCGTGATCTGGTACCCACACAGGGGTTTGAAAAGCGTGGAAAGAAAACATCTCACCTCTCTGCCGGGAGAAGCAGGGCTTTGGGGTGGAGGGACACTCTGCCAACTACCTCTTTACAGAAAAGGGAGACTCTAGTGTACAGAGGGGCTGGCACAATAGCACAGTGGGTAGGGCATTTGCCTTGCATGCAGTCGACCCGGATTTGATTCCTCTGTCCCTCTCGGAGAGCCCAGCAAGCTACGGAGAGTATCCTGCCTGCATGGCAGAGCCTGGCAAGCTCCCCTTGGTATATTCGATATGCCAAAAACAGTAACAACAAGTCTCACAATGGAGACATTACTGGTGCCTGCTCGGGCAAATCAATGAACAATGGGAGAAAAGCGCTGCAGTGCTACAGTGTACAGAGAAAAAAGTGAGATGGCTGGAACATCACACTTAATGTCCAGCAAAAACAGCTTAAGGACACGTTCCATTTAAAAATGTCCTGCTGCTAAATAACAAGCATATCTATTTCTTTGGGGGTTGGGTGAAGACTTTTGCCTAAGACACCTCATATCAATTAGCTATCATCCTTTTATTATATGGAGAACAGAATCTTTGGTGTGGTGAAAAATTTAAACCACTGAGGCAGATTGAAATTTTGGCCTGGATATTCCACTGGAAGAAGGTTCAAATGTTCACTAATACTTTTCTTTGGCTGCCCAGTGACTACACCTGTGTTTTATGCTAAGAAAACATTTCCATAATCGGAAATATTTAAACCACTTAAATTAAAAACATAGAAGACAACTCTAACTCTGCAACAGGCCTGATTATTCTCTTCTTGCACAGAATTTCATCCCAATTTTAGTATCTTCCACCCACTTTTTTCTCCACACTCACTTCCTACCTCCCTCTTCCCACCTACATTTTGGCTAATCCATTGCCCAGCAGGACTTTCACTAGAGTATCCACTGGTAAAAATGATAATGTGACTTAAGCATTTTACATAGAAATTTGGTCCTTTTCCTAATATGCATAATGACTATATAGGATTCAAATTCCAATTTGCATTCCTATGAGTTTTGATCCCTAATATTAATAATATTGAATTTTTAACTCTGGATGCAAAGCTTATCAGGTCAGTCTCGAAACGTCTACTCACAGTGAGCAAATTCACTGAAAGTTAATTTGTTGAAGACAAGTTCCTTTTTCTCCCCACTAAACTTACAAAAAATAAATAAATTCTTTAAATCCATACCAGTTGGGGAAGTTGACCTCCATTTGAATGCTTTTGTAAAATTTTATTTTACGGCTTTTCAGTTTGTCAGCATAAAAGCCTATTAAGAACTCTTCCATTTCTCTCTGTCCCTTAAATGTATATTTTCAGAAAGAACATATTTACATATTAATAAAAATGTACTTTTAAAGTTATCAGAAAATTTTCTTAATATATACACATATACACATACATATGCATATCTAAAGATGTATATATAGATTATATTATATATACATATATAATAGACATATGTACATCTATAGATATATAGAGATCTATAATGGTACAAAAATATATACATGCAGATATAGGTATTTATATCTATAGTCTCATGGGCAATAATTGTACCCCCTTAACCCTCAGAATTTCCCTTCTCTGTTTTTTTGGGGGGGCTGGAGCGATCACACAGCAGGTAGGGTGTTTGTCTTGCACACGGCCAACCCAGGTTCAATTCCTCAGTCCCTCTTGGGGAGACCAGCAAGCTACTGAGAGTACCACAACCGCATGGCAGAGCCTGGCAAGCTCCCCATGGTGTATTCGATATGCCAAAAGCAGTAACAAGTCTCACAATGGAGATGTTACTGGTGCCCTCTAGAGCAAATCAATGAACAATGGGAGGACAGTGCTACAGTGCTACAGATTTTGGGGGGTTCAAACCCTTCAAGGCTCAGGGCTTACTCAAATCTGTGCTCAGTATCACTACTACTCCTGGAGGTGCTAGTGGGCCATATGTGGGACTGGGAACAAACCGAGGTATAATAAAATCTAAGGCAAGGGGCCCAACAAGCTGTACTATTGGTTAAGTCCATCTCTTTCTCCGATCTGTTTCTTTTAGTATATTTCATTTCTTGGATTCCTCCTTTAAAACACAACCCCTTTTATCCCTTATGCCTAAATTCTCTAGTCTATCCCTGAGTGGGTTGACCAGTAGTCTTTACCCAAAACAACACTAAGTTTTCATTTATATAGATAAAATTGATGAACTCAGACATTCTCTCACCCTGTTCGTTCCATTCTAGGCCATGGGTCCCGATGTGAAGTTCTTCGGCTGATCTTCTCGGTCCTATCTTGGCATTAAAATCACCCACAATGATCTTGTAAAAAGTGTGGTCTTCTTTATAGAACTTCTCCAGCTCCATGTAGAACTTCTCAATTTCTCCTTCATCATAATTGGATGTTGGTGCGTAGACAATGAAGATAGAAACTGCCGGCAGTGAGCCACATCTATTCAAATGTAAAAGTCCGATTCGGGTTGTTAAGCATTCGAATGAATCATGGCCAAGTTTGTGTTGACAAGGACACTGATGCCTCCGACACCACTTTTATGGCATGTTCTGAGAAACGATTCTACTCCAGTGTCGAAAACAGCGTGAGACACTGGGTGCGAGATTGGTGCCTTCTTGTCTCGGTCAGACCAATGATGTCATACTTGATCTTTCGCGTTTGTATCATCAGGTCCTTGATGGATGCTTCTGATGCTAGTGTACGTGCATTGAAAGTACAGACAATCATTTTTGTCTTCCTTCATTGTGGCAGCCTAGTTCGGCCTTGAGATTTTATCGGCCTCTCCTTTCTCATACTTCTCAATGCTAACATACCAGTGATGCCTTCAGGATCAGGGGAATGAGACCAATTGTAATTACTGGTTTTGGCATATTGAATACACAACGGATAGCTTGCGAGGCTCTGCTGTGTGGACGGAATACTCTCAGTAGCTTGCCAGGGTTTCCTAGAGGGATAGAGGCTTTTGGGGCAACCTCTAATCGCCCTGGTAGGTGTTACCATATTTGAACCCTATCAAATATGGTATGGCAATTCTGGAAGATGGGTATTTAGTGTCTTATAATGACAAATTGCAAAGCGGCCACGCAGGTCCGGAAAGCGTCCTGGAGTGTGGCAGCGGCTGGGTAGTGGGGATAGTGGAGGTAGTAGAGGTCTGCCAGTGAGGTATTTATCTGGTACCAGTAGGGGTACAGTGGGTCTTCTGTGCACAATCCAATCCCTGGGGCTCTGGTGGTTGGTGGAAGCAGACAGGGCAGGGTAGGGTGGGGCTCCTGATTTTAATTCCTTCATCACCTGTGGTTGGTGGGAGCAACCAGAGAATCCCTGTCCCTGGGTCCGTTGAGCCTGGAGTCCAAGGTCTCAGAGTTCCGCTTATCTTGTTCTGTGGGGCTTCAGTCGTGCATGAGTCTCGGCCAGAGTGGCTGTGCGGGTCCAGAAAGCGTCCTGAGTGTGGCAACGGCTGGGTAGTGGAGGTAGTGGAGGTCGAGTAATGTAGTGGAGGTAGTGGTAGTCATGTCGACCAAGACTATCCATGGTAACTCAAGATTGCAGAAGGTCGAATGTAAACGTTGGACATGGGAGTCTCCCGGTGGACAATTCCACAATGAAATAGACCACATCATATTCAATCGACAGTTTTGACTGACCAATGTCACTGTTGTCCCAACATTCCAAACGGGATTGGACCGCTGTCTCCTTCGTGCAAAATTCTACTTCACAGAGTGGGGAGAAAGGGCTGCAAAGTTTAAAAAGAGAACTCCCAGAATGACCACCAACTTGGAGCTCTTTGGCACTATTGCAGCAACATGGGAAGATGCCATTGTTGACAACATTGATGAGGAATACAATTGAAAGGTTCAGCACCTCCATAATTGTGCGAGGAACGCCAAGAGAGAGATAGCCACAAAAAAAGCCTGTCTTCAAAAACTCTTGAGCTTATTCGTCAATGTGGTTTGGTGCATGCCTCAGGCAGCCGCAAGAGAACGTCCGACCTCGCAAAGCAGTGGAGAGATGCGATCAAGGAAGACCTCAAAGAGAGAAGAGCAGAAGTGCTGGTAGATGCGGCAGAAGCCGGAAAAAATATTCATAATGCCCGCCTGTCCTTCACCAACTAAAGAGCAAGATGACTGCCCTCCGACGTCCTGATGGATCTATTACATCTACCAGAATGGCAATGGAGAAGATTATCCATGACTTCTACTCAAATCTCTTCGATAGCCATGTCCACCTGCTGACATACCAAATTCCACAGGATGGATATGTTGTTCCCAATGTTCTCCCTTCCGAAATCCGACACGCCATTTCGTCAGTAAAGAAACAAAGAGCACCCGGCCCAGACAAGGTCAGACCTGAACACCTGAAGAACCTGCTGTCAGTACTCATCAATACGCTGGCTCGGCTCTTCACACGCTACCTGTCTGAATGCAAAGTTCCATCCCAATGGAAAACCAGCAGGACTGTACTACTGTACAAGAAGGGAGACATCCATGACATTGGCAACTATTGCCCGACCTGCCTATTATCTATCATCTACAAGTTGTTTACTCGAGTCATCCTAAATAGGATTGGCAGAACACTAAATGAAGGACAACTATGCGAGCAAGCCGGGTTCCGCAAAGGATTCAGTACCATTGACCATATCCACACGATAACGAAGCTCATTAAGGTTTCTAGGGAGTTCAAGATGCCACTCTGTCTAACGTTCATTGATTTAAAGAAGGCCTTTGATTCTGTTGAGACGGAAGCGGTCATTGAAGCCCTAGCCAATCAGGGCATTCAAGCTCAATACATCAAGATCCTCCGTAAGCTGTATTACAGATTTACTACCAGGATCTCACCATTCTACAAAGAAGTAATCATTGATGTCAAGAGAGGGGTTCGGCAGGGTGATACCATTTCACTGAAACTCTTTAGTGCTACCCTCGAGAACATCATGAGACAACTGGAATGGGAAGGAATGGGAGTGAAGATAGATGGTCGGCAACTACACTGCCTCCGCTTTGCTGGTGACATTGTTTTAATAACACCAAACATTAGCCAAGCGGCACAAATGCTGGCCGACTTCGACCATGAGTATGGAAAGGTAGGACTACAGCTGAATCTTATGAAGACAATATTTATGAGAAACAGCCTCGTTTCTGATGCCCCATTCGCTCTCAATGGAATGATCATCTCCGAATGCAACAGGTATGTGTACCTAGGTCGAGAAGTAGACATGACAAATGACCTGACACCCGAGCTGCACAGGAGGAAGAGAGTGGCTTGGAACGCCTTCAAGAGCGTCGAAGAAATAGCTAAGAAGACGAAGAACCTCCAGCTCCAGGCACATCTCTTTGAGTCCACTGTTCTTCCTGCATTAACGTATGCCTCAGAGACCTGGGCCCTATGCAAACTGGATAAGAATGCTATTCAAGTCTCCCAAAGTGAAAGTGAAAGAGCTATGTTTGGAATATCACGTTTCACTCAAAAGAGAGAAAGAATCCGGAGTTCTGACATCCGTCAATGATCAAGAATCAGGGACGCTGTCTCATTTGCCAAGGTGTCAAAAATCAGATGGGCTGGTCACGTAATGAGATTGAGAGAAGACCGCTGGACTAGAGCTGTTACCGACTGGATTCCACGGGATGTCAAAAGACTGCGTGGCCGTCCACCTACCAGATGGTTAGACTTCTTCATCAAGATCATGAACGAATTGGTTTGAGGCTCTTCATGTTCCTAGAGCGAAGAGACACCACTGGGCTACACTAGCACGCGACAGGGACAAATGGAGATGTTACTGGCGCCCGCTCGAGCAAATCGACGATTAACGGGAAGTCAAGTGATCAAGTGAAGATAAAATTGTTTCAAAACGTTCATTGTTCTCTTTGCCTGGCAGAAAAAAAAATCTAGTTTGAACTTTATCTTATATTTTCTTTCCCCTCCCTAATTCCATGGTTTCTATCATTTTAAAACTGGGATTTGTTTGATCACAACCCCAGCTCGCAATTGGTGGTCTCTACTTTTTTACATTGGTACCTTCAAGTTATAGACACTTAAAAGACAGATTAATATTACTAAAACAATGTGAGAAAAACAAAATGAAAATCGTCGACTAAAATTGGCAGGAAATGCCAATGTTTCATAAAACTAGTCTGTGCAGTAAGACTTGCCACAAGTTGTTTAAAATAATCAAAGACACAGTGAATGTAGATGATTAAATTTTTTTAATCATTTTTGGCCTATGAAAATCATCTCTCAAAGAATAAATCTAGAATTGGATAAGAAGTTGTAAGGTAATAGAGGCTATTGTATACAAGCCCCTGGGGTGATATATGTCCCTCCAAAAAAGTGACATCATTGTCAACCTATCCAAAGTTAGAGTTATTGCTTTACTTGCAGGCAAATGGGGGGGGGGAGGGAAAGGGGGAGAGGATAAAGAGGCTGGTAATGAGGTTTTTTTTATTTTTAATGATAAAACTAAAAAGAAATTGCCCAGCCTTAGGATAGCTCAAAGGCATGGAGACCCCATCCCTTTTGATATGCAGATACTGAGGTCTTTTAGGTGAGAAAAAATGAAGCATCATCCAGATGCAGAATCTGAGGGCGCCCCTCCCAGAGAATGATCAACTCCTTCAGAGAAAGAGGGCTCTGATGGAATCAAAATGTCGGAATATGAGAGAGTCCAAGGCTTTTTCCAGCGCCAGCGCCCAGATGAATTTTCCTGTATGCAGAGAAGTTCAGGCTAGGCAGTTTGGAAGCAGCTCTGCTATAAAACCAACTTGGCAAAGTCATACGGGGCTCCACCCTGGAGACTGGCCTACATCTCGACCTGAGATGGAAAACGTTGGATTTTTCTCTCTTGGGAAAAATCTTTATGGGATACATCTCATAAAGATGTATCTCTCTCCTCACCTTTTTCTAAGCAAATTGCTCTAAAACTCTTTTGTGTCGCTATTTTTGTCTGCTCCTGAAATTCTCTTCTGCAAGTGGAGGTGATGTTCCTGGAAAACCCAGGAAGAAGTTAGGACTGATTCCTTCCTCACAAAGAACAGTTCCTGGCTCCAGCCAGAGTCCACCCTCCGTGAACTCAAGTGGCGGAGACCAGCTCCTCCAGACCAGCTGGACTTCAGGTGTAGTGATACAGGGGCATGGAAGGGTGCAGCACCAGGTGAGTTTATTTGGTCAGTATAAATATAGCCCATGAAAAGATTATCCTATCAAAATAGATAACTGGATGGCTCAGGGTGGGAGATGGGAACAGATAAAAGGAAGCATCCAGCCAGTCTCACACTTCCCACTCTCTTCAACCTTCTGTGCCCGAATGGACTACAGGATCAATAGGGTTTGCTCCCCTGGAGAGGTAACAAAGTATAGAGTCTCAAAGGCCCAGATAGGGCAGAATGCAAGCAGGGCATGCCCAGGATAGCTCAGGTTCAGGATGGTTCAGACACCCAGGCAGGGACAAGGTGCTGAGCACAGGACTCTTACACCACGTGCACTCGATTGTGACTGGAGGTTGGAAAGTGAGGACCAAAGGACAAGAACTGCTGTGGTACATCTGAGAGAGGTCCAGCAACAGGTGCAGAGCTCAGGGATCTCGCACATGTGTATTTCGGCCCAGGCCAGAGACTACTGAAAGTTAAAACATCAGAGTTCCCTCAGGGAGGAGTCATGCACTGGGCCAGACATCATGAGACCATGAGTGACATTGTATATAGATAAAGGAGAGACCTGGACATTTGGGGAGGGACCTAAGCCCATTAACTCAAACTGTCTGATAAACTCTTTTAAATTTTCTGGGTTGTATATGCAAGTCTTTCAGACAATTCTCCAGAACCCATCAGTGCAGAATATCCACTTTTGTGCAAACAACAACTTGGCCACTGCCTGGTAGGACTAATGAAACACTAGCATCCATGAACTATAGGTGCTTAACAGACATTACCTAAGCCATGGGTAATGACCATTTATTTCCCTGGTGGCTCTGGAGGTCAAACCGAGATAAAGAAACACTCTTTTCTCAAGGTCCCTTCCCTCACTCCCCACTTCCCATAAGTCACCTAAAACACTTTCAGTGCTCTAAAAAAATGTAGAAGTTAAGGTAGTTGGTATAGAGAAGGGGCCAATATGACAAAAATAGTTGGAGATTATTATTCTGGATACAAACTGCATGCTTAAAATAGGCAAAGGAACAAACACGGCAAGCTCTCAGTATCTCTATTTCGAACCATAATGCTCAAGAAGGGAGAGACAAAGACAGAGACAGAGAGAGAGATACAGAGAGACAGAGAGAGATAGAGAGACTGAGACAGACAGAGACAGAGACAGAGAGACAGAGAAAGTGCAGACACAGAGAAAGACAGTCTGCCATAGAGACAGGCAGGGACAGTATTTCGAACCATAATGCCCAAGAGGAGAGGGAGGGAGGGAGGGAGGAAGAGAGAGAGAGAGAGAGAGACAGAGACAGAGACAGAGACAGAGACAGAGACAGAGACAGAGTTGGGGTTGGGAGTTGGTAGGAAGGAAATGTGGAACACTGGTTTTGGGAAATGTACAATGGTGGAGAAATGGGTATTGGAACATTGTCTGACTGAAACCTGATCATGAACAGCTTTGTAACTGTGTCTCTCAGTGCTTCAGTAAAACAAACAACTCAGTAAAACAAACAACACCCTCTAAATTAGTATACATCATAGTATAACATAAATTCATGAAGTCAAAGAAACCCACACTACCATTTACTGGATGTTTACTCCGAACCTGCAAATGTATTACGAAGTTAACTGCTGAATGTTCAAAATAACACAGTCACATATATTTGTAAAGAAACCAATGTTCCAGGATTTTGCAACTTTCTCAAAAATGGCACATCCAGTGTAAGAAAAAGGAAAGAAAAGAAACCAGGACTCCTGAACTCCATGGCTGATGGTCCTAAATGTTATGCAAAGAAAATCTGGGGCACTATGATGCTGAGCTAAAAAAATATGTATATAAATATATCTTCATATATGTGTAAGCTTTAGCATTCATTTACTAAATAGAAAAAAGTTCAAAGTGGTGGAGAGATCCTCAAGGAAGAGACAAAGTAGCTTGTGGGAGGTTGATTTCTTGGTACTTAAAAATGGTAGTAAAGGCAATGAAAATTAAACAGTTCTTTGTTGCTATCATGCTAATTAAATATGTGGAGTGGCCACAGAGATAGCACAGAGGTTAACGCCCCTGTCTTGCATTCAGCAAACTCTGGTTCAATCCCCAACACCATATGGTCAGTCCCCTGAGTATTGCCAGCTATGACCTCTGAGCACAGATGGCCCTGAGTACCAGTGAATGACATCCCCCCAAAACCAAAACAAAATGAAACTTAGAAATGTGAAGTTGCTCTTAACAAAGTATCTTCTATTTCTTAAAAACAAATCCTTAAAAGTATACTACAATTTAAATAATGTTACTATTTAAACTTTAGCATAGTGGGTAGGGCATTTTCCTTGCACGTAACCAACCTGGCCAACCTGGCCAACCTGGCCGACCTGAGTTCGATTCCTCCTCCCCTCTCAGAGAGCCCAGCAAGCTACTGAGAGTATCTCACCAGCATGGCAAAGCCTGGCAAACTACCCGTGACGTATTTGATATGCCAAACACAGTAACAAGTGTAACAATGGAGATGTTACTGGGCCCACTTGAGTAAATCGATGAACAACAGGATGACAATGCTACATTGCTCCAGTATTAAATATGAAAGCATATTTGACATATTTTAGTAATATGACACAATACGGATCATGGGGGAAATAAAAAACTAAAGTGGTTAACATTTCCAAAATAAATAGAATTATAAAAGTTGCCAGCACAGGTCAGAGAAACAGTTCAAAGAGTAGAGTGGGGCCCTGACACCCCATTCAGACCCCTGAGCAATGCCAGGAGTAGTGCAGAGTGCAGTACCAGGATACCACGAGTATGCCCGGTACAGCCCCCAAACAAAACAAAACAACACAAAAAGCAAGATTTGTAGCATAGCTTGTTTGCTTGTTTTCTCACTCATATGGGCCCTTGGGATTTCAGGATGATCTCAGCACGTGTGTGGCCCTGACTTTGGGGATAAGACTCAGAATCTATGTTTACATGTTTTCTATGCCAAGCACCAATTTTGGACTCTAATACTCAGGGGTCACAAACAATGTTGCTGCCCTGACCAACAAATGTAAGAGTATGGGGTTTGAATGAGTGACCTGCATTTAGTGGACAATTGTCATAAATCACTGAGCCATCTCTGACCCTACCAACATAGTTTTGGTGGATTTAAACCCTATTTATTTACACGGCAATTGAATCAGGCTCTATAGGCTTCAACTCTTCCAGATGTGAATAGGTATATATTGATTGAACATGTTGTGACAAATACTTTCCCATGTGATTTGCATATTTTCTAACTCATAAAGAACATGAATGTGTTTGTAGACACACACTTATGTAAGTGTTGGAAACAGAGCAGCTTTCCTACTCAACATCACTTCATACGGGGGCCAGTGAGCAGAATGCTGCTCTATAACTGAACCCCCATAGGTTAACTAGAGAAGAAAGATGAAAAATTAAAGCCACTAGAATCATTAAAATTAAATGAATAAAGCAATGGAATTTGAATTTAGGCAATAGTATTGAAAAAGCAGTTTTCATAATATTGTTTTAGAAAAATAGAGGACAATCAACTTTTGTCATGTAATACATGCAAAACTGGAGGATGTTCAGAAAAATGTTATGAAAAAAAATTATTCTCAAGGAGCTAGTGATATGCATTAAGTCATAGAGTACATGCCTAGCATGAGCAAGGCAGTGATTTTGAGCCATGGCACTGCATGGCACCAAGCACTGACTGGATGTGACCTCAGAGTCCCGTGAATCACCTGCCTCAGTTTAGGAATGGTGCCCGCGTTTGATTACCAGTACTGAAAGGATACAAAAAATCACCACAACACTGCTAAAATTGTCCCTAAGCTCCAGAGCACTACTAAAGAACACCCAAATAAAATCACTTAATCACTTAACTTCCCGTTAGTCGTCGATTTGCTCGAGCGGGCGCCAGTAACGTCTCCATTTGTCCCTGTCGTGTGCTAGTGTAGCCCAATGGCATCTCTTCGCTCCGGGAACATGGAGGGCCTCAAACCGATCGTTCATGATCTTGACAAAGAAGTCTGACCATCTGGTAGGTGGGCGGCCACGCGGTCTCTTGACATCCCGTGGAATCCAATCAGTAACAGCTCTAGTCCAACGGTCGTCTTTAAATCTCATTACGTGACCAGCCCATCTGATTTTCGACACCTTGGCATATGAGACAGCGTCCCTGATCCTTGATCGTCGACGGATGTCAGAACTCCGGATTCGTTCTCTCATTTGAGTGAAACGTGTTATTCCAAGCATAGCTCTTTCTATTCTTCTTTGGGAGACCTGAATGGCGTTCTCATCTTGTTTGCGTAGGGCCCAGGTCTCTGAGGCATATGTTAATGCAGGAAGAACAGTGGAATCAAAGAGATGTGCCCGGAGCCGGAGGTTCTTCGTCCTCTTAGCTATTTCTTCGACGTTCTTGAAGGCGTTCCAAGCCGCTCTCTTCCTCCTGCGCAGCTCGGGTGCCAGGTCATTTCTCATGTTGACCTCTCGACCTAGGTACACATAGCTGTTGCATTCAGAGATGGTCGTTCCATTGAGAGCGAATGGGGTGTCAGGAACAAGGCTGTTTCTCATAAACATTGTCTTCGTAAGATTCAGCTGTAGTCCTACCTTTCCACACTCACGGTCAAAGTCGGCCAGCATTTGTGCCGCTTGGCTGATGTTTGGTGTTATTAAAACAATGTCATCAGCAAAGCGGAGGTGGTGTAGTTGCCGACCATCTATCTTCACTCCCATTCCTTCCCATTCCAGTCGTCGCATGATGTTCTCGAGGGTGGCACTGAAGAGTTTCGGTGAAATGGTATCACCCTGCCGCACCCCTCTCTTGACATCAACGATCACTTCTTTGTAGAATGGTGAGATCCTGGTAGTGAATCCGCAATACAGCTCATGGAGGATCCTGATGTATTGGGCTTGAATGCCCTGATTGGCTAGGGCTTCAATGACTGCTTCCGTCTCAACAGAATCAAAGGCCTTCTTTAAATCAATGAACGTTAAGCAGAGCGGCATCTTGAACTCCCGAGAAACCTCAATGAGCTTGGTTACCGTGTGGATATGGTCAATGGTGCTGAATCCTTTGCGGAACCCTGCTTGCTCGCATGGTTGTCCTTCATCTAGTGTTCTGCCAATCCTATTCAGGATGACTCGAGTGAACAGCTTGTAGATGACAGACAATAGGCAGATCGGGCGATAGTTGCCAATGTCATGGATGTCTCCCTTCTTGAACAGTAGTACGGTCCTGCTGGTTTTCCATTGGGACAGAACCTTGCATTCAGACAGGTAGCGAGTGAAGAGCCGAGCCAGTGTATTGATGAGTACTGACGGCAGGTTCTTCAGGTGTTCAGGTCTGACCTTGTCTGGGCCGGGTGCTGTTTGCTTCTTTACCAACGAAATGGCGTGTCGGATTTCGGAAGGGAGAACGTTAGGAACGACATACCCATCCTGTGGAATTTGGTATGTCGGCAAGTGGACATGGCTATTGAAGAGATTTGAGTAGAAGTCATGGATAATCTTCTCCATTGCCGTTCTGGAGGATGTGATGGATCCATCAGGATGTCGGAGGGCAGTCATCTTGGTCTTATAGTTGGCGAAGGACAGGCGGGCGTTACGAATACTTTTCCCGGCTTCTGCCGCATCTATCAGTACTTCTGCTCTTCTCTCTTTGAGGTCTTCCTTGATCGCATCTCTGCACTGCTTTGCAAGCTCGGACGTTAGCTTGCGGTTGCCTGAGGCATGTGCCAAACCACGCTGGCGAATTAGCTCAAGAGTTTTCGAAGATAGGCGACTTTTTGTGGCTATCTCTCTCTTGGCGTTCCTCGCACATTCATGGAGGTGCTGAACCAGTCGATCGTATTCCTCGTCAATGTTGTCAACAATGGCATCTTGGACACTACTTCCACTACCCAGCCGTCGCCACACTCCAGGACGCTTTCCGGACCCGCGCGGCAGCTCCGGCCGGGACCCACGCACAACTGAAGACCCACAGAACAAGGTAAGTGGAACTCTCTGAGACCTTGGACTCCAGGCTCGGCGGACCCAGGGACAGAGCTTCTCTGCTTGCTCCCACCACCACAGGTGACAAAGGGATTCTAATCAGGAGCCCCACCCTACCCTGCCCTGTCTGCTTCCATCAACCACCCAGGGATCGAATTGTGCACAGGAGACCCACCCTACCCAGATAAATACCCCACTGGCAAATTTCCACTCTCGACACTACTTCCACTACCCAGCCGTCGCCACACTCCAGGACGCTTTCTGGACCCGCGTGGCCGCAAGCGGCCCCGCGACACATCATAAGACACTAAATACCCATCTTCTGGAATTGTCGCACCATATTTGATAGGGTTCAAATATGGTAACACCTACAAGGGTGATTAGAGGCCACCCCAAAAGCCTCTATATCTCTCGGAAATACTGGCAAGCTACCGAGAGTATTCCGCCCGCACGGAAGAGCCTGGCAAGCTATCCGCTGTGTATTCGATATGCCAAAACCAGTAACTACAACTGGTCTCATTCACCTGACCCTGAAGGCTTCACCCAAATAAAAATTTAAAAAGTAATTTAAAGTTCAAAAAAATAATGTGGACATGGCTAATCTTCACAGGTTTGGGACAATCAGACATGGCTGATCTTCAGTGGATTCATTCATGAGAATGAATCCACTGAAAAACCCAGGTATGCGGGTTTGTGACAGAAATCTCCAGGCTCACATGGAGTTGGGAATGGGTGCCCTCTCCCTATCTCCCTATGCTTCCAGGTGCCTGGCAGTCATGCCAACGAACTGCCTCTGGTTGCCACATGAGTTCATTAACGGCCATGATTCAGAGACACAAATAAATCTCAGAAGAGAGCAACACACTACAGAGATGAACCCGGGCCCCAAAATCATCATCTATTAAAAATTTTAAGTCCAGCTCTATCACCCTATGTTAAAGTTTAGAATTCCTGAGGTACATCATTGATGTACCAAGAAAACATCAGTAGGTACATTTAATGGGGTGTAAAATAGAAGGCAACCAATCTTGATTAAAATATATATATATATACATATATATATGCATATAGCTTGGGCGGAGCGATAGCACAGCTTGCCTTGTAGGGCGTTTGCCTTGTGTGCAGCCAACATGGACGACTCGAGTTCGATTCCTCTGACCCTCTCGGAGAGCCCAGCAAGCTACCGAGAGTATCTCGCCCACATGGCAAAGCCTGGCAAGTTCCCTGTGATGTATTCGATATGCCAAATACAGTAACAATTGTCACAGTGGAGACGTTACTGGGCCCGCTCGAGCAAATTGATGGACAACAGGAGGACAGTGACAGTATATATATAGCTTCAAAGTGAGATACAATTTTCACACCCTTCCCTCTAAGGAAATCTTTTTTGGATCATTTTTAGTGGATTATTCATAATAATCAAAAAATAAATTATTTAGCTTCTGCCTTTGGGACAGGAATAACCTCTGAAAAGTGGTGGTGGAAAGGTGTAATGGTAGTGGGATTTGTGTAATGGTAGTGGGATTGGTATTGAAATATTGGATGCAATAAATCATTGTGAACAATTTTATAAAAACAAAATTAAAACAAATAATGGGAACAGAGCTATAGTCAGCAAGTAGGACACATACCTTGCATATGGCCAACTTGGGTTCTAATCTTGGCACCTCATAGGGTCCCCAAGCACGGCCAGGAGTGATCCCTTGATGGAGAACCAGGAGTAAACCCTAAGCACCTTCAGGTGCCGTGCCAAAACAAATGAAAAACAACTAAAATGTAATAATATTTAAAATTCAATCTCAGAAAAATGTCACAAGAAAGCCAGAAAGATAGTACAGCAGGAAATGTGTTTGCTGACCTTGTTTTCATCCCTGTTACCACTTACTGTTCCCCAAATCTCATGAGAAATCTCACGACTTACATCCCCCAAATCATACCCCGAGCACAGAGCCAGGAATAACCTCTGAAAAGTGCTGGGGTGGCTGCCAAATCGAATAAAATATTATAGCTATACAAATATTTAAAAAATAAATAAAAATTTATTTATATTGCTTTATTACTCTTATTATACTTCAATATAATTTATCCAGTAAAGTAAGTAAGTAAAGTAAAGGCCCTCCTGTTGATCGTCGATTTGCTCGAGCGGGCCCAGTAACGTCTCCATTGGAGACTTTGTTGTTACTGTGTCTGGCATATCGAATACTCTCGGTAGCTTGCCAGGCTCTCTGAGAGGGGCGGAGGAATCGAACTCAGGTCGGCCATGTTGGCCGCTTGTAAGGCGAACGCCCTACCTGCTGTGCTATCGCTCCAGCCCAGTATTCGATATGCCAAACACAGTAACAATTTATCCAGAAAATAAATTTATCTCATTCTTAAATTGTTCAATATTGGAAATAATTCTGAATTTTCCATGACATTTTTATTTTTCTTTCAGGAGGAGACAAATAGTGGAATAATTTAAAAATATGTTATTATTACTAATATAATAAAATCACCTATTTTATATACTCTAAATTTCTTCTTAGAGATCAAGTGGCTCTTAAAATCAATATTTTGATAAGTTAAGTAAATTAGTCATTAACATATAGATTAGCTTTTCATCGAATGACATGTTATTAAAAATTATGGGAAATGTTCTTGGCATAATATAGTTTGCTTTAAACTCATAAAAATGTTTGAAAATTAATATTCTGGTATTTTTAATATCATAATGTGAAAAATGCAAAAAATGCAATTCAATTTACAATTTCTTAAGTCTCAGAACAATATCAAAATTTAAACTTAGCATTTTAAAATGCTTACAGTCAAAATATTTGCATCTCTAAATATATTCAAATTCTTAGCTTGTTTAACTAAATACATTGTTCACTTAATAAATAGTGTATATTTATTTACCCTGTTCATGATTTTTAAGAAATGCCTACATCTTTGGTACAGGAAACTTAAAATAGTTGAAGGGAAGGGAGTTTAATAAGAAATGAGATAACAGGGGCCAGGAAGATAGAATAGCGGATAAGACACTTACCCTGCATCCGTCTGTCCTGGGTTGGATCCCTGTCATCTTGTATGGTCCCAAAGCACTGCCAAGAGTGATTCTGAGTGTAGAGCTAGGAGTAATCTCTGAGTTGGGTGTGGCCCAAAAACAGAAGGGAAAAGAAAAGGGAAAGAGAAAGGAGGGAAATGGGAAAGAGGGAGGAAAAGACAGAGGGAGGGAGAAATAGGAAAACAGCAATATTCATGATCTAGTAGAAATAACCATTGCCAACATGAAAACATGTAAGCACTATGGTGCTGAAAGTGAATATGTTTTCTCAGACATAGGTGTTTTTCAGAAAAATATCCACATACAGATTGTGTGAAGTTGTATTATTTTGTCTTAGCTTACAGGAATGCTATTATAAATGCTTAGGAGAGAAAGAAATAAAAGGAGGGGGAGAGAGTAGTGTGTCAGAAATAATTATAAAGGAATTGTTTGTGAAAGAAGGGAGTATACAAGGATAAAAGGAAGAATGGAAAGAAAGAGGGAAGAGGGTCAAAAGCAAACTCATACCTTACCAAGAGAGGTTAACCACCTGTACTCCTTTAGGAAAATGTCAGTGAAACTGGAGAAACATATCTATGCTTCCTGAGAACTGAGTCTCATACCTCACTGACTGCATTTGTATCAGTGATTTAAAGGTACATCTTTCAGGGGTCAGAGGGATAGTACAGTGGATATAGGCTGACACAGATTCAATCTCTGGCACCACATTTGGTCTGCTGAGCCCTGCCAAGAAGTGATCCCTAAGCCAGAGCCAGGAGCAATGCAGGGTGTGGCCCCAAAACAAAAACCAAAAAATAAACAAAAAGTTCATCTTTCAATTTCCAGTCAATGACTCCACACAGTTTGAAACATACAGACCCATTTCAGTTTGGGGTGAGTGGTAGGTGAAGGGGAATAAGTCATTTTAAAATATACTGAATCTCTAAGTAGAATTTTCTTTTTTTTTTTAAATTTTTTTGGTCACACCCAGGAGGGCTCAGGGCTTATTCCTGTGTCTACACTTAAGGATCTCTACTAGTGGGACTCATGGGACCAAAAATGTGCTTCAGGGGATCACATGTTGGTAAGAAAAGCAATGGCCCAATCAACTGCATTTTTGCTCTGTCCCTGAATGTAGAATTTGAAAAGATGGTTTTATAGTGCTTGTTTTTTATTCAATGATTTTTCTAAAGTACACTTGTTATCCTAAACATTCATCCATTCTAAAAGTATATATCAATCATTTTTAGTAAATGTATAAAACTGTATAATTATTATTACAAGAATTAGATTTTAGAGTATTTTCAGCACCCCTCATACAATTCCTTGTTAATTTTTAGCTCATCTGTGATGTCAACCTCAGTCTCAGACAATAGCTATTGTACTCTCTGTCCAGAGAAACCCCTACAAATAAAATCACACTGTGCATAATATTTTGCATCTGGATTCTTTCCCTATAATTCCTTTGAGTTAGATATCTATATTATAGCATATCATAATTATCATTTTAATATCTATATAATATCCGATCAGTATGTAACTATATAACATTTATTTTTCCATTGATAAATTGATAGATTTTGGAGCTTTTCAACTACTATGACAAATGCTGCTATGAATATCTAGTCACCAGTGTTTATATAAGCATGTCTTATATTCCATGGGCATATACCAGAGCACAACTGTTGGGTTACATTGCAACTTTAATATTTTCAGGAAATCCCAAACCACTATTCAAAGTGAGTGCATCTGTTTAAAATTCCACAGCCGATATATGTGAGTTCTCATTTCTCCACATTCCTATCAACATTTACTATCATTTATCTTTTTCATTATAGACATTCTAGAAAATGCAAAATGCATCATATTGTGAGTTTATTATGCATTTCTTTAGTGGCTACAAGCTTTGAGAACTTTTAATTTGTTTTTCAGTCATTTATCTTCTTTAGAAAAATGTTTATTGAAATTTATTGTCCAAATTAAAAATTAGAACATTTATCTTTTAATTGTTGAAGTCTAAGATTGTTTACATATTTATGTATATAACTTGCATATTAGCAATCTGCCATTCTCTCAGATTTGACCCTCTCACCTCTGTTCCATCTGCCTTCTTGCCAATATCATTGAAAATGAGAACTTTTCAACTTTGGAGAGGTTTAATTTGCACATTCCCTCTCAGGGTCACTGTCATTGTCCTCCTGTTGTTCATTGATTTGCTCGAGCGGGCCCAGTAACGTCTCCATTGGAGACTTTGTTGTTACTGTGTTTGGCATATCGAATACATCATGGGTAGCTTGCCAGGCTCTGCCGTGCGGGCGAGATACTCTCAGTAGCTTGCCGGGCTCTCCGAGAGGGGTGGAGGAATCAAACTCGGGTCGGCATGTTGGCTGCATGCAAGGCAAACACCCTACCGCTGTGCTGTACTGTCAGAGAATTGAAGAACTATTTGTCTAATATGATGTCATAAATATTTTCTAAATTTTTTCCCATAAAATTTAGGTTTAATAATTCATTTTGAGTGGTTTTGTGTATGATGTATAGTAGAATCTTCCACCATCTTCTACCATCTTCTACCATCTTCTTGCATCTAAATAACCACCTGTTATTTAGATGCAAGAAGATGGTACAAAGACAGTGCCAGGCTGTTGCTTCACTTGGGCACCTCTTAGGGGGTGGGTTGAGTTTCCCTCCCTGCCCCAAACAGAACCCTGGCAGCCAAAAGCCTCCAGAACCCATCCACAGCAACATTTGATTTCCTTACCCCATTGTACCTTGGCACTTTTGTCAAAAAAAAAAAAGTTTACCACAAAGACTTCTGGATTCTAAATTTGTTTCTACTAACTTAAATGTTTGCAAGATAGGGAGAGCAGGGTAAAGCACACCCACTGGTGTTTGTGAGTTCTGCCTTGGGACATTTCTCCTGAAAGTGTTGGGAGGTAAATACGGTGCCAGGAATTGAATCCAGGTCACTGCATGCAAGGCAAATGCCTTAATTCCAGCACCATCCCTCTGATCAAATGTAGTTGCATTTTCTGCCAATTTTGTGTTAGACTTTGTATAAAAATATATACAACTTCTTTCTAGTGAATTTTTCACTGACATTATCTTCTTAAATTTTAATTCTTTAAAAGTATAATAATTTGGGGGCAGAATCTCCTGCCGGGCTGTCTTCACTGGGGAAACCCTAGAGGGGGGCAGGTTGAGTTTCCCTCCCTGACCCAAGCAGAACCTGGGCAGTCAAAAACTCCCAGAATCCTGCCAGAGCCATGCTCAAGGCCACTCTCCACATGCTTGGACGAGCCCCACCCATGAAGGAACCAGCAGAAGAACCCAGGTATACGGGACCCATGGCTGAGATCTCTAAGCCTGCTTGATTCAGGACTAAGCGTCCTCCACCAAGCTCCCCAGTTTTTCAATAGCCTGGCAGTCGCACCCACAAACTGCTCCTGATGCCATGTAATCTCATCAACGGCCAAGATCCAGAGACTATAAAATAAAGCTCCCAGAAGAGAGCAACACAGTATTTCCTGGAGTGTGCGGCCACGAATGCTCTTATACTCTAGCCTACTGATTTACCTAAAGTAGTACACATGTGTTTGGTTTTAACATACTTGCTTGTATTCTCTTTTATACGGGCTGAAATGGCCCCAGAATGAAATACAACGACTTTCACACACTTCCCTCTTATTGTGGTGGGAAGATGCTTGCTGAATATGTGGGTGTTTGAATATTATCTGTAATGAATTATTGTGAACTACTTTATGGAAATAAAATGTCTAAAAATCACAAAAAATAAATAAATAAAAATGTAATAATTTGGGGTATTCCCACTCATGCCCAGGGATGGATTTGGGATCATTCTGCTCTGCTCAGAGGTTACTGGCATGATGATCTCTAGGTCTACCGGACACATCCAGGGCTATGGTGCTTAGAGATCCAACTTAGACCCTCACACTGCTAGACATGCGCTCCATTACCAGAACTACCTTGTTCGTGATATTTTGCACTTTGGCTTAAATTTAGGAATGGCACCAGGAAAGGTAATACAGTAGGTCAGGCTTTTGCCTTGCATGGAGATGACCTGGGTTTGATTTGAGGCACCACACCCTTGGGCCCTATCAAAGGTGATTCCTGAGTACCAAGAGCAAGTCCTGAGCAGAGGCTGGCCCTTTTCACCAAATAAAAACGAAATTTAGGATCCTTTTGTTCAGTGTTATTGATATACTGTTTGCTCAGCAATTGTAGTTATACTTTCCAGTGAGTCTTTTTTGGCATAATTTAAAAACAATATTTATTTACAACTGCTTCAATTCTTTGTTGGTTAAATCTATTACCTCTGTTTTGAAAATACACTTCTGTTGTCTTCTTCTCTTTCTTACTTTTAATTGTTCCTCTTTTTTTCTAGTGTCCTGTTGTATTTTAAAACTGGGAACTTTTAAAAGATAGATTTTTGTAGCAATTGTATGTTATGATTCCCCACTACAGGCCTATTACTATTTCTGTCTCCTTTTTTTTTTCCTTGTTATTTGTTTTTGTTCAGTGGTTTGCCTGAACAAATGGTTACAGACTGTCTCACTTATGATGTGTTAGCCCCATGGAGGAGTCTTCAAGGGCTTAAAATTATTGGTTTTATTTTTATGTCTGTCATTCTAGGGATTGCTAAATTAGCTCTTTCTGATTATTTCAAGTAATAGGCCAAGTACTGCATATACGCTGTGTTCATATATCTTAGGCCTATAAGTCTTCTACACTTTGCCATTTCCTTGGATTTTCTAATTTCCTACTTTCTTCTTTTCAAAAAAAAACATGAAACTGCTATAATTTACAAAGCAATTCATAGATGGGATTTAGATACACTTTGCTACAATACCAATCCTGCCACCAGTGTCTAATTTCCATTTTTCTTAAGTCAGAATGTGCTCATTCACATAAAACTTTCACACAAACCATAAACAAATAGGATATGTATAGTTTACCTTTTTATTATGTTTATCATATATATCACTATCACTATCATTATCCACCTGTTGTTCATTGATTTGCTCGAGCGGGCCCAGTAACATTGTGACAATTGTTACTGTGTTTGACATATCGAATACAACATGGGTAGCTTGCCAGGCTTTGCTGTGTGGGCGAGATACTCTTGGTCACTTGCCGGGCTCTCTGAGAGGGGCGGAGGAATCGAACTCGGATTGACCATGTTGGCCGCATGCAAGGCAAATGCCCTATCTGCTGTGCTATCGCTCCAGACCATCATAAATATATATATATATATATATATATATATATATATATATATATAGAGAGAGAGAGAGAGAGAGAGAGACTCTGAGCTGTTCTCTTACGGGAGCTGGATTTTATAGAGAACTGTTCTCTTCCGGGGGCAGAGTCTCCTGCCCCCACGCCTGGCTCTCCTTGCCAGGGCCCCTTGAACGGGGGCAGATTGAGTTTCCCTCCCCACCCCAGCAGAACTCCAGCAGCCAAAGACCTCCAGAACCAGCCTCAACCATGCTGAGACCACTCTCCACAAGAATGAAGGTACTGGCAGAGGAACCAAAGTAGGCAAGTCCTGGAGCTGAGATCTCCAAGCCTGCTCAGATCAGGGCTGAGCATCCTCCACCCAGATCCTCCATCTTCCAGTAGGCAGGGGTCACATCCACCAACTGGCCCCCTGGTGCTGTAGTATAGTGGGTAGAGTGCTTGCCATGCACACAGTGGACCTAGGTTTGATTCCCAGCACCCTGAGTCCTGCCAGGAGTTATCTCTGAGTACATAGCCAGATGGAAGATGTGAGTATCACCTCATGTGGCCCAAAAAAAAACAAAACCAAAAATAAATAAATAAAATGGGGATATTACTAGTCTTTTCCTCAAGGAGAGTGAGAGGCCAATGATGAGTGTGGGTACCGCTCAGTATGGCAGCAGATCCCAGGAAGGGCTAAGTGAACATTACTGATGACTGCCAACAGAGCTGTTGGCAGTCATTAGTAATATACATATCTGAAAAAATATCATTTTGTTAAATTTTAATTATAAAATTATTGAGTAAATGAAAACAGAAAGTAGATAATGTTTATAATTTCATTTTTGTAATTCTAAATAATAGATAAAATACATTATAGTGTTTAAAAAAACTATGAAGAAACCAAATAACAATGTTAGGCTAGGATTTATTTTGTAAAAATGATAGAAGGGTGGGTTTTGGAAGACTGAAATGATCTATTTGTTGACCAGACAGTGACTACTGAGTGTTAATGTATTAGATAACTTGGGTTGAAAATATAGTAAAGGAGGTAAGGCACTTGCTTGGTCAATATGTTTATCCCTGGTTTCACAATCATCAGTAGAAGTGACAAAACCAAACAAAATCAGGAGAAAGCCCTGAGGATTGCTGGTTATGGCCCCCAAACCAAAATAAATACATAAATAAACATGTAATAAATTAATGAGTTACCCAATTTTTTCCTGTGTGCATTTTCGGTTTATATCTACTCTCACAATGACAGAGATGACTTCATGGGTTTTCTGTATATGTTATGCATTTTATAGAAATATGCGTTTTATGTTTACCAATTATAAATAATATTTTAATTATAAAAATATGGGCCAGGAATATAGTACAGGGTTAAGACATATGTCTGCACACAGCTGATCCTGGTTTTGTCCTTGTCATCATATGGCCAATGGAGCATCTCTGGGTACAGCCCTGGGATGCCCCGGAGCATCACCAGGTGAGTTCCTGGAGATCTGAGCACTGCCTGGTTAGCCTGGGTAACTCATGGCATAAAAGTGCTGCAAAGAACACAGCATCCTCTTACCAGGTGTCTGTTCATTGGGTTGTCAGTCGGCTTGGTGGAGAATTGTGTTAGAGGCATATAGACTTCTTTATTAAATATTTTTAATGAAGCATCATTAGACATAGTTATAGACTTACTCATTTTTGTGATTATGTTTCAGTCATATAATGGTTGAGTATCCATCCCTCCACCAGTGCTCATTCTCCACCACCAATGTTTCCAGAATCCCTCCTGCTCCCCCCACCCCAATACCCCCCCCCCCCGCCCCTGTCTCTGTGGCTGGCACATCCCCCCCCCCCCCCTCTCTCTCCTCTTTTGGGTGTTATGGTTTGCAATACAGTGGACATCATGTTCGGTCTATAGTCTACTTTCAGCATGTATTTCCCATCCCAAGCAAACCCTCTGAGTATCCTTTGCTTGGTGGTCCCTTCTCTATCTCAGATGCCTTTTCACCTAGCATGTGAGGCCATTTTCATGATGTGGAGGAATACTTCTGATCCTTATCTCTAGTATCCCTGGGGGTTAGTCTCACATTATGCTAATTTATATTCGACAAATGAGTGCAGTCATTCTATGTCTGTCCCTCTCTTTTTGATTCATTTCACTTAACATGATACTCTCCATGCTGATACACTAATACGCAAATTTATTGACATCATGTTTTCTAACAGCTGCATAGTATTCCATTGTGTATATGTACCAAAGTTTCTTTAACCAGTCATCTGTTCTCAGGCACGCTGTTTTTTCCCAGATTCTGGCTATTGTAAACAGTGCTGCAATAAACATACAAGTGCAGATGTAATTCTTACTGTTTTTTTTCCCTCTGGAATATATTCCCAGAAGTGGAATTTCTGGGTCAAATGGGAGCTCAATTTCTAGTAGAGTTCAACTAGTGCCTTGCATATCCTTGATATTAACCCCTTATCAGATGAGTATTGGTTGAGTGTCCTTTCACATTTTGTAGGCTCTCTTTGTATTCTGGTCACTGTTTCTTTTGAGATAAAAAAGCTCCTAAGTTTAAGATAGACCCATTTGTTTATCTATTTTTTCACTTCCTTGGCCAGTGGCATTTCATCTTTGAAGATACCTTTAGCTTCAATGTCGTGGAAGGTTTTGCTGACCTTTTCTTCAATGTACCTTATGGATTCTGGTCTGATGTTGAGGTATTTAATCCATTTTGATCTGACTTTTTGCATGGTATTAGGTAGAGATCTGACCCCATTTTTATCATGTAGCTGTTCAGTTTTGCCAGCACCACTTGTTAAAGAGGCTTTTCTCACTCCACTTCATATTTCTTGCTCCCTTATCAAAGATTAGATAATAATATATTTGAGGTCATCTGTAAGGGTTGAGTCTCCCTCTCCACCCCAGCCAGAGCTCCAGCAGCCGAAGGCCTCCAGAACCAGCCACAAACATGCTGAGACCACTCTACACAAGCATGAAGGTACCGGCAGAGGAACAAAGGCATGCGGGTCCCGGGACTGAGATCTCCAAGCCTGCTCAGATTGGAGCCGAGCATCCTCCACCCAGATCCTCCATCTTCCAGTAGGCAGGGGTCACACCCACCAACTGGCCCCCTGGCGCCATGTAATCCCATCAACGGCCAAGACCCAGAGACTATAAAACCCAACTCCCGGAAGAGAACAGCGCAGAGTCTCCTGCCCCTGCGCCTGGCTGTCCTCGCTGGTGCCCCTTGGAGAGGGGCGGGTTGAGTTTCCCTCCCTGTCTCGAGCAGAGCTGTTAGCTGAAGACGTCCAGAACCAGTCACAACTATGCTGAGACCACTCTCCACACGCATGAAAGTACCCGCAGAGGAACAAAGGCATGCGGGTCCCAGGGCTGAGATCTCCAAGCCTGCTTGGACCAGGGCTGAGCATCTTCCACCCAGATCCTCCATCTTCCAGTAGGCAGGGGTCACACCCACCAACTGGCCCCCTGGCGCTGTGTAATCCCATCAACGGCCAAGACCCAGAGACTATAAAACCCAGCTCCTTAAAGCATGTGACCGCATTTGTGGCTGCAGGACATCTTATTATCTCATTCTTACTTTGGACAACTTGGCAGGTTACTGAATGTTACCTGCCCACACGGCAGAGTCTGGCAAACTCCCCGTGGTATACCCAATATGCCAAATACCAGTAACCAAGATGGGTCTCATTCTCCTAACCCTGAAAGATTCTTGATTTGCACTTTTTAAAAATATCATGGCTAGGACGAAGGAGATGTTACTGGGGCCTGCTCAAGGCAATTGATGAACAACAGGATGGTCGTGATCGTGATCATGTGTAAGGATATTCAACCCTGTTCCCCTGGTCTGTGGCTCTGCCTTTGTTCCATTATCATGCTGTTTTAATTATTACTGCTTTGTAGTACAGTTTGAGGTTGGGGAAGGTGATGCCCCTGTAGGATAACACTGTTTTATCCTTCCTCAGGTAGCTTAGGTTTATCGGGTCACACCTATTCCAGTGCTCCTGAGTCACTCCCATTCTTTTGTTTATTTGTAACTACTTCTCTATGCTCTCTTCCCCAAATAGTTAATCAGCTTATTCCCCTAATCAGTTTCTGTTAATTTTTAAGATCAGATCTTTCTAGGACACTGAACTTATTATATTGTAAGTTAATAATGCCTTCTCCTCTTCGTAAGTCTTTTGAATAGTTAACTTTAAAGCAATGTCCTTTTGTATAGACACAAGAAGACAAATAATATTATGCTTTTGTAACATGGGATTTAATTAGCTTCTAATATTATTCATTCTCGGACATCTGCTTTCTCAACTTAAGCCTCAGTTGCCCTCACTTCCTAGCGCCCCCAAAATCAGGGTTTCTACAAGGGACTGGATGGAATCAGGGCAAACAGTAAGCTATGTGCTACCCTGGCATTGAGATGGGCCTGGCCAAATTTTAACTCTGGCCACAATTTTAACTCTAAGTTAAGAGCTTGATCATGGCAAATGCTGTCATAATCCAAAAGTAACAAGGAGACTAGGAGCCTACTAGGGATAGGAAAGACTAATCTGGCCTGAGCACTGTGGTCTGAGATGGAGATGACCCTAGGAGAGCAATTATATAAGCTTAATGCATCACTCACTGTGTCCATACAAAATGATTAATATTATGAATGCTTATCTGTTTGTTTGACAAGGAGAGGTGAAACACACCCATGGGATTCTGCCATTGGGTGGGTCTTCCTGCTGAAAGAGAATCTGTCCAAGAGGCAGCATCCCCTCAGGGAAAGAACTTTAATCCTATTGATTGTGACCACACCTATGTGTAAATCGAGGCCCTCAAGGTTTTGGGGATTTAACTAGACTATAAGAGGTCGGAGGGAGAAGATCAAGGCAAGATCCAGAGCTGGAGCCAGGAGAGAGGAGTTCCAGATCAGCCTGGAGAGAAGGAGAGAGAGACAAGAGTGAATGGGAATGAGAATGGAATAAACAGCATTTGATCAATCCACTGGCTTGACCCTCATCTCCTCCACTGTCTGCCCTAGGGCCCAGGCCACCCTGCCTGGGGAGCAGTCTGGGTCCCCCAGAACCTGGGCGGCCAGAGGGAGAACTCTCAGGGCCACTCTTTGGTCACCCTTGGAGTTTTTTACATCCCCCATCTTCTTTTTCCCAAGAATTGCTTTAGCTATTCGTGGGGGTTTGTTGTTCCATATGAATTTCAGGAGTGTTTGATCAATTTCTTTGAAGTATTTCATAGGAATCCCTATAAGGATCGCATTGAATCTGTATAATGCTTTGGGGAGTATTGTCATTTTCATAATGTTAATTCTTCTAATCCATGAGCAGGGGATGTGATTCCATTTCCCTGTGTCCTCTTTTATTTCCTGAAGTAGAGTTTTGTAGGTCTCTTTGTACAGGACCTTTAACTCTTTAGTTAAGCTGATTTTGAGTATTTGATTTTCTGAGGCATGATTGTGAACAGAATTGCTTTTTCTCATATTGTTTTCTTCTCTCTCATTATTTGCATATCAGAAAGCCATGGACTTTTGGGTATTGATTTTATAGCCTAAGACTTTACTATACTAGTGTATTGTTTTTAGGAGCTTCTTGGTAGAGGCTTTAAGGTTCTCTAAATATAGTATCATATCATCTTCAAATGGGCTGGAGCAATAGCACAGCGGGTAGGGCGTTCGCCTTACAAGCGGCCAACATGGCCGACCTGAGTTCGATTCCTCCACCCCCTCTCGGAGAGCCCGGCAAGCTACCGAGAGTATTCGATATGCCAGACACAGTAACAACAAAGTCTCCAATGGAGACGTTACTGGGCCCGCTCAAGCAAATCGACGATCAACGGGAGGGCCTTTACCTTTACCTTTATCATCTTCAAATAGCAAGAGCTGGATTTCTTCCTTTCCTATCTAGATGCCCTTAATATCTTTTTCTTGCCTAACCATTATTACAAGTACTTCCAGTATTATATTGAATAGAAGTGGTGAGAGTGGGCATCCTTGTCCTGTCCCTGATCTTAGAGGGAATGTTCTTTGTTTTTCCCCATTGAGGATAATGCTTGCCATAGATGTGCTAGTTGGCTTTGACTATATTGAGGAAAGTTCCTTCAATACCCATTTTGGTGAGAGTTTTCATCTTAAATGGATGCTGGATCTTGTATGATACTTTCTAGACCTCTTGAGAACGAACCACTTGGAGTTCCCCAATATCAATGAATGTGTTAAATGTACTGTTTCCTAAAAGGTAAACAATTCTCCATGTTCAATGGTAAACATTATACTCTTCAACTTTCAAAACAAGAATTCCTGACCTCAGAATTTATTTAGTAACTGCTTTATTTTGTAGGTAAAAGAAAACCTGAGCTGCACCTGGAAAGACTGGATATGCAATATTTTTTAAAGACTTGATTAACACCTGATTAAATATTTCTTCCAGTCTTTAATTAAACAGTTTAGGTAGGACCTCATTTGTAGATACACAATCAGACCACGTCTGAATAATACTCTACAGCTGCTAATTTCCCTATCTAAAGAGAGAGTTAAACACCAAAAAGTTCTCTGCTTTCTAAAGTGACGGGCTTTAACTTTCTAAAAGAAGCAAAACATGCAGAACTTAAAAATATTTTTAAAGATATAGAGAAAATAATTGCGGTTACTTTATAAGTGTATCAATATTATAAATATACATATTTCTCATTTTATCAGGAATGACTATAGACACCAAAATTAATTTTAATTCAATAAAATGATAAGGGAGTAGATATTTCCCACATATAAACTAATGGTAGCTTTTAAAAATATATTTCCAAGATAATATAATTATAAAAATATAATTCCAAAATAATAATTTTGTTATGGTTCAAAAAAATGTTTTGCTAGTTTAACAAGTTTTTCTAGTTAAAATTTTTTTCTAATTTAACCATAAGTAAAACAGTTACTTTATTATACTGTTTTTCTTTCCTCTTGTATTTTCAGTATCCTTCTTTGGTCTAGAACTCAAATTAGAAATATCTATATAGAAATTCTTCGTTCTATAAGTATGTTGTATATAATTCAAATTCTATGAAATAATTCAAACAATACTATTTTCATAGATATTTCTTGTCCTACATCATGATTTGAATTCTTCTGGGCCTTTTTTAAATCTCTCCTCTCTCCTCTCTCCTTTCTCCCCTCCCCCTCCCCCTCCCCCCCCCTCCTTTCTCTGTTTCTCCCCTTCCTCTCACCCCCCTGCATACCAAGGACAAACACATCCTGCAGTACACAGGGTTTACTCCTAAATCTGTGCACAGAGATCACTCCTGGTTGTGTTCAGGGGATCATATATGGTTCTGGGAATCAAACCAGGGTCAGTTGTATGCAAGGAGAGTGCCTCAACTTCTTTACTTCTCTTGATCAATTTAGTTTTCTTTTTTTTTTCTTTTTGGGTCACACCCGGCAATGCACAGGGGTTACTCCTGGCTCTGCACTCAGGAATTACTCCTGGTGGTGCTCAGGGGACCATATGGGATGCTGGGGATCAAACCCGGGTTGGCCGCGTGCAAGGCAAACGCCCTACCCACTGTGCTATCGCTCCAGCCCCTAGTTTTCTTTTTAAGTAATGTATTATATTAGCTGAAGAAAAGAAGAGGAAGTGATAAGACAGAATAAAAACACCTCCATGATGTCAACATCATGACCCGGAGTCATGAGGCTCATGTGTTAGTAGTCAGTAGTTTCCAGTGCAAATTAGTGTGAGCAAGTTATAGCTACTATTTGAATGTATTTGTGTAGTCACTTGGGAAGGAAGATTAAGAGTATCCATAAAAATAGTTTCTGTTAGTGTGGTGACTCAATATTCAGTTAATAAGTCAGATCACAATGGAGTGTATCTCATACTTTCACTGTGACTTCATGAAAGTCACTGAAACTGTGCATCAGTTTTTTCACATGTAAAATACAAATAATAAGTCATGCTTTATAGGTTTGTGGGAGAGCTAAAATACTTTAACATTGAAAGGGTTTAGAACATTGCTTAACATAAACTATCTTCTTTGTAAATGTAACTATTATTAAACCCATGGGATTATTTTCACTAGTTAATAAAACACAAATTTGCTTCTAAAAACCATACTATTAGTTATTTTGTGTTCCTGTTTTCTTAATTTAGGAACATCATATACCTCACCCATGCCAACTACATTCCTATGTAATTTAATGAAGTTACAGTTTATAATGGAGTTGTTTTTTAAAAAAAACTGTCTACTCTGTCCACTGCATTATAACACCCTATATATGAACATCAATGCAGATACAAAGTCTTTAAAATAATTTTATCAAATTTAAATCCTTCCATTAAAAGTTATAATAATCTTTAAAATCAAAGCAACTTAACTGAGCCATAGAAAAGTTAATAAGATTATCATATTTTTCATCAAAATGTCTCTTGACAACTTCAATTTCACTCAAAAACTTATTGATATAAATACCCTTCATGAAAATTTTAATTTTTAATGAATTCTAGGAGGCATAACATTAAATGAATCCAAGTGACATAATAGTAAATGTTATCATATGTTATCATTTGGCAAAATTATAAATTATCAATGTAGTGCTTCAGTGAAAAGTGAAGAATGATACTATAAGTCAAAAATAGTTATGGAGTACATGAAATTATCTAGTTATTGTCCCATTACATTAGTTTCAAGATTACCTTCTATGAAAGCAAACTATAAAAATAAAGCTTTAACAAGGTTTTTTTTAGAAATAATGTTTTATTATCAAGAATTAGGATGCAAAAGAAAATAAAAAGCAGTGGAAGGAAAATAATAATAATAATAATTAAGTCCTCTTATTAGTTCAAGTGTGTATGCAACTATATAAGCTATTACTAACAACGCTGAAACCTATTTAGTGTCAGTTATACATAACCAGTTGCTTTGACTGCCTGCTACCGATCTCTTATCTGGATAACTGGTCTCATCAGGTGAGAGACACCTCACCAAAGAGGTTTCTCCCACACTATCTAAAATCAAAGTCAACTTGAATCCATTTATTTGATTTACTTTCAACAGAACTTAACATATGAAATTATTTAATAAGTTCAGAGGAAGCATATCTGTGATTTAAATACCCTACAAGAAGCATTATTTAAATATTGTTAGTCCCTACAAAATAGTAAATCAATTTTTGCTATCATTAATATTTCAACAGGAATAAAATTATTGTTTATTTATTTTATTTAAACACCGTGATTTACAAAGTTACTCATAGTACAGTTTCAGGCATTCAATGTGCCAACAATAATTTTCCCACCAGTAAGACATTTCTTCCACCAATTTTCTCAGCTCCCTCACCAACACTCAAGCCTGCCCCCTTGGCGAGGACAAGTGTACCGCATATTGTTTTTTATAACAAAATGGCAAGGAACTTATCAAAAAATATCTCAATAAAAACTAATTTGTGATCATTACTATTTCTCATGATGGTGTCACTAAAGTCATTGTCTGATGGTTTACTGAGCTGACTGGTGCTAGTTCAGCCTTCTGTGTCTTGCTTTTGCTGACTGGGCCTGGTGTTCTATGCAACTTTGCATTAAATTTGCTGTGCTCCTATTTGTCAGTATTGTGAAATTTGAAAGTGTTGAGCTGATGATTTGGTGCTTGGCAGTTTGATGAAGTTCAGTTATGTACCTGGATCATTTATACACTAGAGAATAATGATTGTGGGTAGGGGATGCTGGGCCAGTACAACAGGATGGATAATCTGTCTGTCCCAAGGAATAAAATATATATTTTATATAATTCTAGAACATATGAATTACATGGCCTTCTATGTGTGAAAATTTAAGTATATATTTTTATGTGGGTGTCAGTATGTCTATATGTATATTTGCGTGCTAATATGTATGAATTTCTAATCACAATTACAAATGATACATGTATATAAACACAACATTTTCTTCTATGGTAAACTGGCTGAAATCAATATATTTAGATTCCAAAATTTAGGAAACCATGGGCTCCATAAAGGTCTCAGTGTTATTTCTATTTTTTTAAAAAGTCAATTTATTGATGATTACCATTCTTATGAGTCAAAACATTTTATAAGTTGCACTAAAATAGTTAACATATATCTTTGTCTCCCCCGAAAATATACTCAACAAATGACTGTAAGCCACTTCTCAGCACTCGCAAGTACCACAGAAGATGTATATATATCAAGTCAGTTTTTATAAAGATGCACTAAAAATTCCATTCCTTTTATAACTTAAAATAAGTTTTTCAGAATAAATTAAATAGACTGTTCCTCTTTTGCCACATTTGTGTAAGCTTTCACATGTACAGACAGTCTTTATCTGTATGATTATAATTCTCAAAGTATTTTATCACGACGATCACGACCACCCTGTTGTTCGTCGATTGCCTCGAGCAGGTGCCAGTAACGTCTTCTTCGTCCTAGCCCTGAGATTTTTTTTTTTTAAAGTGCCATATTCAAGGCTTTTTCAGGGTTAGGAGAATGAGACCCATCATTGTTACTGGTATTTGGCATATTGGGTATACCACGGGGAGTTTGCCAGACTCTGCCGTGTGGGCAGGTTACATTTGGTAGCCTGCCAGTTTGACCAAATTAGGAATGAGATGATAAGATGTCGCGCGGCCGCGAATGCGGCCGCGGGCTTCCGGGAGCTGAGTGTGATGATCTCTGGATCCTGGCCGTTGTTGGAGTTACACGGCAGTTGGTGGGTGTAACTGTCTAGTTACTGGCAGGTCCAGTCCCAAACTGTGCAGGCTTGGAGATCTCAGCCCCGGGTCCCACACACCTGGGTTCCTCTGTCAGTTCTTTTATGCGTGAGGCTCATCCAAGTGTGTGGAGAGTGGTCCCAGCATGGCCTTGGCTGGGCCTCGGTGGTCTTCAGCTGTTGGGCCCTGGTGGAGACAGTCAGGCATAGGGTAGGAGACTCTGCCTTGTATTTATACTGCCAAGTATTTTATATGGTTGATATTTTTTCTATGATCTATGATCACCCAGTAGATAATTTCTGCATTGATCCTTGTATATATTAACCTTCCTGCTAGATGCTGAGAGAGAATGATAGAATAATTATTAGGAGAAGGAAATGCTGATCATATTTCTTTACTTTGGTTATTGATTCACTAAATAAAATTAAATTACTATGTTGTTGTCAATGTAACTCCTCCTATCTGTATATATCTCCTTTCCAGCATAAGAAATTATTGAACCTAATATCATTCCTCTTGGTATATATTCTGTCTATTAGATACTAGGGACTGATAATATTCTTTTAGGCAATGAGGACTGATACAACTTTGAGAGCAAAAAAATGAGTGATTAAAGCTGATAACAGTTTTATTGAACCAGTCCCCAGTTTGTATCTCTATTCTCACAACTTAGTATATGTGCTGCTTCACCCAAATGGGAAATGATGAAGGAAATACTGAAAATGTAAAATGTTCTTCTTTTATTTATTTTTGTCCAACCTTAAATATAAACATTTTCATTACTTTTTAAACAAAGAATACTGTGGATAGGAAAAGTTTCATTTAATTAAATAAAGTAAATAACTGTGATTGCAAAATGTGATGCTTAGACACATCACAAAAAAGAATGGAGTCTATCACATAGATTCCAAAAACTCAAAAGTCCTAATTTGAAAAGATACATGCTCACCTAAGTGATTTCAGTGTTATTTACAACAGCCAAAATACAAAGATAAATCAAAATCCCAACAACAGATGAGTAGATATAAAGATTATAAAAGTGTGTGTGTGTGTGTGAGTGTGTGTGTGTGTATAGACTACTATGTATGTGTATTTATAGATAGATAGACTGTTAACTCTAAGAAAAGATAAAATCCTGCCTTTTGCTACACAATAGATAAAACTATAGGACGTCATTGTCAATGACTGAGAATCAGGGATGTTGTTTCATTTGCTTAGGTGTCAAAAATCAGATGGGCCAGACATGTAATGTGATTTGAAGATGACCACTGGACTAGAGCTGCTACCGACTGGATTCCACAGGACATCAAAAGGATGCATGGCTGTCCACCTATGAGATGGTCAGACTTCTTTGTCAAAATCCTGAACAAACAGTTTGAGCCTCTTCGTGTTTCTGGAGCAAGCAGATGTGATCGGGCTACACTAGCATGCAACAGGGACAAATGAAGACGTTACCGGCACCCACTCGAGCAAATTGATGATCAACGGGATGGCAAATGACAAGTGACAAGTGATAGGGTGTAATACTAGTAAAATAATAAGAAAGATATTGAATGATCTCACTAATACGTGGCATATAAGTAAAAAAACAATGTGATAGACAATAGATTGTGAAAACAAACTTTTAGATTCTGAGAACAGATTGTAAGTTAATAAAGTTGTATGTGCTGGCAAGAACATAAAGGGGGGTACTGAAAAGAACATGATAGTGGGGGTACTGGTAAGAGTGTGGCATGGGAAAACTATACTCTTAAAACTTATAAACGGAAAGCCGGTTTTACCCCTGGTCTGCGTGGGACGGGCCCGGAGGCCCAGCTCTGGGCAACCAAGCGAACGGCTCCTATTCCAACCAGGTACAGCCCGCCCCCAAAGGCCTGGGACCTTCTGTGCGCATGCCCAGCTAGCTCCACCTCCTAGAAAGCCGGTTTTACCCCTGGTCTGCGTGGGACGGGCCCGGAGGCCCAGCTCTGGGCAACCAAGCGAACGGCTCCTATTCCAACCAGGTACAGCCCGCCCCCAAAGGCCTGGGACCTTCTGTGCGCATGCCCAGCTAGCTCCACCTCCTAGAAAGCCGGTTTTACCCCTGGTCTGCGTGGGACGGGCCCGGAGGCCCAGCTCTGGGCAACCAAGCGAACGGCTCCTATTCCAACCAGGTACAGCCCGCCCCCAAAGGCCTGGGACCTTCTGTGCGCATGCCCAGCTAGCTCCACCTCCTAGAAAGCCGGTTTTACCCCTGGTCTGCGTGGGACGGGCCCGGAGGCCCAGCTCTGGGCAACCAAGCGAACGGCTCCTATTCCAACCAGGTACAGCCCGCCCCCAAAGGCCTGGGACCTTCTGTGCGCATGCCCAGCTAGCTCCACCTCCTAGAAAGCCGGTTTTACCCCTGGTCTGCGTGGGACGGGCCCGGAGGCCCAGCTCTGGGCAACCAAGCGAACGGCTCCTATTCCAACCAGGTACAGCCCGCCCCCAAAGGCCTGGGACCTTCTGTGCGCATGCCCAGCTAGCTCCACCTCCTAGAAAGCCGGTTTTACCCCTGGTCTGCGTGGGACGGGCCCGGAGGCCCAGCTCTGGGCAACCAAGCGAACGGCTCCTATTCCAACCAGGTACAGCCCGCCCCCAAAGGCCTGGGACCTTCTGTGCGCATGCCCAGCTAGTTCCACCTCCTAGAAAGCCGGTTTTACCCCTGGTCTGCGTGGGACGGGCCCGGAGGCCCAGCTCTGGGCAACCAAGCGAACGGCTCCTATTCCAACCAGGTACAGCCCGCCCCCAAAGGCCTGGGACCTTCTGTGCGCATGCCCAGCTAGCTCCACCTCCTAGAAAGCCGGTTTTACCCCTGGTCTGCGTGGGACGGGCCCGGAGGCCCAGCTCTGGGCAACCAAGCGAACGGCTCCTATTCCAACCAGGTACAGCCCGCCCCCAAAGGCCTGGGACCTTCTGTGCGCATGCCCAGCTAGCTCCACCTCCTAGAAAGCCGGTTTTACCCCTGGTCTGCGTGGGACGGGCCCGGAGGCCCAGCTCTGGGCAACCAAGCGAACGGCTCCTATTCCAACCAGGTACAGCCCGCCCCCAAAGGCCTGGGACCTTCTGTGCGCATGCCCAGCTAGCTCCACCTCCTAGAAAGCCGGTTTTACCCCTGGTCTGCGTGGGACGGGCCCGGAGGCCCAGCTCTGGGCAACCAAGCGAACGGCTCCTATTCCAACCAGGTACAGCCCGCCCCCAAAGGCCTGGGACCTTCTGTGTGCATGCCCAGCTAGCTCCACCTCCTAGAAAGCCGGTTTTACCCCTGGTCTGCGTGGGATGGGCCCGGAGGCCCAGCTCTGGGCAACCAAGCGAATGGCTCCTATTCCAACCAGGTACAGCCCGCCCCCAAAGGCCTGGGACCTTCTGTGCGCATGCCCAGCTAGCTCCACCTCCTAGAAAGCCGGTTTTACCCGTGGTCTGCATGGGACGGGCCCGGAGGTCCAGCTCTGGGCAACCAAGCGAACGGCTCCTATTCCAACCAGGTACAGCCCGCCCCCAAAGGCCTGGGACCTTCTGTGCGCATGCCCAGCTAGCTCCACCTCCTAGAAAGCCGGTTTTACCCGTGGTCTGCGTGGGACGGGCCCGGAGGCCCAGCTCTGGGCAACCAAGCGAACGGCTCCTATTCCAACCAGGTACAGCCCGCCCCCAAAGGCCTGGGACCTTCTGTGCGCATGCCCAGCTAGTTCCACCTCCTAGAAAGCCGGTTTTACCCCTGGTCTGCGTGGGACGGGCCCGGAGGCCCAGCTCTGGGCAACCAAGCGAACGGCTCCTATTCCAACCAGGTACAGCCCGCCCCCAAAGGCCTGGGACCTTCTGTGCGCATGCCCAGCTAGCTCCACCTCCTAGAAAGCCGGTTTTACCCCTGGTCTGCGTGGGACGGGCCCGGAGGCCCAGCTCTGGGCAACCAAGCGAACGGCTCCTATTCCAACCAGGTACAGCCCGCCCCCAAAGGCCTGGGACCTTCTGTGCGCATGCCCAGCTAGCTCCACCTCCTAGAAAGCCGGTTTTACCCCTGGTCTGCGTGGGACGGGCCCGGAGGCCCAGCTCTGGGCAACCAAGTGAACAGCTCCTATTCCAACCAGGTACAGCCCGCCCCCAAAGGCCTGGGACCTTCTGTGCGCATGCCCAGCTAGCTCCACCTCCTAGAAAGCCGGTTTTACCCCTGGTCTGCGTGGGACGGGCCCGGAGGCCCAGCTCTGGGCAACCAAGCGAACGGCTCCTATTCCAACCAGGTACAGCCCGCCCCCAAAGGCCTGGGACCTTCTGTGCGCATGCCCAGCTAGCTGCATCGACGTTCCCAACTCCTCGCCCAGTGCCAGGGACTCTTTCCGGAGCCGTGGCCGCGATTTTCCCACTTCATATGCCATAGGAACCATAAGGTACCTTCTTCGATGGAAACTTCTCTAGTTTAACTGAGTCACTAGAAACACAGTAGCCAATAACTCATAAGCCTATCTTAACTCACACTGCATATCAAGCAGAATAGTAACAGTGAATGTTAAGGACTAAACCACAGCTTTCACAATGGTAAAGCAACGCAAAAGCCCACCAAACTTTCTTATTGAAGAGTCTAGCCCAGATGACACCAACAGTACTGCAGTTTTAGACAACCTCTCTGACAAGGAATTCAGGAGGGAGCTACTTAGGATGCTTAGGGAACTAAAAGAAACAATGGAAAGCAATGCCAATAGAAGACAAGAGGATTTGAAGGCAGAAATGAGGAAAATGCAATCAGAAATGTCAGACCTGAAAAATCTCGTAGGCAAATTGAAAAACTCAGTGGAAGGCCTCAGCAGCAGAGTAACAGCTGCTGAGAACAGAATCAGTGAGCTCGAAGATGAAGTTCAGAGACTCTCCAGAAAAGAGCAAAAAATGGAAAAGAGACTCACAATTCGGGAACAGATGGCAAGAGAAGATCGTGATGAGGCCAAGAGGGGTAACATAAGAATTATTGGAGTCCCAGAGGTACAGGAAGAAAACCTTGATGAAGAAGAAACTGTCAAAGACATCATTGCTACAACGTTTCCAGAGCTGAAGAAAACTTGTGACCATATTCAGGAGGCCCGAAGGGTACCAGCTATAAGAAATCCGAATAAAAATACCCCAAGACACATTCTGATCAAAATGACCAAAACCTTAGACAGAGACAAAATTCTGAAAGCAGCAAGATCGAAGAAAGAAATCTCTTACAAAGGAGCATCCTTAAAATTCACAGCTGATTTTTCTGATGAAACCCTTATGGCCCGAAAACAGTGGTGGGACATAGTGAAAAAACTCAATGAAATAAATGCCTCCCCAAAAATACTTTACCCAGCGAGACTCTCATTCATAATAGAAGGAACAACACACAGTTTCACAGACAAACAACAGCTCAGGAACTTCATAGACTCAAAACCGTGGTTACAAGAACAACTAAATGGGCTACTTTAAGGCAAGAAAGGCCCCTCAAATACACCAAATTTCAACAGAACAATGGGACAAAATCCCATAACAATAATCTCTCTCAATGTCAATGGGCTAAACGCACCAATTAAAAGACATAGAGTGGCAGGATGGATTAGAAAATTGAACCCAACATTCTGCTGCCTGCAAGAAACACATCTCAATAGTCAAAGCAAACACAGACTCAGAGTCAAAGGCTGGAAAACAATCCTACAGGCAAACAGCTCCCATAAAAAAGCTGGGGTAGCCATCCTAATATCAGACCACATCGATTTCAGAGTGAGGAAGGTCATAAGAGACAGTGAAGGTCATTTCTTATTGATCAAAGGATCTGTACAACAGGAAGAACTTATAATAATAAATGTATATGCACCTAATGAGAGACCAGCAAAGTACTTAAAACAACTACTCATAGATTTGGAAAAAGACATCAACAGCAACACAATACTAGTGGGAGACTTCAACACTGCTTTGTCACCTCTTGATAGATCAACCAGACTCAAGCTTAGCAAGGACATACTTCATCTGAGGGAAACAATGGAAGAAAGGGACTTAGTAGATATATACAGGACACTTCATCCACAAAAAGCTGAATACACATTCTTCTCAAGCGTACATGGAACATTCTCCAAGATAGACCACATGCTGGGCCACAAAACATGCCTCCAAAAAATTAAGAAGATAGAGATTGTATCGACAATCTTCTCAGACCATAATGCGCTGAAATTAGAAGTAAATCACATACAAAAACAGAAAACTAAATCAAACACCTGGAAATTAAACAGTGCTCTACTGAACAACGAGTGGCTTAGACAGGAAATCAAAGAGGAAATCAAAAGATTCCTAGAAACGAATGAAAATGAGGACACGAGTTACCAAAACTTATGGGACACAGCAAAAGCTGTGTTAAGAGGAAAGTTTATAGCTCTACAAGCATTCCTCAGGAAGGAGGAGAGAGCACACATAAGTAACCTAACCTCACAGCTTAAGAGCTTGGAGAAGGACCAAAAAAAGGAGCACAACCCGAACAGGAGAAAGGAAATAATAAAACTCAGAGCAGAGATTAACGAGATGGAAACCCAAAAAACAATCCGAAAGATCAATGAAACCAAGAGCTGGTTCTTCGAGAAAATTAACAAGATTGATAAGCCTCTAGCAAAACTCACAAAGAAAGGGAAAGAGAAAACCCTAATAAACCGAATCAGAAATGAAAAGGGGATCATCACAACAGAAACTACAGAAATTCAAAGGATCCTCAGGGAGTACTTTGAGAAACTGTATGCCACGGAACATCAAAACCTCGAGGAAATGGATAAATTCCTAGACTCCTACAGACTCCCAAGGCTGAACCAAGAAGACCTGGAATACCTGAACAGACCTATCACCATCAAGGAAATTGAAATGGTAATAAAAAGTCTCCCCAAGCACAAAAGTCCTGGTCCGGATGGATTCACTAGTGAATTCTTCCAAATATTTAAAGAGGACTTACTCCCAATCCTCTTTAAGCTTTTCCACGAAATTGAAATATCAAAAACACTTCCAAACAGTTTCTACGAAGCAAATATCACACTGATACCAAAAGAAGACAGAGATACCACAAAGAAAGAGAATTACAGACCAATATCCCTGATGAACACAGATGCAAAGATCCTCAACAAACTACTAGCAAATAGAATCCAACTACTCATCAAAAAGATCATACACCATGACCAAGTAGGATTCATCCCAGGGATGCAAGGATGGTTCAACATTCGGAAATCAATCAACATAATCCATCATATCAACAAAAGAAAAGATAAAAAGCATATGATTATATCAATAGATGCAGAGAAAGCATTTGACAAGATCCAGCATCCCTTTATGATGAAAACCCTAGCCAAAATGGGTATAGAGGGGACCTTCCTCAACATAATTAAAGCCATCTACCACAAGCCTACAGCAAGCATCATCCTCAATGGGGAAAAACTGAGAGCCTTCCCCCTAAGGTCAGGGACGAGACAAGGATGCCCACTCTCTCCACTGCTGTTCAATATAGTACTGGAAGTACTTGCAATAGCGATTAGGCAAGAAAAAGATATTAAGGGCATTCTGGTAGGAAAGGAAGAAATCAAGCTCTCACTATTCGCAGATGATATGATACTATACTTAGAGAACCCAATAACCTCCACCAAAAAACTCCTAGAAACAATAGACTCATATAGTAAAGTTGCAGGCTATAAAATCAATACCCAAAAGTCCATGGCATTCCTATATGCAAACAGTGAGAGAGAAGAAAGCAACATGAAAAAAACAATCCCATTCACAATTGTGCCCCAGAAAATCAAGTACCTAGGAATCAGCTTAACTAAGGAAGTAAAGGACCTGTACAAAGAAAACTACAAAACGCTACTTCAGGAAATAAAAGAGGACATGAGGAAATGGAAAGATATCCCCTGCTCATGGGTCGGGAGACTTAACATTGTCAAAATGGCAATACTACCGAAAGCATTGTATAAATTCAATGCAATCCCTATAAGGATACCCACGACATTCTTCAAAGAAATGGAGCAAACACTCCTGAAATTTATATGGAACAATAAGCCCCCACGAATAGCTAAAGCAATTCTTGGGAAAAAGAAAATGGGAGGAATCAACCTCCCGAACTTCAAACTGTACTACAAAGCAGTAATAATTAAAACAGCATGGTACTGGAACAAAGGCAGAACTGCAGACCAATGGAACAGGGTTGAATACACTGACATCTCCCCTCAATCATATGATCATCTAATCTTTGATAAAGGTGCAAGTAATGTGAAGTGGAGTAAGGAAAGCCTCTTTAACAAATTGTGCTGGCATCACTGGACGGCTACATGCAAAAAAATGGGCTCAGAACTCTGCCTAACACCGTGTACAAAAGTAAGATCAAAATGGATTAAAGACCTCAACATCAGACCAGAAACCATAAGGTACATTGAAGACAAAGTTGGCAAAACCCTCCATGACATTGAAGCTAATGGTATCTTCAAAGATGCCACGCCACTGGCCGAGCAAGTGAAAACAGAGATAGATAAATGGGACTATCTTAAACTAAGAAGCTTCTGCACCTCCAAAGAAACAGTGACCAAAATACAAAGACAGTCTACAGAATGGGAAAGGATATTCGCCGAATACACATCTGACAAGGGGCTGATATCCAGGATATACAAAATACTGGTTAAACTCCACAAGAAGAAAACATCCAACCCCATCCAAAAATGGGGCAATGAAATGAACAGAAACTTTCTCAAAGAAGAAATCCGAATGGCAAAAAAGCACATGAGAAAATGCTCTACATCATTAATCATCAGGGAGATGCAGATCAAAACCACAATGAGATACCATCTCACACCTCAGAGACTGGCCCACATTCAAAAGAACAAAAGCAACCGATGCTGGCGTGGATGTGGCGAGAAAGGGACACTCCTTCACTGTTGGTGGGAATGTCCACTGGTTCAGCCCTTCTGGAAAACAGTATGGACGATTCTCAAAAAATTAGAAATTGAGCTCCCATTTGACCCAGCAATACCACTCCTGGGAATATATCCCAGAGAGGCAAAAATGTATAGTCGAAGTGACATCTGCACTTGTTTGTTCATTGCAGCACTCTTTACAATAGCCAGAAACTGGAAGAAACCTGAGTGCCCAAGAACAGATGACTGGTTAAAGAAACTTTGGTACATCTACACAATGGAGTACTATGTAGCTCTTAGAAAAGATGAAGTCATGAAATTTACATACAAGTGGTACAACATGGAAAGTATCATGCTGAGCGAAATGAGTCAGAAAGAGAGGGATAGACATAGAAAGATTGCATTCATCTGGGGGATATAAAGTAACAAAATAGGAGATTAATACCCAAGAATAGCTGAGATCAGCACCAGGAGGATTACTCCGTAGCTTAGTGGACAATTGGGCATTCTAGAGGAAAGGGCAGCTCAGATAGAGAAGGGAACACCAAATAAAGGGTGTTTGGTGGTCCCTCCCAGGAGGGAGGGGAGATGCATGTCGAAAGTGGACTATGGACTGAACATGTTTGCCACTCAATGCCTCTTTTGCAGACCACAACACCCAAAAGGAGAGAGAGAACACAGGGGATTGCCCTGCCACAGAGGCAGGGGGGGATGGGGGGATGGGGGTGGGGGGGACATTATCCATGGTGGTGGAAAATGGGCACTGGTGGAGGGATAGGTATCTGATCATTGTATAATTGAAACCTAAGCACAAAAATTGTAAATCTACAACTGTACCTCATGGTGTTTCACTAATAAAAAAAAAAAACTTATAAACACTTATTTTTATATACTTTATATTCACTTTATATCAACTCAACATAGGTCACGGTCACGGTACTCCCGTTGTTTATCGATTTGCTCGAGTGGGCCCAGTAACGTTTCCATTGGAGACTTTTGTTGTTACTGTGTTTGGCATATCGAATACCTCACGGGTAGCTTGCCAGGCTCTGCCGTGCGGAAGAGATACTCTTGGTGGCTTGCTGGACTCTCCGAGAGGGGAGGAGGAATCGAACTCGGGTTGGCCATGTTGACTGCGTGCAAGGCAAACGCCCTACCACTGTGCTATCACTCCAGCCCCCAACATAGTTATATATAAAATATATACTTATATTGTGCTGAATGAAGTTAGAATGAAATTAAAATAATGACAAATGAATTCAACAGAAAGAGGAGAACAGATTCAAGGAGGGGTGAAGGACAGAGGAAAACTAAACATCTCTACTGAGTTTTCTTTTTAATTATTTGTAACATTAACTGACCAACATTTGTATTTTTGTGAAAAATTAATAAGAAAAGACAGCAACGTATTTCAAAGAGTTCTAATTTATGCATTATTTCTGGAGGACCTGGGTTTGATTCTGGACAACAATGTCTTTTCTGCAACATAATAGTTCTCCTGTACAACAGACAAGGATTAACTCCTGAGCAGAATCAGTGGTGGCTCCCAAACAAACAAAATGAATAGGACTAGCTAGGAATTGAGGTATAATCAGCAGTTCTACTTCTTGGCATAGACCCCAAGATACCATTTGGGAAGGACATTTGGAATCCTGTGTTTATTGGAGCATATTCACAAAAGCCAAAATCTGGAAACAACCCAAGTGTCCAGGAATAGATGACTTGATAAAGAAGCTATGGTACACATTATACAACGTATTACAACTCAACTATAAGAAAAGATAAAAGCATGCTGCCACTTGGATGAATTTGGAGGGCATCATGCTGGGTGAAGTTAGTCAGAAGGCAAGGACAGATACAGAATTTTCTCTCTCATATATGGGGTATACAGAAACATAGTAGGGGAGTAATGAATGTCCAAAGAAGCTGAGAAATGGTCTTCAGTAGGAAGTTTACCGGAGGCAGGGGTAGAGGGATTGAGAAAGGATTAGGATGGTGAGGGGACAGTGAGACAACGGTGGAGGGAAATGGACGCTCTGATATAATATGTGCTACTAGAATATTTATGCACGAAACCCTATGGTTAACAGCATTGTAAATCATGGTGCCTAAAATAAAATAAAATTCAAAAAGAATAAAAAAAACTTTGGCTAGTTTCCTGAAAGACCTAACAGTTAAATTAAAAGGAGATAAAAGTTATAGAAAAAATATATAGAAATATCTAATTTCAAAATTTTAATAAGAGGAAAATAAATCTAACCTTCAAATGGTATCTAGCTGCCAAAGAAAAGAGGGAAGAAATATAAATTCATTTAAAATCATTTCTTTCAAAGAAAATTCTCCTTTGAATTTTCTCATATCTGGTGACATTTTCAGAATTAAAAATGATTTGGATTTATGACCGTAGAAGTTTTCTCCAAGGTTACATACTCCATGGTGTGTGTTTGGGCAACACTAGGGTGGTGGTCAGAGGTTATCACTGACTCTGTTTTCAGTGATCATTCCTGGTTAGGCAAAGAGCACCATAGAGGAATCAAACTCAGATCAGCTGCATACAAGGCAAGTGCCCTGTGTACCACACTGTTTCTGTGGTCCTTGTAAGCAGATTCTTAAAGGAATTCTCATCAAAAACAAGATGGATGGAGAGAATTTATATACTAAATAAACACATAATTTATCTGTAGATGTTGAAAATAAAGGGAAAATTGGTTGGTTGAAATAAGATTAGGAAACCTTTCTCTCCCCAAATCATATAGATTCTAGATCTCAATTCTGAAGTGCAAGAAAATTATAATCTGAAAATTAAGCATCCATTCTGAGGAAAAGATGTCTCTCCTGAAAATTTTTTAAAACTCCTTTAAAACTAAACAACTAAAGAGGGTGTTGATCAACTAAGTAGGAGAAGGCAGGTAAAGTCAAGAGCAGTAAAACATGAATAAACATTTAATCTGGAAGCATGTATTTTATACCAACACCAAGAGTGATCCTTGTGCACAGAATCAGGAGCATAGCTAGGTGTGGCCACCCAAATTATATATAGAGATATATAAAATATATCTCTCTATATATTTGATTATCTAGAACACTGAAAGATTGATGGGGAAAAAGAAAACCAAAAAAGTACCATCACGCTAATGTCTTTTAAGCTTGTTAATAGGAGAATTAATATGGCTGCCATCAGATCAGTAACACACAAAGAAAGTCAGGTTTGTCCTACATTTGAGGGAAAGAACAAAAAGATGAAGTTGAGAAAAGAACAAAAGATAAAGTGGAAAAGGAGAAGACCAAGATCTTACCTAAAACTATAGGGAACCTGAGAAGGAACACAACCTGCACACAAGGCAAGGATATATTAAAGAGCAAAATTAAACCTTTGCTGAGGTTGGAGGCAGTGGGAAGAAAATGGCCGAAAGAACTAAGCTGCCAAGTTTTGCTAATTAATCATGCTTCTGTTAACACAAATAATAGAAAGTTAACAAAACATTTTTTTGGTATAGAAGAAAAAGAGATAGAGTCAGAGACCAAGTTAGAAACAGTGATTGAGAAGCTAAGAACAAGAATGGGGAAACAAAAAAGGAAAGATGGAAAAGAAGGAACAGAGAATGGGCAGCACCATTAGAAGAAAACCAAAAAAAATATATTTTCGATCCTCAGACTGGAAATATCAGTAAAACATGCTTTTCAGAAAATGAAAATCATTGTGTTTCTATTAGTTTTCTACTTATTTCCCCCACTACTCCCGCCTCCCGTCACACACACACACACACACACACACACACACACACACACTCTTTATTAAGTTGACTACTGCACTGTATGCACTGTAGCACTATCATCCATTGTTCATCGATTTGCTCGAGCGGGCACCAGTAACGTCTCCATTGTGAGACTTGTTGTTACTGTTTTTGGCATATCAAATACGCCACGAGGAGCTTGCCAGGCGGGATACTCTGCCATGCAGGCGGAATGTTCTCGGTAGCTTACAGCGCTCTTTGAGAGGGAAGGAGGAATCGAACCCAGGTCGGCCGTGTGCAAGGCAAACGCCCTACCCGCTTGACTACTACAAAGAATAATTAGATAAGCACTTAGCATTCTATGGTAACTTGTTTAATCAAATTACGATGAGAATATTTTGATCCCAGTTTTTTTTTTTAACCACTGTATGATAACATATCAATCAGAAGAAATGTGGTATATTTTGTATCAAAATTATTGAAAACCTTCAATGTATTTTAGAGTACAATCTTACTAAATATGACCACAAGGAATTTTTACATATTACCCATATCTGTGGTGTTGAAGAAAAATTTAGAGACAATATAATCAATGAAACTAGTAACACAGAATGCAAGAAAAGATAGTAAATTGTAACACAGGCTTTTTGTTTGGGGGCCACACCCTGCAGTGCTGAGGGCTCACTCCTGGCTATGTGCTGGTTATACTCAGAAATTACTCCTGGTGGTGCTTGTGGGACCATATGGAAGGTCCAGGATTCAACCCAACTGGCCATGTGCAAAGTAAGCTCCCTGTCTGCTACACTATCATTCCAGACCTATATTTTAAATTTTAAGATTTTTGAAAAATATAGAATGCTCGACAAATGTGCATGGTCATCCTTGGCAGGAGCTGTTCCTTTCTTCCCTGTGTTGTTCCAGTTTTAGTAAATGTGCTGTCACAGTAGCTCAAATGGGCTCTTCAACAAAGTCTCCAGTCGAAGTTCTACCGATTATTAGCTTTATAGTCATGGGAGGGCTCTATATTTCTTCTAAACATCATAATCTACAAACTAGGACAATAATAGCAGCCTCATACTGTGATAGCAAGGTTTTAAATGATATTGAGAACATAAACCACATCAGCACATCAAAAATACTATATGTTATTAAATATAAGATTTCAAGAATTGTAAGACATACCATTATTTTATCTACTATTAAGTAAGGGAGCAAAAGACTGTCAATTAAATGGCGACATAATGCCTTAATGATAATCCTAAATGACAAGCCATCACACCAGCCTCTCATTGCTTTGAAATTAATTTCAGTTCTACCCAGGTTTTTGGCAGTTTCTCATGCTTTCATTTGCATTCCCTTGAGTGTGATAGACAATATTTGTGCACAAAAATCTGTAATAAATAAATAATTAATTGAGTTTAGTCCTTTATGGTCCTGTCCTTTCTTTGATATACAAAGCATTTTGCTTTTTTCTCAATAAAAAATAATGGAATTATAACCACCTTCCACTTATTAATAATACACCTGCATTAGCATTAAATTTATGCCTTTACCCTCTGATTTTATGAATTTTTAAAAATATTTGGTAGCATCATATTTAACCACTAAATTATTGTATAATTCCTTTGCAGACATTTGCTGTGGTATTTAAACGCAATATGTGCAGTAGCATCAATGCATATACTTAATTAAAGTGATGACAAATAAGGAATTGTGACCAAATTTGAGCATGCTTAATAAAACTGTCATTGTCACCCCAAAGTGTCTCTCCAAAGTGTCACTCCAAAGTGATTGTATGAGGTTAATAATTATATTTCATCAAAATGTCAGAAATGTTACAATGTGAAAAATATACATTTTAGAATTGATGAAATATACTTAGTAAGTACTATCAGTGTGTATTGGTGCAGATATTTGAGGGTAAAAGTTCTTATGTATAGAACTCCTTATCAATCCAGGAAATTACTACTTTTGAAGGTATTAAGATTTTTTGTTCAGATAAAAATGCTCAAAACATGCGTCTATTTTTACATATCTAGTTTCATTGTTTCTAATGAGATATAATAATTAAAATGTGCTTACCATGATAGGCAAATTGGAATACATATTTTACATATGTAATTTTATAATTTATAAAGATTATAATTTTACATATTATAATCCATAAATTAGATTATAATACATCAATAAAAGAAGAGAAATCAATTCACATGAGAAGATATTAGGAACCTAAGATGCATCTTGCTAAGGACTTTAGTCAGAAATAGATGCATGTAACATGGCTTAAATTTTAACTTTTGGAAGAGGCAAAATAATAGGGAGAGTCAAAACATCAGTGGTTATCTTACTCTTACTAGGACAGTAAGCTTGGTAATGTTCATTAAATAAAATGCAGGGGAATATTTTTTTGGCATGAAATTATTCTGTAGTTTTGATTTCAGGCCTTTTACATTTGTTGAAACCCATATAATATTACAAAAGAAAAACTTAAATAAAACTATTGAGGAAAAATGTGATGCCACGAAGGAATTGAGAAGGTGACAAGAGAACCTAAGTGTATTACAAACACATGTACGAAACAAACTTACTGAGGAAATTAACTATAAATCATATTTGCCTGATGACTTTGATAATAAATGTAGTCTATAAAGCTGAAAACAAAAGGAATTGTGCAATAATACTCTAGTGATAAAGCTGTTTCTCGCAGCGGTACTGGTTAACTATTGTGATAGTCCTATAAACTCATGCTCTGAAAGTGAGTTCTTATGTAAATATCAGGTAGATCATGGTAATTAGATTTCTTTTCTGTTATCAGCCCACAACTGACAATCCTCCAGGCTTTCTCCTGGCTCTACACTCAGGGATCACTCCTGGTGGTACACAGGAGATCATATGGGATTCTAGGAATAGATCACAGGTGAGCTACATGCAAGGAAAGTATCTTATCCACTGTCTTGTCTTTCCATCCCCAGGAATCAGATTTCTTATTACAGGAATAGAGTGGCAATGGTTTAGAGTTGGAAGAAATGATATGAACTAATGTTCAGTTTAATATAGATGCATAATTTTATATACAAAAATGTATACAAATATGTACACACTTACATTTTCTTATCTGTTTATGACAAAACCCAGAAGGGATCTTACTTCTGTACTAATAAGTACACATTGTACCCATATCTTCGTTTCTATTACCTGTACATAAGAAGTATACCCTTCTTTTATAAAATATTTGATCAATATTCTTCAAAACTGTCAATGTTATTACAAACAAAGAGTCTGAATAATTGTTAGAGCCCAGGGGAACTGAAGAAGACAGAAGTCAATGCCGTGTCTTGGATTAAATTGTGAAACAAACTAAAACCTGATAGAACAGATTAAAAATAGGGATGAATCATAGACATTAATTAACAATAAGTTATTAGTGCTGGCTCAACTATAACATATGTGCCATAAATATTATAACATTTTAATGATACAGTAATCTATTTGGAGTTAATATGAGCTTCTCTATGTCATTTTCTCACTTATTCTGTAAATTTAAAATTCTTAGACATAGTCTACTGTCAAAAATGATTTTAACTAGATTACTATAATACATATTATGAAAATATAATAAAAATATAAATTAAAAATCTGGCAAGTAGTACTATAACAAATCTCTAAATTATAATTGAAAAACTTCATAGAAATGTCTTTCAAGTAATTCAAAATAAATTGAATATAAAAAAATTAAGAATCTGGGAGGTGTCATAGGACAATGGATAGGCATTTGCCTTGCATGTATCTGACCCAGATGAATGGCCGGCATTCCATTTGTCCCCTGAGATGGAAAGGTAGGAGTAGTACCTTAACATTGCACAGGTTGTGGCCTCAAAACAAAACCTAAAAAACAAAGAAGAAGGAGGAGGGAAAAGAAGGAAGAAGGGAGAAGGAGAGAGAAAAAGGGAGAAGAGAGGAGAAAGCAGAAGAGAGAAGGAAGAAGGAGGATGGAGGAGGAGAAGGAAGTGGAAGTGGAGGAAGAGAAGGTGGAGGAGGATTTTTGGTTTGGGGTCACACCAAACAGCACTATAGACTCACTCTTGGCTCTCAGATCTCTCCTAGCAATATTCAGGGTAACCTTACGTAGTGTTGGCAATTTTTATCAGCTGTGTACAAGGCAAGTGCATTAAACCCTGTACTATACCTCGATATATCTCTGATATATATATATATATGTATATATACATATATATATAACAGAGGAAAGATTCAAGGACATTTTTTTCTTGAATGTGATAATTATAGAAATAGATTAAAATTATTTTTCTTTAAATAACTTTAAAATGTAAAAGAAATCATCTTAATCATTTTAAGAGAAACTGAAAAATGAGGCAAACATGAAAAAACAAAGCAAAAAGGAAATGACAGCTGTGCAGGCAAATGCAGAGGCAATGAAGATAAATATAAATTTTTTAACTTAATTAAATATAAACCTATACATTTGAGTTTGAACTCTGTTTCCTAGATAAATAAAATACATGAAAATATATTAGAGGAAAAACAACAAAATGTATCATAAAGGATCTATATACTAGGGCAGAATAACTCAGACAAACTAGAAACAGTCATATAATAAGGTGGAATATTATTTACTGAAATAAAATATGGAAAAGATTATTTCTACTGAAGCACAATAAAGTACAAATGTGCTACAGTTGTTTGCTAGTACATATTTAAATGATATAACTCAATCCTGCAAATTCAATGTACAGCCATTATCAATTTCACTTAAATCCTTAAACACCCAACTACTCTATTAGAACCATAACTACCTACCAGATTCTTGTTGATGTACTAAAAATATTGTAGTCTTTTCACACACACCAACTAGAGGAAGGCCTCCCATTTATCACTTTTTGTTTTTCTTGACATAAAGTTGCAGTTTAAGATTTCTGATGAGGTTCCTCTAATTCTTTTTTTTCCTTTTTGGCTTTTTTGGTCACACCAGACGATGCCCAGGGGTCACTCCTGGCTTTGCACTCAGGAATTAGTCCTGGCAGTGCTCAGAGGACCACATGGGATGCTGGGAATCAAACCTGACCGCTTGCAAGGGAACTGCTCTACCCGCTGTCCTATCTCTCAAGCTTTTCCTCTAATTCTTACATAGTGACATTCTCAGTACAGTTGAGACCTCAGGTTTCATTCAAAAACATAGCTATTATAGAGCACCTCAGTGGAAGAATCTGCTTGTACCAGAGTCAAATGGTGCCAGAAAAACCTCACTAAACATGATTTCTGAAATCAGAAAACTGTATAAACAAAAATTTAAAAAAAGTTTTTTTAAAAAAAGAAAATCAGGGAAATAGAGAGAGATAGTGCAGTGAGTAGGGCACTTGCTTTGCCTTGCGGGTGACTGACCTGGGTTTGATTCCCAGCACCCTATATGCTCCCTGAACCCCTCCAGAAGTGATCCCTGGGCACACAACCAGGAGTAAGCCCTGAGCACTGCAACAAAACAGCAACAACAAAAATACCGACAACTGAAAGAAAGGAAACCAGTGATAAGTCATGAAATAGACAAATGTCACAAGTGATTAACCCAACAAATACACACGTTACATACAAATAGACACACTCACACATACAAGCCAACACACACACATACACACACAATTACAATTACACATGAAGGGAAGTATTTGACATCTTATATAAAAAATTCCATAAAAATCATTAACACAAACTCATATTTAGCAAACTGACAGATACTTAAAAATAATTTATGATAGGATGGTCAATGTTATGTTATGTCATATATTCTATAAACTGAAAATATATTTCTGTGAGATAAACTGGCATATTCTTCTAAACCTTTAAAATATTGAAACTTTTTATGAAACCAAAGCGCTTTGATCTATCCTATGAATGCTGACAGCAGTGCATCAAATTATAGGTACTTAAGTTGCATTTTTGAGAATAACAAAGCTATGAAAAGCAATCTAATAATCTTATTGACTCACATTTCAAAAGTAGAATGCTCACTATATATATAAAGTATATATCCTCTCTATATAAAAACAATACTACTTTCACCATTTTCAAATTACTTACTTTTCACTATTCTTGTGTTTTCATTGTTATTTAAGATTCAAAAGTTAAAATAAATATATACTGAATACCATAATGAGTATTTATAAGAATAATTGTGAGCATATGGTGATAATTATTACAATCACTTTAATGACCAAAGATGAAGCTATATTATATTGTAATAATTGAAGGTAATATGATTCATTGGGGCATATTATGATGGCTAATGTTGTCTATTAAAGTAATTTTGTCTATCTCAATGGAATTTGGTGTTTTCTTAATAAAAATAAATGTCACCTGGGGATCAGTAAAGCAGAAAATTTACATTAAAATAGATGTTACATATAGTTATATTTTTCTTTAGAAAACTTATGTTTTATATGATTTTTATAGATGTTATCCTCATAACTAAACAGTGACAATTGGAATAACTAGGTGGTTAATGATGGTGAACATATCTCAAAAAATTTTCTAACATATTCCCAGTTGAAGTTGTAGTAGCCATTATATCATCATTTAAGAATTATTCACCAAATATCTTTCTGAAAAATGTAAATACATAGAACAACAACATGAGTGAATAGAAACTTGTTTCATTTGGGTCCAATTTGTATAAGGAAAGAAGAACTTTAAAACTAAGATTATAGTAGAAAATTAAACATTGCGGAAACAAAACTTAGGTTAGGCAAAATAGAACTGATTTAAGAAAAGTATGGCATAATTTTCTTTTAAATTGAACTTGCAACAAGGACACATAAGTATTCAAATGCTTTCAACTAGTAACAGTATGGCCTTGGGAGCATCATTTGTTTTTGTTAGCCTTTGATTTTCTTATCTCAATACCAAGATAATAGTAAATGCTTCAAAGGCTTATTGAGAGGATTATATCAAAGGAAAAATTTTAAGTGATGAGTCAACATTATTCTTTAGAAGAGGATTTCACTGTACTGGAGAAGAAAAATGTACTCTCACCAGTGAGGCGAGTGAAATAATAAGACTTAGAGGGGTATTGGTATTGGTTATAGGGAATGGTGGATAAACAAAATATGAAGAAGAAAGACTTGAAATATGAAAATGCCTTTATGGGTGGGAGGATGTCAAAACAATAGAAATGGAACAGTTAATGGTCTAGCTACTCCACCATGAGCAGAGAAAATTTGGAATATTTGTTATTTAGTTTGTTTGTTTGTTTGTTTGTTTTTGGGGGGAGACACCCAGTTGTGCTGAATGATTACTCCTAGATCTATACTCAGGGATCACTCCTGGAAGGCCTTAAGAGTTCAAACATTTTGCCAGGGTTGGCCATGTGCAAAGCCAGCACCCTGCCCACTGAACTTTGGCTCAGGCCATGAAAGAGCTTAGGTAGTAAGGGTTAAGATCATGAGGGAAAGTTTCTGTTATAGATGAGCTGTAGAACAGGGAAACTTGGTGCCAGAGAAATAGCACAGTAGGAAGGAACACTTGCCTTATGCGTGACTGACCCAGGTTCAATTCCTGACATCCTACATGGTCTCCGCAGGATTCCAGGAGTGATTCCTGAGTGCAGAGCCAGAAATAGCCCCTAAACATTGCAAAGTGTGGCAAAACCATAAAAATACAATGAAACTAGACTTATGTGTTCAGGACATAACAGACTTACTGTATTAATCACTGTCAGAATAAATGAACTGTTCCAAAATGTTTTCTTTCTATGGCTTGATAACACTGTACATAGAAGGAAATCTTAAAAATAAAATAGTAAATATCTAGAAAATGCCATTTTATTTAAGTATCCATTATTAACTTATGTTAATACTGATACTATAGTATTAACCTATGTTTAAAAATATATAATCACTATTATTAAGTTTCTGTTCTAGTTGATTGTGTTATTTTCAGATTACCCCCAATCCTCACAATCTCCAGAATGCTTATTAGATCTATTCTGCATGGCAAGGTCATTCATTATCAAAATATTGCCAGCTTCCTTCAATCCATTAAATGTTCCTCTAAATTAGAACTTCCAAGAGTGATGTAGCTAAATGGATAAACCAATGAATCAGCGCAACTATAAAACTTTCCACAAGGACAGTTTTTCACTTTAATAGGTTTTCTGATTTCATGATGGCTGAGTGATAAGAATGACTTTCTGTTAAAAATAAAAGGGGTCTTCCAATTTGCCTTCATATAGAAGGACATGGGAGTCTCCCGGTGGATGATTCCACAACGAAATTGACCACGTCATATTCAATCAACGGTTTTGCCTGACTGATGTCGCTGTTGTCCAAAAATTCCAAACAGGATCGGACCACCATCTCCTTCATGCAAAATTCTACTTCACAGAACGGGGGAAAAGGGCTGCAAAGTTTAAAAAGAGAACTCCCAGAACGACCACCAACTGGGAGCTCTTTGGCACTATTGCGGAAACATGGGAAGATGCCATTGTTGACAACATTGACGAGGAATACGATCGACTGGTTCAGCACGTCCATGGTTGTGTGAGGAACGCCAAGAGAGAGATAGCCACAAAAAAACGCCTGTCTTCGAAAACTTTTGAGCTTATTTGCCAACGTGGTTTGGCGCATGCCTCAGGCAACCACAAGCGAACGGCCGAGCTCGCAAAGCAGTGCAGAGATGCGATCAAGGAAGACCTCAAAGAGAGAAGAGCAGAAGTGCTGGTAGATGCGGCAGAAGCCGGGAAAAGTATTTGTAATGCCCGCCTGTTCTTCGCCAACTACAAGACCAAGATGACTGCCCTCCGACGTCCTGATGGATCTATCACATCTTCCAGAATGGCAATGGAGAAGATTATCCATGACTTCTACTCATTTCTCTTCGATAGCCATGTCCACTTGCCGACATACCAAATTCCACAGGATGGATATGTCATTCCCAATGTTCTCCCTTCACATAGAAAGTCTATCTAAATCTCAACAAATGTATACTCAACAAATGCTTATCTAAATCTCAACTGAGTCTCACTGTTAGACAAATGATGAGAAACCTGCCATTTCACTTCAAAGTCATAAAGGTTTCTTGATCAATTTTACTCATATTGTTAATCTTCTTAGCCTGAAAAATAAGGGGAAAATGTATTTGATATTGGAAGGGTGACATAAAACTTGGATAAAGCATTCATAGAAACTGTTATAGAATCATCACATAAATGCATTGGCCTCCTGTCTTCATGGGTCATTCATTTGGGTACATGCCAACCTTAAATGTGTCCTGATTAGAGCAGCCCACACACAATATCACAGTCACATATTTCTCACTTCTATTTTGAACAAATTGATGGCATACTAAATACAAAAGTTTACTCATTTTGTTCAACCACAGAAAGTAGGATGTTTGATTTCTACACCAAAGACTAGCATTGCTTTCACTCATTTTCTAACAATCACATAGTTAAATAATGGACCAGTTGAACTTATTATCCAATTATTTCCTTGTTCTTTTCCTTCAGTTAATTCCTCTACTTTTAAGAGTTTGTGGCATGCAACCATGCATACCAGCATATGTACACTGTGTGTGTGAAAGAAAGAGAGAAGAGATGGGGAGAGATAGGAAACAGGCAGAGAGAGAGAGAGAGAGATCTCAGTTATTAACCTGTAGGGTACCTTTTACCATTTGTTTCTGTTATTAAAATAAATAAAACTATTATATAAAAGTAACATCTTCAATAATATAACCAAATATTTCACATCTACTCCCAAACATACAAAACCCATTAATTTGAAAACAGTACACTTATCTTCATTATTAATAAAATTGTCAGGATATGGGAAAAAATTTCCAATAACACGTGAATGGCTAAAAATTTTGGGTTAAATGTCCAGAAGAGAATGCTATATGGCTGCAAGAAAAATGTGATTACATAACTCACTGCAACATAAATGGTACTGGAGAGAATTTTGTCAACCAAAATAAATCAAAGGAAGAAGGATAAGTGCTCAATAATCTCACTCATTTACAAAAGGATAAACAGTATTAAAGAATTAGAAACTCAGATCTTGGTTTATAAACCTCAAATTACCAAAGCATAAGGGGAGGTGTTGGGGAGGAAAATGATGTAGATTAAAGGTTCCAAGGGAATAGTAGTGAAGGGTCATGGGTACATTGGTGACAGTCCACTGTATATTAAAGAAAAATATTAACATTTATTTTAGCAATGTTACCTGAAGTATTAAAGAAAAATTCTCCCATTATAATTCAAAATGAAGTAACGGTGATGAAAATGGTGGAATATGAAGAAAATACTACATGGAATTCTACTTTATAAAATTGTTCAGTGACTTGTACCTCTTCTTTTTCGTGTGTCCTTGCGTGTATCTTCTTCCGAGCTGAGCATCCCTTTAACTCAGTCAGTGAATCTGGAAGTGAGGGAAGAGTTTAAGAATGCAGCCATGTATGATCTAGAAATAGTCATAAACACATAGTTACCTTCACACTGTTGTTAAGAATTCCAACTCATTACCAGTTAATTGCAGAGAGGTAGAAAATGCCCAGGAGGAAGAAGAGAACATGGATACCATGGAGCCATTGCTATCTGCCACAGTTTGCTTCCAAATACCATTATATCTAGTTCAAAATCCTGTAATCTTAAATACTCTAAAGCTTTACTTTCAAAGATAGATGTGGCAACAATCTTTAGGAAAAGTTTCAAGAGTGGGCTACATGCCTTGCATCTATGATACCCTGAGTTTGTTCTTGTTTTTTGTCTGTTTGGGGGGGTGCCACCCAGTGGTGTTCAGGGGATCATATACAATGCCACAAATCAAACCTGGATCACCAAGTGCAAGACAAATACAGTAACCTTTGCACCATTTCTCTAGCCCCAAAGTGCCGACTGTGATCTCTGACATGTCTGTATGTCTCATACCCCACCCACCTTTCCAGCACTATCAGGTGGTCCTCAAATTACTAAACCTCAGCAACATTGTATCACTGGGCATACAGTATCAAACATAAAATGCTTTTTACCAGACAAATATTACCATCAGTGAGCCCATGTCTCCAGGTACCACTGAAGGTGGCCCCAACAGGAAGTACAAAACATATTTGCAGATCAGAACCAGAATGACGGTAGAGTTGGTAAGGCACTTGCCTTGAATGCCGTTAGTCAGGTTCTATCTTGAGCACCCTCTCAGGTCCCCTGAGCCTACCAGGAGTTATCCCTGAAAGCAGAACCAGCAGTAAGCCCTAAGCACAGTTGGGTGTAAGCCTCATCTCCCCCCACCCTGAAAAAAAAAGTAGAAAAGAAGACAAAACATGTAACCATTTGGTTTCTCATTAACTACTGGCCTATAATTCGAAAAAAATAAACAGATGAAATAAGCCATTCATATCTTGTAACATTCAATATATGAGTAGACCAGGAATGGGATTGGCAAAATTAATATTTCTGCTTACAGAAGGAAATATTATCCTTTTGTAGTGCTGCTGAACGAGGGGTTTAGCCCGTGTGTAGGTAGCTTCTTAACTTAAGTCTTGTTTGAACACTTGTCTGCTTTTCAGTTGAAACTCCCCGGTTCACCGCTTTTCATCACATATATCACTGCCTTCTTCTCTCTCTCTTTTTTTTTACATTATCTTATAAACCCACACAGCAGAGCCTGGCAAGCTGCCCGTGGCATATTCGATATGCCAAAAACAGTAACAATAACGGGCATTATTCCACTAATCCTGAAAGAGCCTCCAGTACGGCAGCATTGGGAAAGACGAGTAAGGAGAGGCTGCTCAAATCTCAGGGCTGGAACAAATGGAGACGATAATTGTGCCCGTTTGAGTAAACTGATGAACAACGGGATGACAGTGATACAGTGATATCTTATAAGATAAAGTAAAGGTAAAGGTAAAAGGTAAAGGCCCTCCCGATGATCGTCGATTTGCTCGAGCGGGCCCAGTAACGTCTCCATTGGAGACTTTGTTGTTACTGTGTCTGGCACATCGAATACTCTCGGTAGCTTGCCGGGCTCTCCGAGAGGGGCGGAGGAATCGAACTCGGGTTGGCCATGTTGGCCGCTTGTAAGGCAAACGCCCTACCTCTGTGCTATCGCTCCAGTGATAAAGTAGGTACTTTTAATCATGCTCTACAGGTGCCTGCAATGGATTTCCTATTTTTGCTTTGTATTGTTACATTATTTGGTTTTTGAGTCACACCTGGTGCTGCTCAGTTCCGTGGTTACTTTTGGCAATGCTGGGGTGTGCAGCAGGATATTAGAAATTGTACTGGGGTCAGCATACCCAAGGCAGGTATCGTAACCCCCGTCCCATTTTTCTGGTATAAATTTTCTCATTTTTCCTATAACAACGTGTCAGTATTTTCTGCAGTGCAAAATGGGAGATGGACTCAAAAATTTAGCAGAAATCAACAGCAAATTTTTTGAATAAATTAAGATACTACTTGTTAAAATCTTTCCCTACGATTCCTTTTTTGTGTGTCTTCTCTAGTGGCCTTTCATTCCTGACCTCTTTTCCCACCCAACACATACACATACACTCACAAAAGTAATTAAAGCTATCTGGACACCATTAAATATTCTGATAATTGCTCCATTAATGGCTCTTACTGAATCATTTTCTACAAAAGTTTTTTTCAATCATATTTCTTAAGTTTAGTGCCTAAAAGTGTTCTGCTTCCCTAGCCATTCCAGGGCCTAATGTTCTGAATGTTTTCACCTCCTTTCATTTCTTCTTGACAGCTAGGCAATTCCTGTTTGGCTCATCACTTTATAATATTTTATTAAAGGGAAGACAAAAATATAATATAAATGTTTCTATTCCTCTTTCAGATACAATCTCTGAGTAAATAGACTTGGAAGGCATGTGGCCAGTCTTTTAAGCCACATCGGGTAGTAGTTTTACCAAATGTTCACAACAGAATTAGGCACTTCTACCTTACAACCCCATGAACTGTTTTCCCAGAGCGTTCCCACTTAGTGTCAAGTTAAATAATTAAAAATTTTTATACACAGAAGCATAGCAAAGTACCAATTTTTGTTAGTTAAATTAAACACTTCTTGTTGCTCTATCAGATAAACCTATAAATCTTTGTGACAAGCTATGTAAATCTATTTTTTTCCATGCCACAGTCCATTGCATGGCAGTGTAGAAGAACAGGTAAATCAGTCATATAATGATATCTGTTCCTCATTTCTTGCATTTCTCCTCTCATTTGGGGGTTTCAGAATTCTCTCTATTCAGTCAGTGTATAAGTGGATATGCAGACAGAATGATAGGTGAGGAGAATAACTCATCTGACTTGTTTCTAGGACCCAGGTCTAATTAAATGTACAACAGAAATTAGTTTTATACATATGTGCATATATGTTTTATATATGAATATGTATACCTGAGCGATAACACAGCGGTAGGGCATTTGGCTTGCACTCAGCTGGCCCAACCGAGCCTGGTTCTATTCCTCTGCCCCTCTCGAAGAGCCCAGCAAGCTACCGAGAGTATCTCACCCACCGGCAAAGCTTGGCAAGCTACCCGTGACGTATTCAATATGCCAAACACAGTAACAACAAGTCTCACTATGGAGATGTTACTGGGACCGCTTGAGCAAATTGATGAACAATGGGAGGACAGTGACAGTGACAGTGACAGTGATATATACCTAAGTGAGAAAAACTGAATAAAGAATGTGCTGCACAGAATAAAAGTTCACCAATCTAGGTCAGCACAAGAAGTCCCTACAAAAAGCATTGCTTGCCAAGAAAAGGTACTCATTCCTCAAGAATTTTTCTTTTCCACAACCAGAAAGTTGTAGCAGTAAATATGCAAACATTAAAAATCAAAAATGCCAACCTAAAACCTTTAATTTTAGGCAACAATTCTCTGCACAAACTGAGATCAGAAAGCAATGGCCTGGATGGAAGATGAAGGGAGTTTAATGAAAAGTGGCAAAGTGATCAACAGTGTGGTTGAAATTTAAGAGCAAAGTATTCCCCATACTCTCTAATTTGGGGCATTATGGTTTGCAATAAAGACACTGAGAGGTTATCATATTTGGTCCTTTACCTACTTTGAGCACACAACTCCCATCCCGACCGATTCCTCAAGCCATCATTTTCTTAGTGATCCCTTCTCTATTCCCGCTGACTTCTCCCCTCTGCTCATGAGGCAGGCTTCCAGCTATGGAGCAATTTTCCTGTCCCATCTGTCCCTATCCCTTAGGTGTCAGCTTCATGTTATGTTGTTCTATACTCCACAAATGAGTGCAGTCCTTCTATGTCTACCCTTCTCTTTCTGACTTATTTCACTCAGCATGATCCTCTCCATATCTATCCATTTATAAGCAAATTTCATGACTTTATTTCTCCTAACAGCTGCATAGTATTCCATTGTGTAGATGTACCAAAGTTTCTTTAACCAGTCATATGTTCTAGGGCACTTAGGTTTTTTCCAGATTTTGGTTATTGTGAACAGTGGTGCAACGAACATATAGGTACAGATGTTATTTGTACTGTACTTTTTTGCATCCTCGGGATATATTCCCAGAAGTGGTATTGTGGGGTCATATGGAAGCTCAATTTCTAGTCTTCAAAGAAAATTACAAAACACTACTTCAATACATAGAAGAGGACACTTAGGAATGGAGACACATCCTCTGCTCATGGATAGGGAGGCTTAACATTATAAAAATGGCAATACTGCCCAAAGCAATATACAAATTTAATGCAGTCCTTATCAGCATACCTATGACATTTTTCAAAGAAATACATAAAACACTCCTGAAATTCATATGGAACAATAAACCACCACAAATATCTAAAACAAACCTTGGGAAAAAGATGGGTGGCATCACCCTCCCCAACTTCAAAGTACTACAAAGCAGTAGTAATTACGACAGCATGGTACTGGGCTAGAAACAGACTGCAGACCAATGGAACAGAGTTGAATATTCTGTGACAGACCCCCAAATATATGACCACTTAATTTTTGACAAAGGAGCAAGAAATGTGAAGTGGAGCAAGGAAAGCCTCTTCAACAAGTGTTGCTGGGAAAACTGGATAGCTACCTGCAAAAAATGAACTCTGACCTCTGTCTAATGCCAGGCACAAAAGTCAAATCAAAGTGAATTAAAGACCTCAATATCAGACATGAATCCATAAGGTACATAGAGGAAAATGTAGCCAGATCTCTCCACGACATTGAAGCTAAAAGCATCTTTAAGGATGAAACAGCACTGGCCATGCAAGTGGAAGCAGACATAAACAAATGGGACTACATCAAACTAAGAAGCTTCTGCACTTCAAAAGAAACAGTCACCAAAATAAAAAGAACCACCAGAATGGGAAAGAATATTTACCCAATACCCATTTGATAAGGGATTAGTATCCAGGATATACAAGACACTAGTAGAATTGTACAAGAAAAAACCCTCCATCGCCATCAAAAAATGGGGAGAAGAAATGAACAGAAGTTTCCTCAAAAAAGAAATACATATTGTCCAAAGGCACATGAAAAAATGCTCCAAATCGCTAGCCATCAGGGAGATGCAAATCAAAACAACAATAAGATATCATCTCACATGACAGAGACTGGTACACATTCAAAAGAACAAAATCAACTAGTGCTGGTGTAGATGTGGGGGAAAAGGGATGTTCTTTCACTGTTGGTGGGAATGCCCACTAGTCCAGCCTTTCTCTATAGTGCTCTTGGCTAGTTTAAGATAATGCAATTGTTAAACCCATGAGCTTTCAAGGTCATCAAAGACTCTGTACTAGCCAACTGAAGAGACAAGTACTCCCACTAGTACTGCAGAAGAAAAGTTCCATACTGTCTGAGGGTCCCACGGCAGGGAGCTGCAGATACCTTCCAGAATTTGACTTTGCCCCTAAGCTTACAACCAACAAGAATGTAATGATTTAGGGTCTACAATTTCACATAATTATATTCTTCCCACAGTGGTGACTAAAACCATTAAGATGCATATGTAGCTTTCAGTAATATCTTAATTTCTACTCTTTTAGTATAGAAACCAGCTATACCATTGTTCAGAAACAAAGAACCATGAGATAACACATTGATACTTAAACTATTGAGCAATTTGTTATGGCTGCAATAGAAAACTAGGACAGTAGCTAAGATTTTTGCACATGACTACATAGTAGAAAACACGGTCACGGTCACGGTCCTTCCATTGTTCATCGATTTGCTCAAGCGGGCCCAGTAACATCTCCATCATGAGATTTGTTGTTACTGTGTTTGGCATATTGATATGTCACGGGTAGAGAACACATTTTCTTTTATTACTAGATGATAACTTAGGGAAATGATGTGCAAGCTAAACTGTGTACCAAATATACTAAACGAGATCAGTCTTTTATTCAAGAAAACAAAATGAAATGGTTACTTCCTCTTTTCTTCAAGAATAAAGCAAAGGCTACAGAGACCAAAGGCTTAATAGGTACAATTTCAGTGAAAAGAAGAACACAGCAAAGATTCATAATTTCTTAAATGCTTTTATCATAATCACTTTAGATTATTGAGTACTTTTAAGTATGCCAATAACTTTGTATTTTATTTAACATTTTATTTAAATTTCCCTTTGTTTCTGAAACTGACTTTTCATAATTTTAAATCCCACCTTGCAGTTTAGTAAACCTTAGAGATTTAGGAATCTTTCAGATGACACAAAGGTTGTTGGAAAAAGAATTAAGAGGCTTCAGTGATAGAGTTCAATGCCTATACCGCATGGCTTCCAGATCCCCGTGTATATCTCTGGTTGCCTCCACACTGCTGAAACTAGCACTAGGAGGTGTGACCCACTCCACAATAAAAAAATACAATTAAGAATAAAAAATAGTTTATTAGACTACAGAATATTTTGTTTTCTGAGGGAAGAAATTGCAAGGTCTGATGCTTTGAATACCACCAGATTTACATATAAATAATAAATATATTTGACCTATTATATTTGTGACAACTAATCTACTTTCATTTGATAAGAATTATTTTGTAAAAAGTTCCAGAGCTATGCAATGATTTTAACAGGAATATGTTCTTTTTGAAAAATTTTGATTCTGTTTTTCCACATCTGTTCATCTGACATTATTTGTAGAAAGATAAAGAGAGAATAATCACAACCAGAAACAAACCAAGCTCATTCTCCATTGCACTGATTAACACTTGCTAATGGCACTGACAAGAAGAATTGAGTATTCAGTCATATATTATATTTGACTGTGTGTTATGCTTAATAACATTGCAAACACAGTGATAATATTATGGAAGTAACTCCTATTTCTAATAAATGGCAAGGCATAGTTAAGTGTACTGTCAACAATGCTGTCAATTAATTGTCAATTACTACTGCCAAGGTAAAGGCGAGCTGTTTGTTTTCTGAGCAAACAGTTCATTGAGATGATGGTTTTAATTATAAATCTCTCACGTCCTTCCACATTAAATACCTTACTAGATGCTGAACCATCATTAAAGTCTTACATAGTGGAGTCTTCTTAGCAATTGTTTAACAGCTATTATGCAATTATAAGCAGCACACTAGTTAAATAAAATTAGAGTCCACAATTATTTTTATAATGAATTGAAAATATAAAAATACATGCAACTCTCTGGAAGTCAAAGCATGCTTAATTTCTTAGCTTCCCATGGAGTGAAGGGTTAATTTATTAAGGAATGCAACATGATTACAGCAATTATGGCATATTGGTTCTTGATAAGTAAGATTTTCTGGAGTTTTAAATCTAGCAAGGAAATTACCTCTATATGATTCTCTTAGGACACCAAAAAGCACTTTAAAAAAAAAAAACCTCTTATGTGCTCAGAGTGTGTGAAAATACTTACCTTTAACTAATGGACTTTTTGAAAAATTAAATTAAGTACCTTGAATTTATCACTTAGAAACAATAAATGCATTTGGATTTATAACATTAATCCTGAGGAAGGACTATGTTTCTTTTCATGGTTTCTGTAATTATATAATTATTTGATGCTTTACATGTAAGTACATATAAGCATAAAATGAAGTCATATTTTTTAAAATGTGGTGATTACTGTGCTTATTTTAATATGGAGTACTTAATCAGTTCCAAGCTTGATAACATAATAAGAAATATCTTGGGTCTAAAAAAATTCAAAGAAATTTTTTCGATCTTGGATTTTTCACAGCTACTTAGAAAGTACTGCAGAACAAACAATACATAGACTTGTCAGTCCTATAATAGGAACTGATATCATGTTAACTCAAAGTTCAGTTTAGGAACCTCTATGCTCTCACCTCCAATATTTGTTTTTGCAAACACTGTCTTTAGCCACTGTTTCAATATAGCACCCCAGCTACATTCTGTCACATTAGCCCATGCTATCGCTTCATAACAAATACAATTTCTAATCATTATTTTCAAAAAGTGACCACTTATTGTATGATGTCATCTCTAAAAATATAAGCACTAGCAGTCCATCATGGTTTAGCTCTATTTTTCTAGTGCCATGCATGGGCTTTATATATAATACATTTTAATAAATAGATATTAAAACTAACAAGACAGTGAATGAAAGAATATGGGTGCTGAACTTAATCAGCTAGACTATTTGGCCACAATGTTTGCAATTTGTCATAAGTCTATAGACATAGCTACAGAGGAGACTAATGAATACTCTGAAGTTAAGAATCAGTTCCCCAAACCACCATAATTCTCTTCCATCTTCTATTATGAGACATGTCTCTGAGCACTTTGGCAAAAGGGTAAGGCTACAGAATTTATAGACAACACATGAGATATTGACTGGAAATAATGCAGTATGGCATCATAAAGCTTAGTACCAGTTGAAACCTTCATAGCATCCATCTCAAATGTCAACCAAAAGTACAATCCAAATGTACATCTAAAAGTACAATCTAAAGGAATCCCTTCACTAGCTGAAAATACAAATAAACAGCTAATCATGAATATTTTTTTTTTAATACGGGCTCACTTAGCAGTGTTCTGAGACCAGGATCATTTACATTAGAACTTGGCCCAGTGGTGCTCAGGTCTGGAAGTACTCAGGTTTCATTAAGGCTACACAGAGTAATTCTGGAGTGGGGTTGGGGCATTGAGACAGATGTTGCCTTGTACTCTACCACTTGAGTTTTCTCCCCACTCTATTACATTTTATTCTGATGAAAATTAGAATACAGGTGCCAGAGCAATAGTACAGCAGATAGGGCCTTTTCATTGCACATAGCTGAGTCAAGTGCAATTCCCAGCAAACCATATGGTCCTTCAAGCACCACTAAGAGTAATTCCTGAGTGTTGGGCCAGTAGTAATTCCTGAACATAACCTGATGTGACAATTTTTTCTTTTTATAAAAGAATACAGAATAGCTCTCTTCACTCCTCACACTGCGCTGATCTCATCCCAAACCCAGGTCAGTTCATCCGCCGGTACTTGAACCCGGGACTTGGATCTCTCCCTGCAAGACCCCAGGCGTCCTCCCAGACGCCTGGAGAAAAGCAGCTCTGAGCGTCTGCCTTTCTCTCTTCACTCCTCACACTGCGCTGATCTCCTCCCAAACCCGGGTCAGCTCATCTACCAGTACTTAAACCTGGGTCTTGGATCTCTCCCTGCAAGACCCCAGGCGTCCTCCCAGAAGCCTGGAGAAAAGCAGCTCTGAGCCTTTCCCTCTTCACTCCTCAGGCTGCACTGATCTATCTCCTCCCAAACCCAGGTTCCCGTGGGGGCGTGGCTTCTTCAGAAGTGGGTGTGGCTTCTGTATAAGTGGGCGTGGCCAATTTTTCATCTGGCTGACTCTTACTGGCCGTAGTTAGTTTAGCCATATTAAGGAACCTAGTCCCCAAGGAGCCCAGTCCCCAACCTACACAGCAATACGAAGAAACAACACAAATCCCCACCACATGGGGAGGATAACAAAAAGAATCCAGAAGACTGTCGATACTGCTCACCTAAAGGACCTCTCTGACAAAGAATTCAGATACGAAGTCATGAAGATGTTCAATCAACTCAATGAAACAGTCAGACAGATATCCAGTAACATGACAGAAAAAGTGACAAATTACATGAGGAAATGAGAGCAGAAGTGTCACGAATAAAAGATTCCATAGATTAAATGAAAAACTCAGTCCTTCTCTCAACAATAGAATGACTGCAGCTGAAGAGAGAATCAGTGAGCTGGAAGATCAGCTGCACCAAGCCAACAGGCAACAACAAACAGTGCCAAATGATCTCAAAATAGCTCTAGAGAGAATCAGAGTCCTAGCAGATGATTCCAAGAGGAACAACATTAGAATCATTGAACTACCAGAAGCTCAGGGAAATAATCCCAATGAAAAAAACACGGTTAAACAAATCATTTCTGACATATTCCCAGAGCTCCGCAATGCAGACATTCAGGTTCAAGGAGCCTGAAGGGTACCAGCTAAAAGAGACCCTAACAAAAACACTCCAAGACATATCATAGTTAGAATGATTGATGTTGCTGATAGAGATACAATACTACAAGCAGCAAGGTCAAAGAAGGAAATCACATACAAAGGAGCACCCCTTAGATTCACAGCAGATCTATCAGAGGAAACCCTCCAATCCCGAAGGCAGTGGCTAGATATAGTAAAAAAAATACTCACTGAAATGAATGCTTCACCAAGAATACTCTATCTGGCTAACCTCTCACTCAAAATCGAAGGAACGGCACACTATTTTCCAGATAAACAGCAGCTCAGGAACTTCATAGACTTAAAACCAAACCTAAAACAAGGGCTAAAGGGGCTACTATAAGAGAAGACAAACCCTACAACCATAACAGACACTTACAGAAAGGTCACACAAAACCCCATAACAATAATCTCTCTCAATGTCAATGATCTAAACTCACCAATTAAGAGACACAGAGTGGCAAAATGGATTGAGAGACAGAACCAAACATTCTGATGCCTACAAGAAACTCATCTCAACAGTCACAGCAAACACAGACTCAAAGTCGAAGGATGGAAAACAATCCTGCAATCAAACAGCTCCCTCAAAAAAGCTGGGGTGGCAATACTAGTATCCACCAGCATTAATTTCACGTTGAAAAAGATTAGAAGGAATAGCAAGGCTATTTTCTCTTCATCAAGGGATACATACAACAGGAAGAAATCACACTCTTAAATGTATAAACAACTAATGAGGGAACAGCTAAATATTTAAAACAACTGCTAACAGATTTTAAGGAGGATATTGCTAGCAACACAATAGTAGCTGGAGATTTCAACATTGCCTTATCACCTCTGGATAGATCAACAAGAACAAAACTCAGCAAAGAAACATTAAATTTGAAAGAAGAAATAGAAGAGAAAGGGTTTATAGACCTCTACAGGGCTTTACACCCCAAAAAGAATACACATTCTTCTCCGGTGCGCATGGAACATTTTCCAAAATAGACTATGTCCTAGGCCACAAAACATACCTCAATAGAATCAGGAAGATAGAAATAGAAGTGAATCACACAGAGAAACGAAGAACCAAATCAAACACATGGAAGTTAAACAACTCAATGCTGAACAACGAGTGGATCAGGAAGGAAGTCAAAGACAAGATCAAAAGATACTTGGAAGCAAATGAGAATGAAGACATGAGCTACCAGAACTTATGGGATGCGGTGAAAGCCGTATTAAAGGGGAAAATTTATAGCTCTGCAAGCATATCTCAGGACAGAAGAGAGGATGCACATAAACAACTTGAATTCACAACTCAAGATCTTAGAAAAGGATCAACAGAAGGAGCCCAAATCAGGCAGAAGGAAAGAGATCATAAAACTTAGAGCAGAAATCAACGACATGGAAACCAAAGAAACAATTCGAAAGATCAATGAAACCAAGAGCTGGTTCTTCGATAAAATAAATAAGATAGATAATCCACTAGCAACACTCACAAAGAAACAGAGAGAGAGAACCCTAATAAATCAAATCAGAAATAAGAATGGGGATATCACAACAGAAACCAAAGAAATTCAAAAGATCATCAGAGATTACTTTGAAAGTCTGTATGTCACAAAACAAGAGAACCTAGAAGAAATAGATAAATTCCTGGATTCCTATCATCTCCCAAAGCGGAATCAAGAAGATAAAAAGTACTTGAATAGACCTATTCACATCAAGGAATTGAAACTGCAATCAAAAGTCTTCCCAGAAACAAAAGACCAGGTCCAGATGGATTCACTAGCGAATTTTTCCAAACATTTAAAGAGGACCTATTGCCAGTTCTTCTCAAGCTTTTCCAGGGACTTGAAAAAACAGAAACTCTCCAAACAGTTTCTATGAAGCCCATATCTCTCTAATACCAAAAGGAAACAAAGACAACACAAGAAAAGAAAACTACAGGCCGATATACCTGATGAACATGGATACGAAGATTCTCAACAAAATACTAGCAAATAGAATTCAACAACTCATCAAAAAGATCATACACCATGACCAAGTGGGATTCATCCCGGGAATGCAAGGTTGGTTTAACATTTGGAAATCAATCAACATAATCCATCATATCAATAAAAGAAAAGATAAAATCATATGATCATATCAATAGATGCAGAAAAAGCATTTGACAAGATCCAGCTCCGGTTTATAATGAAAACCCTCGCCAAAATAGGGATAGATGGGACTTTCCTCAATATAGTTAAAGCCATCTACCACAAGCCTACAGCAAACATCATCCTCAATGGGGAAAAACTGAGAGCCTTCCCCCAAAGTCAGGGATGAGACAAGGATGTCCACTCTCTCCACTACTGTTCAATATAGTACTGGAAGTACTTGCAATAGCGATTAGGCAAGAAAAAGATATTAAGGGCATCCAGGTATGGAAGGAAGAAATCAAGTTCTCACTATTCTCAGATGATATAATACTATACTTAGAGAATCCTAAAATCTCTACCAAAAAACTTCTAGAAACAATAGACTTGTATAGTAAAGTGGCAGGCAATAAAATCAATACCCCAAAATCCATGGCTTTCCTATACACAAATAGTGAAAGAGAAGAAAGTGACATGAAGAAAACAACCCATTCACAATCGTGCCCCAGAAAATCAAGTATCTAGGAATCAGCTTATCTAAGGAAGTAAAGGACCTTTGCAAAGAAAACTACAAAATTCTACTTCAGGAAATAAAAGAGGATACGAGGAAATGGTAAAATATTCCCTGCTCATTGATGGGGAGAATTAACATTGTCAAAATGGCAATACTTCCCAAAGCACTGTACAAATTCAATGCAATCCCTGTAAGGATACCCATGACATTCTTCAAAGAAATGGAGAAAACACTACTGAAATTTATATGGAACAATAAGACCCCACGCATAGCTAAAGCAATTCTTGGGAAAAAGAAAATGGGAAGAATCAACCTCCCTATCTTCAAACTGTACTACAAAGCAGTAATAATTAAAACAGCATGGTACTGGAAAAAAGGCAGAGCTGTAGACCAATGGAACTACTACTTTTTCTAGAAGAGTTGAATATACTGACATATCCCCCCAAGCATATGATCATATAATCTTCAAAAAGGGGACAAGAAAAGTGAAGTGGAGCACGGAAAGCCTCTTTAACAAATTGTGCTGGCAAAACTGGAAGGTTACATGGAAAAAAGTGGGCTCAGATCTCTGCATAATGCCACGTACAAAACTAAGATCAAAATGGATTAATGACCTCAACATCAGACCGGAATCCATAAAGTTCACTGAAGACAAAGTTTGAAAAACCCTCCATGATATTGAAGCTAATGGTATCTTCAAAGATATGCCACTGGCCAAGCAAGTGAAAACAGAGATAGACAAATGGGACTATCTTAAACTAAGAAGCTTCTGCACCTCAAAAGAAAAAGTGACCAAAATACATAGACAGTTCTACAGAATGAGAAAGAATATTCGCCAAATACACATCCAACAAGGGATTGATATCAAGGATATACAAGGTACTGGTTGAACTCCACAAGAAGAAAACACCCAACCCCATCAAAAAATGCAGTGAGGAAATGAACAGAAACTTTCTCAAAGAAAAAATCCGAATCGTTAAAAGGCACATGAGAAAATGCTCTACATCATTAATCATCAGGGAGATGCAGATCAAAACAACAAAGAGATATCATTTCACACCACAGAGACTGGCCTATATCCAAAAGAACAAAAGCAACTAGTGCTGGCACGGATGTGGGAGAAAGGGACCCTCCTTCACTACTGGTGGGAATGCCGACTGGTCCAACCCTTTTGGAACACAGTATGGACAATTCTCAAAAAATTAGAATTTGATCTCCCATTTGACCCAGCAATACCACTCCTCGGAATATATCTCAGAGAGGCAAAAAAGTATAGTCGAAGTGACATCTGCGCTTGTTTGTTCATTGCAGCACTCTTTACAATAGCCAGAATCTGGAAAAAACCTGAGTGCCTGAGAACAGATGACTGGTTAAAGAAACTTTGGTACATTTACACAATGGAGTACTATGTAGCTGTTAGAAAAGATGAAGTCATGAAATTTATATACAAGTGGTACTACATGGAAAGTATCATGTTAAGTGAAATGAATCAGAAAGAGCTGGATAGACACAGAAAGATTGCATTCATCTGGGGAACATAAAGTAACAAAATGGGAGACTAACACCCAGGAGTGGCCGAGATTAGTACCAGGAATTTTGCTCCACGACTTGGAGGCCAGCCACACGTGCTATGGGAAAAGGAAGCTCAGATAGATAAGGGAGCACCAAATAAAGGGTGTTTGGAGGATCCTCCCAGGATGGGAGAAGCATGCTGAAAGTACACTATAGACTAAACATGATTGCCACTCAATCTCTCTCTTGCAAACCACAGGACCCAAAAGAAGAGAGAGAGAGAACAAAATGGAATGCCCTGCCACAGAGGCAGGGTGGGATGGGGGGCAAGGGGGGGTGGGAGGGATGCTGCAACCGTGTGGTGGAGGATCGGTGCTTGTGAAGGGATGGGTATTCAATCATTGTATAACTGAAACCCAAGCACAAAAATTTGTAAGTCTATAACTGTACCTCATGGTTTTTTACTAATAAAAAAAGAATACAGAATAATAAAAAACTTTACTTGTCTTTTAGGACTTTCTCAGGAAAAGCACAAGGAAGAATTAAAGTAGAATGTAGGTAGTTTTTCCTCTATACGTGTGGGCCATCTTCCTCAAGAATACTTCTACTGTCTCAGTCAAAAATATTTCCATTGTCTCAGTGTCAGAGGATTTTTCATCAAAAAACTATGAGCAGGGAAATAAAAGATCACAGATGCATGAAGACAATAACTAAAAATTTGCAGAGAGGTGCTGAAAAGATACTACAGTAGGTCAGTACTTGTCTTTTACATGATTGATCTGGGCTCAGTCCTTTCCACCATATATGGCCTCCCAAACCCGGCCAGAAATGATCCTTGAATTCCAAGCCAGGAGTAAGCTCAGAGCACTGCCAGGGCATGGCCCACAAAAGCATAGATGAAAGAATTATGTAAGACCACTAGTGCCAGATAATCAGGAGGGATCAAAGGGCATTGTTATCAATGGTGATCCTTTTCTGCTTAGATTTTCAATGCCCCCTTCTAAATCAAATTTAGAATCTATTTCATATTTGAGACATGTTGTTTACTTCAAACTCATGATTCTCTTGTCGCTAAAGGTAGCACTATGTCTTACACCATTATTGACAATATGCTTAAATATGTTTTGTCATTTATTAGAAATAGGATTTTCTTCATAATATTATCTTCTTGCTTAAAATGTTAAGTCACTAATGGTAGCTTTATGTTGTACTGTGTTAGGTGCACACTAAGCAATTGATAAATTATGTTGAAATCTCTAAAAGGGATTTGATATTTGGCCTTACAGGTAAATATATTAAATTATTTAACATAGAAAAATTGGTTATGATGTACAACCACAAAATATTTCTTAAAGTTCTTTTTATTTCTATATAGCAACTAAGAAATATAGATGATTAGAATACTTTAGAACAAGTGTAATTGAATAATTAGACAAACAGCAAGAATAAACTAAAACCACTAAGGATATGCCCTATAGAATGTACGTATTATGCATTTTATCTTTTTTGTGTATTATATAACCATGCTATTTCTCTGTGGTTATAACCATTTCATACCTGGAATCATTCTCAAAATTATAATTTATAGTGTTTGAATTAAAATAAAATGAAAAGGACTTAATGTGAGATCATTAGAGGTATGATTTTAGTAAAAGAGAGAGTTAAAAGCTATACAATGAAAATTTATTTGGCAAAACAAGATAATGTATACATAACATACATATATGTGTACATATGCATATATATGCATAACATATATATATATATATTTCCCCATGTGATATTGAAAAAAATCACTTTATATTGTCAAAATGCACTGAAGATCAGAAAAGTAAGTAGTAGTTGACTATGTTGCAAGGAAAAATTAGAAAAGCTAGAATTTTAAAGTTTCCTGCAGAACTAGTCTGCAGTAACTCACAGATTACTAACAACTTATGCAAGTTTAACATGCCTATTCCATCTGCTCTTCATTAAAAAAAAACTTGTCACCATAGCAACTGCCACATGCTATGGTATTTATGCCGCATCTGATGTACAAAGCATAGTTTGTGTAGGAAGGAGTGTGTGTATGTATATGATGTGGCAGCTGTCGTCTCTGCCATTTTGTTGCTGCTCTAGAATAAAACAAGTAGTGATTCTGAATACTCATTTGAGTAGTGATACTAGTGCTCATTTAACTAAATCTTCACTGACAACCATAATCCTTTATCTAATCATCTGACATTAGTCTGCTGACTTACTTTAAAAGGGGTGATTTTTAATGTTTTCTTAAGATTTGTCTGTTTTTAAATTTATTTTTATTACTCAATTTTTTTGTATCTAAGTATTATGAACGTGTTAATGTTTTTGGTTTTAATGCATAAAGTTGCTGACTGCATTTTAAAACTTTTTTTTCTAGTCCTTTAAGTAGACTCAGTACACCAGAATTCTATTTTTCTACAACAAGATAACACTATGTGTGTGTGTTTGTTTGTGTGTGTGTGTGTGTGCGATATTACAATAGATATCAGCTCAACTAAATAATATAAGTTACCCCTCAGGAATTCCTCTGCACAAAGGATGTTTGAATTCCTTCATTCCATCATTTGTGTTGTATTTAGACTGCTTAGATTGGACATGAAAAGCATGGCAGACACTGCTGACATAAAAAATTATAAATTACAGTTTATATCTACGCTAAAGGTTGGACATGTAAAAGTGTGCTCTCTACTGTCTTATAAAATTTAAATCTTTGGAACGCTTGCTTCTCTTTCTAATAGAGGTGGTCATGTGATACAATGAGTTCTAATTAAAAGTTCATTTGGGAGTGGCAGAGAGATAGTTCCATGGCTAAGGCTCTTGTTTTGAACAATCAGCTCTACTGGGTCCCTGTCAATACATATGGTCCCTTGTGCCCTGCCAGGAGTAAATCCTAAGCAGTGCTGAATGTGGCCCTCAAAACCAACAAATATAAAAGTTCCTTGAGGTAAATCTGTGGAAATCTTTGCTCCCTGGAACAAAATGTACCCATCCCTATTGCTAATGTTCTATTCCTTGACTAACATTTTGAGTTTAAATGGTTATTTTCTGATGATGTGATGAATGTGGTAGACTTTAAGGAGAAAAGAACAATATTTTAGCATGGTGGAAATGTTGCACAAGTTACTTTGTGCTGGCTGTTACATTTCCACTCAATTACATTTATAGTAATTAAATTTCATTAAGGACATGGTCCCTGGTAGTCAAATTTTATGTTATTTGGAAGCAAATGCACTCTTATCTGAGGTAATTATTATTTTTGGGAAAATAATGTACAGTAGTATTATTCTAGAATATTAAAATTCAGTCCATTGTGCTTTAAATATTTTGTTTGCTCAAAACGATACATCAGAAAACTATCTAGCATATATTTAATGCCCTTTATATAAAAAGTTATTTCAATATAATGCGGAAAATCTCAGGTTGAAACAGTTATATGCATGCACATGAACAATGGATAAACATAAAACACTAACCGAGTTACAACTCCCTCACCCCAATTAATTTTTCTGTGCAAGGAACTACATTTTCACATTTGCAATTTAAGACAAGTGTCCTACCTCTGCACTCCATTTCCAAACCAACTCAATTCCAAATTTTTAAGTGTCAAAAAAATTTCAACTCTGGGGCTGGGAGACAGCACAGCAGTTAAAATTCATGCCTACTATGCTCCCAATCCAAATTTGATTGCTGTCACCACATGCTACCTCAATCAACACTAAATACATTCTTATTTATTTATCTATTTATTGCCTTTTGGGTCACACTCGGCGATGCTCAGGGGTTAAATCCTTGCTCTGCACTCAATAATTACTCCTGGTGGTGCTTGGGGGACCATACGGGATTCTGGGAATTGAACCCGAGTCAGCCATGTGCAAGGCAAACGCCCTACCCACTGTACTATTGCTCCAGTCCCAACACTAAGTACATCCTTGCGGGACCTCCAGCATAAATTGAAATGACAGCCCCTTGGATTGAGAATCTCTGATTCACCTATCCCCCCTCCTGAGCACTGCATTAAAGGCTCAGTTAAAACTTTCAAAAAATTATTTCAGATTAAATATACACTTCTGAGGTATTATATTTTAGTATTTTAAACTGTACTTCAAAGACGATGTTGAGCTAGTCAAGGCATTGTTTTTGGTGGCCTGCAGTTTTACTAATTTTAAGGATCTGACTGATATAGTGCCTATAGATAATTAGCTGAACTGCGTCATAATTTTAGTTCCAATCTTTTAAATATTATGCATAGACTCAAAAGAAAGAATTCACACAGGTGAGCACTCAAGTGTAGCTTCAACAGCAACAGAATATCTAAGTTGAAAACACCTCTTGTTTTATTGGGCTTTCATAAAAGGTATTATGGTGTGTTAAGCTACATTTTACAGTATTGAATTAAAATAACTGTAATGCGTATAGGATAGAAAAGATAAGTAAAGATAAGTAATGGCCCAGCAATAAACTTAGAACAGTCAAACCAGATAACTATGTGTAAATTGCAAGTTCCATAATAAATGATGTCAACTTGAGTTTTACTTTTCTTTCCCTAAACCACACACACACACACACACACACACACACACACACACACACACACACACACACACCAGAATTTATTTTATTTCATTTTATCACATCACTGTAAGATACAATTACAAGATTTCATGTTTGAGTTACAGTCATATAATGATCAAACACCCATCCCTCCACCAGTGCACATTCCCCACCACCAATCTCCCCAGTATACTCATCCTTTCCCATCCTACCCCTGCCTCCATCGCAGACAATATCCCCCATACTCTCTCTCTACTTTTGGGCACTATGGTTTGAAATACAGATGCTGAGAGGTATCTCAGTTTTGGTCCTTTATCTACTCAGATACTGAGAGGTATCTCAGTTTTGGTCCTTTATCTACTCTACTATTATTTCAGATTAAATATACACTTCTGAGGTATTATATTTTAGTATTTTAAACTGTACTTCAAAGATGATGTTGAGCTAGTCAAGGCATTGTTTTTGGTGGCCTGCAGCACACTTCTCCCATTCCAATCAATCCCTCCAAACTTCACTGTCTTAGTGATCCCTTCTCTATTCCAACTGCCTTCCCCCCGCCCCTCATGAGGCAGGCTTCCAACTATGAAGCAATCTTCCTGGCCTTTCTCTCTACTGTCCTTAGGAAACACCAGAAATTTTGTCATTATAAGCAGATCTAATTAAATCTTGAAGTAAATTCCAGGGATAGGTAATTCCAACCTGTCCTCTACTGATTATTTGGTAGAAGCAATAGAACAGCATATCAGAGATCTGTTGTTCAAAGATCTAGCAAGTTGTTCAACGATCTAGCATATATATTAGACTTCTAATTGTCATATGCCTGGATTTCACATTTTCTGACTAGTCAGTGGCAGACACACATTCATTTAGTGATATTTAAGAATCAAAAACTACTACCACTTGTAAATTTTACTCAATTCTCAAATGCAATAGAATTATATATATGAAATAAGTTGAATATTCTCTTTAGTCTTAATGAATGTACACACTGATTTACTTTATTCACTAATTCAACCATATAATATTTGTTTATTCATTTTTAAATTCTTTCAAGAATTACTGATTCCAATCTGGAACCAAGCAGCTCGCTGCAGAGATGCCTCCGAACATTAAGGCAGGCCAGTGTCAACAGGTGCCTCAGATGGGAGCAGGCATCCTCCCTCCACCTGCACCCTAGGAATCCTGGCTGTCACCAATTTCCAGAACCCAATAACCACAGGTACGTGGGATCAATGACAGCAAACACCAGGCCTCAAGGAATAGGGGATGGGCTGGTTCTTCTCATTTCCTAGACCCTGGGACCCTGGAGGTTATGCTAATAAACTGTCTCTGGCTGATATTTAAACTTCTTAATGGCCATGATCCAGAGACCCACAAAGAATATCGAAACCAATCAGTTTGCTGCAGACATTTCTCCAGACCCAAATTATCTAAAATTTTAGAATTCCAGGAGTGAGTGGCCGCTCTTGTGGCCGCACATCTTCTGCCACTCATAACAAGCAATACAAAATAGATTTTCTAACATCTGCTTTTTCAGCAAGTTTGAGTGGTGGCTGTAAAATTCAAAATAATGGTGGTGGAAAGGGGTAATGGCAGTGGGATTGTTGTTGAAATGCTGAATGTAATCCATTATTTTGAACAACTTTATGAAAATAAAAAAAATTACTGACCCCTCAAAAAATAGCTTATTCTTTTTAGAATTATTCTCATCTCTAAAAACTGGTTACTCATATTTTAGGATGTAGTAAATAAATAATTTTGAACGCTTGGAAAATCTTTAAATCTGTTGCACATTTTGGTAAAAAATAGCATTCAGTCTTTGCCTCTTGGAATCCATAAATCCAAAAAGACTATCGCTAGTGAAGCATATTATTTTTCTCATTCTATATTTGTATAAATTTATTCTAATCTAAATTTAAACATTAAAAGAAAATTTCAGGGGGTGGTATGAAACAGGACATTTTGTCAAAGCATTCACCAACTTGCAATAATTCACTGTACAAATGTTACAGCAACATCCTTTGTATGTCCAAGCAAGAAAGAGAAAATGCAGTACATACATACACTAGTAGAAATACATCAGTCAAGTTCTCTAAATCATCTCTGTGTGGGCATATATGTGAGCAAATGAGTGTGTGTGTGTGTGTGTGTGAGTGTGTGTAGCATACTACCACACATACACCCAGATGGAATGGAATTTCAGGTGCATCATCATAGCTATTATTAAATTATCTTTTGTGATGATACCTCAGGTAGTCAAGATTGTTATGCAACAGGGAGTTAGGGAAATGTCTCCAGTTTTTAAAGCTATTAAAATTTCTTGCAGGTGTGTTCTCGAGAAGCACAGCACAAATTCACTTGCACACTATGAGGATTAGAGACTCTGAAGCCCATCCGCAAGGGGCAATTAACACAAACAGTGTGGGGTAAGAAACAACCAGAGTTGCTAGCTAAACAGAACTCATGTTGCACTTGTATCCCCCAGTTATACTGCAAAGCACAGATGTTTATTTCACAAAATAAATGATATTGGCAGTTTTGGGTTATGATATAATCCTTCAGGGTCTGACATTCTAAATACATACTTTCTACTGATCTTGTTTTCCCCTAGTTTTTTAGATTGTGCTTTCATTTTTATCTGTGATTTGAGCCTATAAAAATATAAAGAGCTTACTCACCTACTTGTTGCAGTTAGCATAAACCTCATTATGCTACATCTGGAGTTGACTTTTATTCTTACAACTGTTTCTTATGAAAGAACATATTAATCAAAATCTTTCAAAGGTCCATTTCTCCCCATATCTGATGTTTATTTAAAACAACAGCAACAACAACACCTAGCTCCAATTAGCTCAAATATCAGTGATGCATAGAGAAGTTTATTTTTTTTCTCCCTTTAAGTATATCTGTTTTTATAAGAAAACTTAAAATTCGTTTACTTTCCTTGCATTTTAGAATATCTCATGAGTCATTTCAGATGTAAGAGCAGCTAGAAGAATAACAGTGGCTGCCATGCCAACCTGTCATTTAAGAAAGCTACATTAATCAATAACACCTGAACAGTTCAATTACTGCATAAGAAAGGCAAAGAAATGGAAAAAAGATTAATAGGTCTTCCCCCAAATTAGACCCCTAAAATCAAAGAGGAGCTGCAACCTATGATAATTTGAAAAGACTATTACTGCTTGAGTTAATATATAATTACCAAACTCTTTTATTTATTTTTTTCCCACATACAGCCACCAGTTTCACTGACAATTTTCCTGCTCAGAGAATTTTTCACCTTTGATTAATGGCACTTAATAAAAATTCCGGCTAGTTGCAATGAAAGGAAAAAGAGTCACTTGAACCAATAGTGAAGTGCCTTATAGAGCTAGGCTGGCAAAGGTTAATGGCATCATTACCCAGATCTTTGGAATACATCTCCCTCTCTCAGATTCTGTTGGCATGTTGGATATAGTGCATTAACCCTTCCAGACACCAAATGCACTAAAGAATGTTCATTTTGAAAGTTAATAAACTTATATGAATACATCCCTTTTTCTTAAGAGTTACAGGATATTATGGCTATACGTAAAATTAATAAATAAATAGTAGAATGAAATGCACCTAAATAGGAAGACAATAACAAGAAACAAACACTGCTACAGGGGAAGCAAAATTAAAGGCCAGGTCCACAAGACAAATGTAAAATAACTGCCAGAGAAAGATATTTGACTTTCTCTGTGTACCTCATCTTGTCAAAAAATGCCCCCCTGAAAAATATTCATCTTCATATGAAAGATCGGAAAACATCTTTACAGTGTGGGAAGATTCATGAAAGTTATTGCTAAATAATTAGCTGATACTAATTGTGTTTTAGTATGTACAACTCAGGGTTAAAACAAAAACCATTCTCTGTGTCCCTGATAATACTTAATTTGTGCATTACTAAAAGTTCATTGAATTCCTCTCAGCTGAAGTGACTTTTCTGGTGCTTGTGATACATTGGGATTATACTCCTGTGAAACATAACTCTAGAGGAATAAGTAGATAGTTTAAAAGAAACAAAAAATGTAGGGAGTACTTTAGTGTTACAAAATGCTAAGTGGGAAGGGAAATAATAGAACTAGGTAAGAGTAACTGAGAGTAGCAAGGTAGATTATTTTAAATTTTTTAAATCACATTTATCTTATTATGTTGGGGGGTCACACCCAGCGATTCTCAGGGGTTACTCCTGGCTCTGCATTAAGGAATTATTCTTTATTCTTGGCGGTGCTTTGGAGACTATATGGGATGCCAGAGATTGAACCCAAGTTGGCTGCGTGAAAGGCAAACACTCTACCCACTGTAATCTTGCTCCAGTCCCGGTAGATTATTTTAAAAGGAAGAGTAGAATGCTTTGTTAACGGGCATCTTAAGGTTTACATTGTGCTGGTTAATGTTTATCTTTTACTCATCTGCTCACGATAACTTACTTTTCATTTTAGATTTTAAGTAATGGGGGGGGGGGCGTGATGTTTGGAGTACGCCCTGGCGAGTTCAGGAACCACTCCTGGTGTTTCTCAAGAGAAATTGCCGTTTGGGGCTTGAGCAAGGTCTTAAGCACTGTTCTACCTTTCCAGTCTCTGCAGTGGTTTAAAGTTTTCACTAAATACATCTTTCAATTACTTGGTAAAGTTGATTCCTAGGAACATAAGTTTGGGTGGCAGGGGCACAAAACATGAAAGGTATTTTAATTTATTTTTTGCTGTTTCCCTAGATTTCTATGCACTGAATTTGCAGCCTGCTACTTTACTATATACATTCATGTGTGTGTGTGTGTGTGTGTGTGTGTGTGTGTGTGTGTGTGTGTGTGTAGGAGTTATTATTGTGGTGGAATCTTCAGGGATTACTAAGTAAAATATATGCTAATAATGATAGTCTGACTTGAGTTTGCCAATTTCTATTCATTTATCTCTCTTATTACTGTGGCTAAGATTTCCAGTGCTGTTGAAAGTAGGCAAAGTAGACATCCTTGTCATGTGCCTGATCTTTAAAAAAAGACTCTCATAGAAAACATGAAAGTGCCTGCCATAGAGGCAGACTGTGTGGGGGGTGGGGTGGGGGGGGAGAGCAGGAAGGAAGGAAACTGTGGACATTGGTGGTGGGAAACATACACTGGTGAAGGGACAGGGTGTTGGAACACTGCATGACTGAAAAATAATAAAAAAACAAGCTTGTAACTTCATATCTCATTGTGATTCAACTGAAAAAAAAATCCACTATTAAAAAAAGGGAGAAAAGGCTCTCAAGTTTTCCCCATTTAGTATAATGTTGGATGTGGGTTTGTTGTATGGCTTTTGCAATATTGAATATTGAGGTAAGTTTCTTGAATCATCTTATTGAAGATTTTTGTCAAAAATTATTATTGAATCTTGTTGAGTAATTTCTATTCATCTACAAAGAATATCAAACTTTTTTCTCTCCTCAATTCATGTGGAATCCTACTAATTTATTTGTTTATTTTAAACAATCCTCCATTTCTGAGATAAGTCACTTGATCCTGGGGAATAATTAATTTAATAAATTGAATTTGATTTGCTAGGATTTTATTGAGAATATTTGAACCTTTGTTCCTAAGAGTTATAAGTTTGTAATTTTATTAGTGACATATATCTCTATTTTTATTATCAAAGTAATGTTGGGCTTATCAAAATTGTCTGTGAGGATTCATATTTCTTCTTTTTTCTGGCTCTGGATCTTTGTTCTTAGAAAATTTTTTATTACTGTCACAACATACTTTATATAAATGATCTATTCAAGGTTGTGTATTTCTCCCACTTTCAGGAGGAAATTAATCCTATAAATTAATTACTTAAGCCTAGAAATTAATTCATTTCTTCTAGATTTTCTAATTTAGAAGCATAGAGTTGTTCATATAAATCACTAATGATTTCTGTATTTCTGAGGTGTCTGTCACCAATTTTTCTTTCAACTCTTTGATCTATGAGGATCTTTTTTCTTTTTCTTTGTGAAACTAGTCAAGGGTTTATCAATCTTATTTATTTAAAAATTAGCACTGTAGCACTATCTCCCATTGTTCATCAATTTGCTCAAGCGGGTACAGTAACATCTCCATCATGAGACTTGTTGTTACTGTGTTTGGCATATCGAATACATCACAGGTAGCTTGCCAGGCTTTGCCCTGTGGGCAAGATACTCTCATTAGCTTGCTGGGCTCTCCGAGAGGGGTAGAGGGGTGGAGGAATTGAACTCGGGTTGGCCGGGCCGGCCGCGTGCAAGGCAAACACCCTACCTCCAATTATTTAAGAATACGATCAAGAAACAAAATAGTTTTTCCTTTCATCGATCTCTTGTATTTTTGGTTTCTATACAGTCAATTTACACCCCAATTATCATTTTTCTCCTTTTTTCATTCCCTTTGTTTTTCTTTTTTTAGTTACTTGAGACATAATGTTAGGATTTTTTTTGTTTTTTGTTTGTTTGTTTGTTTGTTTGTTTTTTTCTGTCCACCTGCTCTTGTTTCCTGATGAACACCTGTATTGCTTTAAACATCCCTCTTATTGGATCTTTTGCTGTGTTCCACACATTCTGGTCTTAAGTTTTTTCATCCGCATCCATAAAAATTTTAATGTGTTCTTTTTTTCTCTTTAATCCAGTGGTTGTTTAATAGTGTGTTCTTTAGTTTCCAAGTATTTGTTTTTTCCAATCTTTATGTTTTTAGTATATTTCCAACTTTAAAAAACAGGGATATGCGAAGAAATTTTCTATTGTTTCTACTTTCTTGAGTTTATGTAGACTAGTACTGTATCCAAGTGTGTGGTCAAGGACAAAAATGCCCTTAAGACTTAAGCCCTGAAGAAAAACAAGTATTAAATATTTTGGGGGGGGGGGGAGATTAAAAGTCTTATAAATGTCTATCAATCCCTGCTCTTTCATTTCTCCCTTCAATGCCTGTTTCCTTATTGAATGATACTCTGTGTGGTTCCTCTGGCCAATGGTGAGATGATTGCATTAAAAATATACCATTATTGTATTTCTATTAGTATTTAACTTTAGGTATTGTTAGCAGTGATTGTTATTGTTATAGGTATTGTTAGTAGTAATAGTATTTTTATGCCCCTCTATTTGGTGTATATTTTTATGAAATGTTAAACATCTTTGATGAATAGGTCCATTAATTATTATATAAGTTTGATCTCTATATTTGCTATATTTTTCAAGTTTATGTGGTCTGATATTGTTATAGCCACCTAAGATTATTTTAGTCTGTTGTTTGCCTGTATGATTGTTTTCCAGCATTTTACTTTGAGCCTGTGTTTATCTTGACATTTAATTGTGCCTCTTTCAGAAAGCAGGTAGAGTTGAATTTTCTAATCTACCCAGCCACTTTGTGCTTTTTATTGGTGATTCCAAACCATTAATATTAAACAAAATTATTGACAAGAATTTGTGCCATCTTTTTATATGCATTCTAGGTGTTCATGTAGTTTTGTTTCTATGGTATTTTATCTGTTTTCTAAATGCATCCATTTAAGTGCCTCTTGAAGCACTGTCAGCACTGTCCTTATTTAGCTGCCATTTGTCAATAAAAATACACATAGTTCTTTTGAATTTAGATGATAATATAGTTCAACTAATTATATTCCTGTTTGGATGTCTATTTTATTTAATTTGGCCACATCATGCCATTCCCTTCTAGCCTAAATGATTTAGAGATATAGTGGCCTAACCTAAGAGATTTGCTTTATTAAACACTCTTATTTATAGATAATTTTGTGCTGTGCCCTTGCTGCTCTTAGAATTGTATCTATACCTTTGGCTCTTGTCATTTTAATTAACACTGTAATTAAATGTGCCTTGGTGTTCTTCTGCTTGATTTTAGTCTGTCTAGAACTCTTAGAGCTTCCTGAATTTGGGTGTATGGGTTAATCCTCAGATTGGAGAATAATATGACTATGATTTCTCCTTCCAAGACTTCACCATTCTCTCTTTCTTACTTTTCTGGTCTTCCTATATTTGGTATAGTATTATTTTCAGGCCACTCCATAGAGCTCTATTGATATCTTCATTGCTTCTCATCCTTATTTCTTTATTGTATAATTTCTTGGACCTTGTTCTCAAGAAAGTTGATTCAATATTTATGTTTCTCTAAATCTGCTGCTTATTCATTGAGTTTTAGGTGGTGATGAGTAAGGTTTGGCCCATGCCCTGCTATTCTTAGGGCTTACACTTAATTCTGTGCTCAGTGTTCACTTCTGGAAGTGTTATGGGATAACTCTTTGTGCAAAGGATCAAACCAGGGTCAGCTATATGTAAGGTAAGGACCTTACTCCTGTGCTGTCTCTCTGAGCCCACTATGTATTTTTTAAATTGATTGAGTTTCTGTGATTTACAATACTGCTTATAATAGTTGCTTATGCACATAATTCCAACATTATACCCATAACTAGTGTATCTATCTCCTTCCCTCAAAATCACCAACACTTCTAGGACACTCAGAAATTAATCTCGGAAGAAAGCCACCAGTTGCAGAGATGTCCCCAGACACCACGCCAGGCTGAACTCATTTCTAGGGCACATGAAGAGGATGGGTGAGCCCAGCAGCAGCCCCAATAGAGCCCCCATAGCCCCCCCAAAAATCCAGAACCCAATCACTGCCATGCTCACGGCCAACCTCCACAGGCTCGGGACGAATCCCTCAGGCATGAGAATGAATCTGCTAAAAAAAACTCAGGTATATTTTTCTTTTGACCAAATCTCCAAGCTGTTGCAGAGCAGGGAATGGGAGACCTCCCCCCATTTCCCTGTTTTTCCTGAAACCTGGCTGCCATGGCCACAAACTGCCAATAGTGCCATATAAGCTCATTAATGGCCATGATCCAGAGACTCACAAATAAATCTCAGAAGAGAACAACCAGCTGTAGAAATGTTTCTGGATCCCAAAGTCATCTCCAGTTGTATCACCTTATTCAAATTTTAGAAGCCCTGGAGCGAATGTGGCTGTGCAAGATTTCATACTCTACTCCACTTTTATACCAAGAGTAGTGCACCACACTGGGTGGGATTAAGATAGAAAGCAACCCATCTAGATCCAAAAATAAATAAATAGTAGCACACAAGGCTCAACATGTAACAACATGTTAGTAATCTCTTACACAAGGGCCTCATGGCTCTAGAATAAGATATAACAATCTTTCCATATTTTCCTCTAAGGAAAGTTTCTGGGGTCATTTTTAACACATTATTCAGAACAAGCCATACAAAATAAATTATTTAGGATCTTCCTCTGGGACAGGTTTGGATGGTGGTGGGAAAATTCAAAGTAATGTTAATGGAATGGTGTTATTTGGAGGGTTTGGTGTTGTGAATTTTATAAAAATAAAATAAAACTGGGGGAAAGGCACAAACACTTCTGCCTTCCAACACCCTACCACACACATACACACACACACACACACACACACACACAAAATCAGTTCTCCCCATGTATTGCCTTTGATCCTTTTGCTACCTTACTGTACAACTTTAAGTCCCACAGTCCCATATGAAACAGATCATTATATATATATATATATATATATATATATATGTATATGTATATATATATATACTTTTCTTTCTAAATGTACTCAGCATACTATCCTCTAGTTCTATTAGTTCCATCCATGGTGCTACATAGTAGATGATTTTGTTCTTTCTAAGAGCTGCATAATATTCCTGCATAATGGGCGGGGGCAATAGCACAGCAGGCAGGGCATTTACCTTGCATACGGCCGACCTGGGTTTGATTCCTCCGCCCCTCTCTGAGAGCCCGGCAAGCTACTGAGAGTATCTAGCCTGCACAGCAAAGCCTGGCAAGCTACCCGTGATGTATTCAATATACCAAACACAGTAACAAGTCTCACAATGTAGACATTACTGGGCCCACTCGAGCAAATCAATGAACAACAGGAGGACAGTGCTACAGTGCTATATACATATATATGTGTGTGTGTGTGTGTGCGCGTCCATGTATGTGTGTATACATATATATATATATATATATATATGGTAAAAGGTAAAGGCCCTCCCGTTGATCATCGATTTGCTCAAGCGGGCCCAATAACATCTCCATTGGAGACTTCGTTGTTACTGTGTTTGGCATATCGAATACGTCACGGGGAGCTTGCCAGGCTCTGCCGTGCGGGCGAGATACTCTCGGTAGCTTGCCAGGCTTTCCGAGAGGGGCAGAGGAATCAAACTCGGGTCGACCATGTTGGCTGCGTGCAAGGCAAACGCCCTACTGCTGTGCTATCACTCCAGCCCAGTTGTGATATATATATCACAACTTCTTGATTAATATGAACAGCCCCATTTTTTTGTGTGTGTGTGTGTGTGTTTTGTATACTATGTTGTTCAGTTGGGTTACTCTGATTTGAATTTTCTCATATTTTCCTTTTTCCTTATTGAAATTCTCTTGTTTTCTTCAATTCACCAAACAATTTAACCATTACCACTTCTCATCAAGAAGAATAGGAAGATATTCTATGCTTGAGGATATTCCCAGGTTCTTTAACATCACCTAATAGTAAAGGTGAGCTTCTGTGCTTCTTCATTGTGTTTGTTGCTATGTGGCTGGTAGTGGCAAAGGTCTAGTTTTATGTTGGCCTGAGTAGCTTTGCACTGATTTTAGTTTGATTCCCTGAAGCACAGGGTCAATGTTTGGAGTTTATTGGCTTAAGCTTAATGAGTCAGAAACTTTACAATGTAATTGGTGCCCATGCTCTCTGCTCCTTTTTCCTGTGCTCTGGAAGGGCTTGGCATGAATGCACCACATACCACAGCAAATATGTGTTGCAATATGAGAAGTTATGAAGAGTTACCTGGTATTGCTGCATGTCCTTGTTTTTCTGCTAAAGGTGTCAATTATCCTGTTAGTCAATGATCTCTGAGAAACAAAGTTATTACAACTTCATGATTAGTACAGTAATGAAATCCATGTTGCTTCTGATATTTAAGTGTAATGAGAAACTTTTCCTTTAAAAGGAGAGGACTTCATCTGCTTCCCGGAGGATTTGAGACTATCTAGGAGTTGGATAATGACTTTGGCATAATATCCATCTAGAAGTGAGTTCAGCCTCTTATGTTATTCTGCAATTGATATAATAATTTTTTTCTTAAGTTTTTATTAGTGAAACACCATGAGGTACAGTTGTAGACTTACAAATTTTTGTGCTTGGGTTTCAGTTATACAATGATCGAATACCCATCCCTCTACCAGTGCCCATTCTCCACTACCACCAGTCCCAGTATCCCTCCCACCCCCCTTCCCCCCCTCCCACCCTACCACTGTGGCAGGGCATTCCCTTCTGTTATTGCTCTCCTTTTGAGTGCTGTGGTTTGCAAAAGAGACATTGAGTGGCAATCTTGTTCAGACTATAGTCTACTCTCATCACGCATTTCTCATCCTGAGAGGAACCTCTCAACACCCTTTATTTGGTGCTCCCTTCTCTATCTGAGCTGCCTTTACCCCTAGTGTGTCCGGCTGTCCTCAAAGCCATGGAGTAATCCTCCTGGTACTTATCTCAGCTATTCTTGGGTGTTAGTCTCCTATTTTGTTACTTTATGTTCCCCAGATGAATGCAGTCTTTCTATGTCTATCCCTCTCTTTCTGACTCATTTCACTTAGCATGATACTTTCATGTAGTACCACTTGTATGTAAATTTCATGACTTCATCCTTCCTGACAGCTACATAGTATTCCACTGTGTAGAGGTACCAAAGCTTCTTTAACCAGTCATCTGTTCTTGGGCACTCAGGTATTTTCCAAATTCTAGCTATTGTAAACAGTGCTGCAATGAACAGACAACTGCAGATGTTGCTTTGACTATACTTTTTTTGCCTCTTCGGGGTATATTCCCAGGAGTGGAATTGCTGGGTCAAATGGGAGCTCAATTTCTACATTTTTTAGAATCATCTATACTGTTTTACAGAAGGGGTGAACCAGCTGACATTCCCACCAGCAGTGAAGGAGGTCCCTTTCTTGCCACATCTGTGCCAACACAGGTTGCTTTTGTTCTTTTGAATGTGGGCCAGTCTCTGAGGTGTGAAATGATATCTCATTGTTGTTTTGATCTGCATCGCCCTGATGATTAATGATATAGAGCATTCTCTCATGTGTCTTTTAGCCATTCAAATTTCATCTTTGATAAAGTTTCTGTTCATTTCGTCGCCCCATTTTCTGATAGGGTTGTATGTTTTCTTCTTGTGGAGTTCAACAAGTACTTTGTATATCCTTGATATCAGCCCCTTGTCAGATGTATATTTGGCAAATATCCTTTCCCATTCTGTGGATTGTCTTTGTATTTTGGTCACTGTTTCTTTTGAGGTGCAGAAGCTTCTTAGTTTAATATAGTCCCATTTGTCTATCTCTGTTTTCACTTGCTTAGCCAGTGGCGTAACATCTTTGAAGATACCATTAGCTTCAAAGTCATGGAGGGTTTTGCCGACTTTGTCTTTATTGTACCTTATGGATTCTGGTCTGATGTTGAGGTCTTTAATCCATTTTGATCTTAGTTTTGTACATGGTGTTAGGTAGAAATCTGAGCCCATTTTTTTGCATGTACCTGTCCAGTTTTGCCAGCACCAATTGTTAAAAAGGCTTTCCTTACTCCACTTCACATTTCTTACTCCTTTATTAAAGATTAGGTGATCATATGTTTGGGGGGAGATGTCAGTATATTCAACTCTGTTCCATTGGTCTGCTGTTCTTCCTTTGTTCCAGTACCATGCTGTTTTAATTATTACTGCTTTGTAGTAGTGTTTGAAGTTAGGGAGGTTGATTCCTCCCATTTTCTTTTTTCCCAAGAATTGCTTTAGCTATGCGTGGGAGCTTATTGTTCCATATAAATTTCAGAACTGTTTGCTCGAGTTCTTTGAAGAATGTCATGGGTATCCAAATAAGGATCACGTTGAATTTGTACAGTGCTTTGGGAATTATTGCCATTTTGACAATGTTAATCCTCCCGATCCATGAACAGGGGATATTTTTCCATTTCCTTGTGTCCTCTTTTATTTCCTGAAGTAGCGTTTTGTAGTTTTCTTTGTACAGGTCCTTTACTTCTTTAGTTAAGCTGATTCCTAGGTAGTTGAATTTCTGGGGCACAGTTGTGAACGGGATTGTTTTCTTCATGTTGTTTTCTTCTCTCTCACTATTTACATATAGGAAAGCCATGGACTTTTGGGTATTGATTTTATTTCCAGTAGCTTTACTATACAGATCTATTGTTTCTAGAAGTTTCTTGGTAGAGGTTTTAGGGTTCTCTTAGTATCATATCATTTGCGAATAGTGAGAGCTTGATTTCTTCCTTCCCTATGTGGATGCCCTTAATATCTTTTTCTTGCCTAATCGCTAATGCAAGTACTTCCAGTACTATATTGAACAGTAGTGGAGAGAGTGGGCATCCTTGTCTCGTCCCTGATCTTAGGGGGAAGGCTCTCAGTTTTTCCCCATTGAGGATGATGTTTGCTGTAGGCTTGTGGTAGATGGCTTTAACTATATTGAGGAAAGCCCCCTCTATTTCCAATTTGGTGAGGGTTTTCATTATAAACCGGAGCTGGATCTTGTCAAATGCTTTCTCTGCATCTATTGATATGATCATATGATTTTTATCTTTTCTTTGTTGATATGATGGATTATGTTTATTGATTTCCTAATGTTAAACCATCCTTGCGTCCCTGGGATGAATCCCACTTGGTCATGGTGTATGATATTTTTGATGAGTTGTTGAATTCTATTTGCTAGTATTTTGTTGAGAATCTTCGCATCTGTGTTCATCAGGGATATCAACCTGTAGTTTTCTTTTTTTGTGGTGTCTTTGTTTCCTTTTGGTATTAGAGAGATATGGACCTCATAGAAACTGTTTGGGAGGATTTCTGCTTTTGCAATTTCCTGGAAAAGCTTGAGAAGAACTGGTAATAGGTCTTCTTTAAATGTTTGGAAAAATTCACTAGTGAATCCATCTGGACCTGGGCTTTTGTTTTTGGGAAGACTTTTGATTACAGTTTCAATTTCCTTGATGTTAATAGGTCTATTCAGGTACTCTATATTTTCTTGATTCAGCTTTGGGAGATTATAGCAATCCAGGAATTTATTCATTTCTTCTAGGTTCTCTTGTTTCGTGGCATACACACTTTCAAAGTAGCCTCTGATGATCTTTTAAATTTCTTTGGTTTCTGTTGTGATATCCCCATTCTCATTTCTTATTCAGTTTATTAGGTTCTCTCTCTCTGTTTCTTTGTGAGTGTTGCTAGTGGTTTATCTATCTTATTTATTTTCTGGAAGAACCAACTCTTGGTTTCATTGATCTTTCTGTTTGTTTCTTTGGTTTCCATGTCGTTGATCTGCTCTAAGTTTTATGATCTCTTTCCTTCTGCCTACTTTGGGCTCCCTCTGTTGATCCTTTTCTATGATCTTGAGCTGTGAAGTCAAGTTGTTTATGTGCATGATTTCTTCCATCTTGAAGTATGCTTGCAGAGCTATAAATTTTCCCCTTAATACGGCTTTTGCTGCATCCCATAAGTTCTGGTAGCTCGTGTCTTCATTCTCATTTGTTTCTTGGTATCTTTTGATTTCGTTCTTGACTTCCTTCCTGATCCATTCGTTGCTCAGCATTGAGTTGTTTAGTTTCCATTTGTTTGATTTGGTTCTTCATGTGTGTGTGTGTGTGATTCATTTCTATTCTCATTGCATCGTGGTCTGAAAAGATTGTTGGTAGTATTTCTATCTTCCTGGTTCTACTGAGGTATGTTTTGTGGCCTAGCACATGGTCTATTTTTGAAAATGTTCCATGCATACTGGATAAGAAGGTGTATTCTTTCTTTTTGGGGTGTAAAGCCCTGTACAGGTCTATAAGTTCTTTCTCTTCTATTTCTTCTTTCAAAGCCAATGTATCCTTGCTGAGTTTTGTTCTTGTTGATCTATCCAGAGGTGATAAGGCAATGTTGAAGTCTCCAGCTACTATTTTGCTGCTAGCAATGTCCTCCTTAAAATCTGTTAGCAGTTGTTTCAAGCATTTAGCTGTTCCCTCGTTAGGTGCGTATATATTTAAGAGTGTGATTTGATTTCTTCCTATTGTACATATTCCTTGATGAAGAGAAAGTGCCCTTTGCTCTCCCTTCTAATCTTTTTCAACGTGAAATTAATGTTGTCGGATGCTAGTATGGCCACCCCAGCGTTTTTGAGGGAGTTGTTTGCTTGCAGGATTGTTTTCCATCCTTTTACTTTGAGTGTGGTTTTGCTCTGATTGTTCAGATGAGTTTCTTGTAGACAGCAGAATGTTGGTTTCTGTTTCTGGATCCATTTTGCCACTCTGTGACTCTAGATTGATTCATTTAGGCCATTGACATTAAGGGAAATTATTGTCATGGGATTTTGTGCATTTTTCTATAGGGGCTGGTTGTGTTTCCAAGTGTTTTCTTCTTATCCTACAGGAGCCGTTTTAACCCTTCTTTTAGTTTTGGTTTTGAGTCTATCTATGAAGTTCCTGAGTTGTTGTTTTTCTACAAAATGGTGCATAGTTCCATCGACTTTGAGTGAGAGTTTAGCTGGACAAAGTATTCTTGAGGAGGCATTCATTTCATTGACTTTTTTCACTATATCCCACCATTTCCTTCGGGATTGGAGGGTTTCCTCTGATAGGTCTGCTGTAAATCTAAGGGGTGCTCCTTTGAACGTGTTTTCTTCTTTGACCTTGCTGCTTGTAGTATTGTGTCTCTGTCCATAGCATCCATTGTTCTGACTATGATATACCTTGGGGTGTTTTTATTAGGGTCTCTTTTTGCTGGCACCCTTCTGGCTCCTTGGATCTGTATGTCTGCATTCTTTAACTCTGGGAACTTTTCGTCATGATTTCTTTGACTATGGCTTTTTCATTGGGATTGCCTCCCTGCCCTTCTGGTACTCCAATGTTTCTAATGTTGGTCCTCTTGGCGTCATCCCCTAGGTCTCTGATTCTCCTAAGAGCCATTTTGAGATCTTTTTCCATTGCTTGTTTTTCCCTATGGGATTTCTGTTGTTCGTCTTCAAGTTCACTGATCCTCTCTTCAGCTGCACTTATCCTATTGCTAAGGGCACTTACTGAGTTTTTAATTACATCTACGAGTCCTTTATCTTTGACACTTCTTTCTGTAGCTTTTTTGTTTCTGCTTTCATTCCCTCCTGTATTTTCTCGACTGACCTTTCTATTATTTTTTTCACTTCTTTTAGTTTTCTGTCTATCTCTTCCATTGATTCTTTGAGTAGGTCCTTGAACATCCTTTGTATTTCTTTTCGCAGAGAGCATATTTGTATGTGACCCCGGTTGAGGGTTCAGGAATCTTTTCTTCGTCTTCACCTTGTACTGGAGATTTGCGTTGTTTCTTCATGTTGTTTTGTTTGTCTAGTGGTAAACCCCTGGAATTCACCAGCACTGTTCACTCTTATTGTGGGAAAGGATTCTGGATAAGGCCGGTTGCTGGTGGACACTCGTCTCTCTTTCTAGGGTCTGAGGATCTTTTCTGGCATTTTTTCTCTGACTTATGACAGGCATCTAATGAAGGTTTGTAGGAGGTGTTCTATACAGCTTCTATTGCGTTTTGGTCTTTTGTTAGACTTGGAGTAGGCCAGTGAATTATTATTGTATTGTAGTGTAGGTGGCCGGAATTTTTTCCTCACAGAATTAGATGGGAAGGGCTGGGGTGAGGGTCCAGAGTGCTGGGGGTGGGAAATATAACTGCGGCCACATGATCGCTTGCCTGCTCCGGAGATGGCCACACCACTTTGGGGGAGGCCACGCCCACTTGCAATGGAGATCACACTCCTACAGTAATGACCACGCCCCCAGCCAGTCATGATGCTAGTCCACAGACCTGTTGTGGGGGGCGGCAATTACATGGACCTGCGCTCCCTGTGAAAGTGGCTCAGGCTGCTGGAGGGGCCCCTGCCTAGGGGCTGGCGGTGGTGGCTGGGTTTCTGGGTCCCGAGTTGAGTTGGGGTGGGGAGTGGGTGCCAGCAGTACCTCGATATAATAATTTAAGGAACTTATGGATACAGGTTATAAGAATTCCTTAAAAATGTATGGGGGGCTGGAGCAATAGTACAGTGGGTAGGGCATTTGCCTTGCTCGTGGTGGACCCAGGTTAGATTCCCAGCATCCCATATAGTCCCCTGAGCACTGCCAGGAGCATTTCCTAAGTGCATGAGCCAGGAGTAAGCCCTGTGCATCGCCAGGTGTGACCCAAAAAGAAAAAAAAATGTATCACAGAATTCCTTCAGGAAGAGAAGAAAAGATGTGTAGGCAATTCTGGTATTAAGTTGGCATCATTAACACCAACTGGTCTGGACCTAAGCAAGTAAAGTATCATTGGCATTACTTATGTTCTAAATTCAAGTATGCACACTTAACATCAAAATCTAGTATGTTTCAATACCTTAACTTTTCTTCAGGACAACACAGGGCATTGTAACATCTTAAATCCATTTATCCAAATCCTGGTTCACAATCTATTATTGTGAGGAATATTAAATCAGGAATATATCTAATAAAATTTTACTACTTTTTAATCTAGTTAAAATTTATAAGTTTTATCTTCAGACTTCACATTTTTCTCCACATCTCTGGTTTTTCATCTGAAATTTATCTTTCTTCTGATTCTGATATATCTTTTAGGACTTACCTTATTGCAACCTAATTCTAATAAATTATTTTGATGTTGTTTAAAAATGCCATTATTTTGCATTTTTTGATGGACACTTATGTCATTGGGTGTTAAATACTTTCTCAAGCTCTAATTTTTTTGAGAATACTATAAACACCATTCCTTACATTACTGACTTCCATTTTGCTCTAAAGAAGCTTTTATTGCCACCAATGTTTCCAATAGGTAAAGTCTTCCAAATTTTTTAAAACTTATCTCTGACATTCAGGGTTTTCATTGTGCTTCTAACAGAAAACATTTCAAAAATACTCTTTAAATTAAACATGGAATTTAGAACTGGAATTTAAAATATGGGAATGGGTATTTTTCTTTTTTTTTTTTCTTTTTCCCTTTATTTTAATTTATTTTTTTTTTAAAGTTGTAGATTTACAATTTTTTGTGCTTTGGTTTCAATTATACAATGATCAGATACCCATCCCTCCACCAGTGCCCATTTTCCACCACCATGGATAATATCCCCCCCACCCCCATCCCCCCATCCCCCCTGTCTCTGTGGCAGGGCAATCCCCTGTGTTCTCTCTCTCCTTTTGGGTGTTGTGGTCTGCAAAAGAGGCATTGAGTGGCAAACATGTTCAGTCCATATTCTACTTTCGACATGCATCTCCCCTCCTGGGAGGATCCTCCAAACATCCTTTATTTGGTGCTCCCTTCTCTATCTGAACTGCCCTTTCCTTTAGGATACCCGGCTGACCTCTAAGTTATGGAGTAATCCTCCTGGTGCTGATCTCAGCTATTCTTGGGTATTAATCTCATACTTTGTTACTTTATATCCCCCAGATGAATGCAATCTTTCTATGTCTATCCCTCTCTTTCTGACTCATTTCGCTTAGCATGATACTTTCCATATTGTACCACTTGTATGTAAATTTCATGACTTCATCTTTTCTAAGAGCTACATAGTACTCCATTGTGTAGATGTACCAAAGTTTCTTTAACCAGTCATCTGTTCTTGGGCATTCAGGTTTCTTTCAGTTTCTGGCTATTGTAAAGAGTGCTGCAATGAACAAACAAGTGCAGATGTCACTTCGACTATACATTTTTGCCTCTCTGGGATATATTCCCAGGAGTGGTATTGCTGGGTCAAATGGGAGTTCAATTTCTAATTTTTTGAGAATCGTCCATACTGTTTTCCAGAAGGGCTGAACCAGTGGACATTCCCACCAACAGTGAAGGAGTGTCCCTTTCTCGCCACATCCACGCCAGCATCGGTTGCTTTTGTTCTTTTGAATCTGGGCCAGTCTCTGAGGTGTGAGATGGTATCTCATTGTGGTTTTGATCTGCATCTCCCTGATGATTAATGATGTAGAGCATTTTCTCATGTGCTTTTTTACCATTCGGATTTCTTCTTTGAGAAAGTTTCTGTTCATTTCATTGCCCCATTTTTGGATGGGGTTGGATGTTTTCTTCTTGTGGAGTTTAACCGGGAATGGGTATTTTTCATTAATTAAAATATTTTCAACTATTTTCTTATAAAATATTTAGTACAGTCCATATTTTCCTTTTTTGAGGTTTAGATAAAATGGATATTAAAATTATATTCTGAATCTTAAGTTTTGGGGAGATGGCAGGATTGGGCCACACCTACTAATGCTCAGGCCTGATTCCTGGCTCTATGCTCAGGGATCATTTCTAGAGGTGGTCAGGGGATGATGTGTGTTGACAGAAATTTGAACTAGGTTTAGCTATATGCAAGGTAAGTAACTTACCTTCTGTATTATCTCTCCAGCCCCAATTCATTTTCACCTCACATTTTATTTAAATACCATGGTTTTTAAATTGTTTGTGATGATTTGTTACAGGCATTCAGTATTTCAACACCAATCCCAACACCACTGTCACTTTCCTTTCACCACTGTCTCCATTTTTTCAACTTTCCCTCAAGCCTGCACCTGTAGAAGGCCCACAATAATTTATTCTATAATACTTTGTATCACTAAGTGGTTAATGGAAGGACCAAAATATATTTCTGAGAAGGAAAATGGTGAAAATTGTTGTATCTCACCATGGGCACATAAAGTCCTTATCTAGGTTTATAAATATTTTGCAATAAGTCAAGCTTTCTGTGTTAATGTTTTTGTTAGTTAAAATTGGTTTATGTCTATGTTATATCTTATCCAATCCAGTGTGCTATGATTGGGATGTCAATGTTGTAGAGTTTGGAAATGTTACATGCTTGAGAAAATCTAGAATATTGAACTGGGAATAATTTAATAGAGTGTGACTTCCAGGTCTTCTGGAAATATGCGGAGGTGCAGGGAGATTGCCCATCTTGCCTCTGAGAAGGCCTTTTTTTCAGTCAAATAAAACCCATATACCTAAATTTTAGGCGTGATGGTATTTTATGTGGAGATCAGCCTTGATGTGGTGGAGTCTGACTAGAGGCATAGAAGCAGCCTTGGGGTATGAGAGCAGCTGCCAGGGCTGTTGGAGATTGGGTAGTGCGGTATTGGCTTGTCCCTTATACCCTGAGATCTCCCCAGTGGTATTAGCTATGGACAAGTATCTTATAATTTTTGAGACTAGCTGATCTCTCTTGATATTTATTAATGCATCTCTAGAGCAAGACTGGTTGATAAACTTACATGGTGTCAGTGGTGGGAGGTGGCTGTGGCTGCCAAGGCTTCCAGAAGTACAGAGAAGTGTGTGGAAGTCAAAGATTGTAGGATAACACTCTTTTGTCCTTCCTCAGGTAGCTTAGGTTTGTCAGGTCACACCCATCTAAGAACACTGAACTTGTACTGTAAGCAATGTCCTTTCTGTGTGGACACAGGAAGACAGTTAATATTATGCTTTGTAACACTTGGGAGTTGATTGACTCCGAATAATATTTACTCCTGGACATCTGATTTCTTGACTCAGTTCCCCTTAGTTCCTAGCACCCCAAAAGCAGGGTCCCGACGAGGGACTGAATGGACCCAGGGCAAGCAGTGAGCTACCCTGGCATCGAAATGGGCCAGGCCAAAGAGCCACGATACTCAATTATAAGGTGAGGGCATGATCATAGACAAATGCTGTCATGATCCAAAAGTAAGTAACGACGAGACTAGGACCCTGCTGGAGCTAGGAAGATTAACCTGTCCTGAGGACTACGAAATGTATAGTGAGATGTTCTCAGGAAGAACCAAACTAAATTTATATCTCTTACTGTGCTCATACAGAATGACATTGCTAGAAATATTAGAAGTAGATTTCACTTAATCACTTAATCCCCGTTATTCATCGATTTATTCGAGCGGGTGCCAGTAACGTCTCCATTCATCCCGGTTGCGTGCTAGCGTAGCCCAATGGTATCTGTTCGTTTTAGGAACATGTAGAGCCTCAAACCGATCATTCAGGGTCTTGACGAAGAAGTCTGACCATCTTATAGGTGGGCGTCCAAGTGATCTTTTGATGTCTCGTGGAATCCAATCAGTAATGGCTCTAGTCCAGCGGTTGTCTGTAAACCTCATTACGTGTCCAGCCCATCTGATTTTTGATGTCTTGGCAAATGAGACAGCGTCCCTGATTCTTGAGCGTTGACGAAGATCAGAACTCCGGATTCTATCTCTCATTTGAGTGAATCATGATATTCCAAGCATAGTTCTTTCGATTCCTCTTTGAGAGACCCGAATAGTGTTCTCATCCTGTTTTCGTAGGGTCCAGGTCTCTGAGGCATATGTTAATGCAGGAAGAATAGTGGAATCAAAGAGATGTGCTCGTAGCTGGAGGTTCTTTGTCCTTTTAGTTATTTCTTCAATGCTCTTGAAGGCATTCCAAGCCGCTCTCTTCCTCCTGCGCAACTCAGGTGCCAGGTCATTCATCATGTTGATTTCTCGACCTAGGTATATATAACTGTTGCATTCGGAGTTGGTGGTTCCGTTGAGAGCGAATGGAGCGTCAGGAACAAGGCTGTTTCTCATAAACATTGTCTTCGCAAGATTCAGCTGTAGTCCGACCTTTCCACATTCACGGTCAAAGTCGTTCAGCATTTGTGCCGCTTGGTTGATGTTTGGTGTTATTAGAACGATGTCATCAGCAAAGCGGAGGTGGTGTAGTTGCCGACCATCTATCTTCACTCCCATGTTTTCCCATTCCAGCCGTCGCTTGATGTTCTCGAGGGTGGCACTGAAGAGTTTTGGTGAAATGGTATCACCCTGCCGAACCCCTCTCTTGATATGGATGATTAATAGCCACATCCACTTGCCCACATACCACATACCACATGATGGATATGTCGTTCCCAATGTTCTCCCTTCCGAAATCCAACATGCCATCTCGTCGGTAAAGAAACAAAGAGCACCTGGCCCAGACAAGATCAGACCTGAACACCTGAAGAACTTACCATCAGTACTCATCAATACATTGGCTCGACTCTTCACACGCTACCTGTCTGAATGCAAGGTTCCATCCCAATGGAAAACCAGCAAGACTGTACTACTATACAAGAAAGGAGACATCCACGATATTGGCAACTATCGCCCAATCTGCCTATTGTCTGTCATCTACAAACTATTCACTCTAGTCATCCTGAATAGGATTAGCAGAACACTAGATGAAGGACAACCATGTGAACAAGCTGGATTCCGAAAAGGATTCAGTACCATCGACCATATCCACACAGTAACCAAGCTCATTGAGGTATCTCGGGAGTTCAAGATGCCACTCTGTCTAACGTTCATTGATTTAAAGAAGGCCTTTGATTCTGTTGAGACGGAAGCGGTCATAGAAGCCCTAGCCAATCAGGGCGTACAAACTCAATACATCAGGATCCTTCGTGAGCTCTATTGCGGATTCACTACCAAGATCTCACCATTCTACAAAGAAGAAGTAGATTTATTACAACTATTTAAGTAGATTACTAACTGAGGGAAGAACACACCCTTGTTGGGATCCCACCCTTGGGTGGATCTCCTAGTAATCTGAAGTAATCTCTGTAGATGAGATTTTATCCTTGAGTTAATCTCCTGGAGGAGTGGTCTTACCTCTCTTTGTTGATTTGTCAGTATTCAACCCACCTTTATGTCACTGCCTTATGTGACTGCTATATAAACTAAGACGTAAGCCCAGAAAGGAAGTCAGAAGCGAGAGAGCTCGGGCTCCAGAGATCCAGAGTCAGAGCCAGAAGGAGAGAGGTTCCAAGATTGGGGCCCAGGAGAGAAGGAGGCAGAGAAAGACAGGAGTGAAGAGGATTGGAATAAACTACTATTGATATAGACCGGCCTGGCCCTCATTTCTTCGTCTGTCTGCCCTTGGCCAACAACCATTCTGATCCAGGCCACACACAGCGGCTCAAGAGCACCAAACACAGGCGGTGAGACAGTGCCGTCCAGTGAGCCCTTGAACACACAACCTTCGGTGTGATAAGATATTACAAAAGATCATGACTCTAAGGTCTCTCCAACCCCAATTCTGAATCGTCTATCCTGTTTAGCCTTCATCTGCATAGCACAGCGGGTAGGGCGTCTGCCTTGCACGCAGCCAACATGGCCGACCCGAGTTCGATTCCTCCACCCCTCTTGGAGAGCCCGGCAAGCTACCGAGAGTATTCGATATGCCAGACACAGTAACAACAAAAGTCTCCAATGGAGACGTTACTGGGCCCGCTCGAGCAAATCGATGATCAACGGGAGGGCCTTTATATAATTTATTTATATTTTCTTTTAATATACTTGCAATTGATTGCCACCTCTTTCTAATTTTCTCTTAAATCCATAAACTGAATTCTTAATTGTTTTGTTGTGGATCTAATTACATAATTTTATGTTTTCTTTCTAAATCCAATGCTTTTCTTTATTATGAATATTTTAGAACAGTTTTAGGTTTATTAAAAAATTTTGGGGAAAGGTACAGATTTCTAAAATGGCTTCTACTGTCACATAAGCTTAGTCTCTTCATTATCAACATCCATCACCAGAGTGTTGCATTTTCATTGTTGGTTTGTTTACGCTGACACACAATTATCCAATGTTCATATAGTACACTTGGGTTCCCTTATGACTTTATTCAATCTATCAGTTTGGACAAGTGTAAAATGATGATAATGACATGCATATGCTATTATAATATCACATACAGTATTTTTTGCTTCTATAAAAATACTCCATGCTCTGCCTATTAACTATTCTCTCTGCCTCCAATCATTGATAACTACTTATATTTTTGTGTTGTCTATGATTTTGCTTTTTATTATTGTATATAATTGGAATCATAAAACATGTAGGCTTTCTTAATTGGCTTGTTTCACTCTGTAGTATCAGAGACTTTTTATTATCTTTTTATGCATTGGTAGCTTTTTTCATTTATTTTTCATACTAAATAACATCTCATTGTTGAAATAAACAGACTCCATTCACCAACTGAAGAGTATCTTGGTTGCTTCCTGAATCTGGAAATTATTATTGAAGTTGCTCTAAACATTGGTGTTCAGATCTATAGGTACATGCATTTTCAACTCCTTCAGGTAAATACCAAAGCATGTGATTGTTATGTTGCACATAAAAGGTATGTTCAATCTTATCCAAACCCCCTAAATAGACTTCCAAAGTGTCTATAATTTTGCAATTCCACAAACAATGAATGATAGTTTGGTTGCCGTATACCCTCACTGGAACTTCATGTGCTTTAACTTTGGGCTATTTCGGCCGTTCAACACTATTTCCTTTTCTTTTTTCTCCAATATCTATTTTCCTCCTATAGTTTTTACTTTTGCCTTTTATGTCATTAAACTATGAAAGGAGTAGTTATTTTATTGTCTGAACCTGACAGTTTCAAAAATGTCATGTCTTTGTGGATCTTTTTCGATGGCATGTTGTTTCTGATGTTTTTTGTTGTAACTATTATTTTTTTACTGTATAATCCAAGTTTTTCCAAATATATTACTTAATAACTGACTTGCTATCTAATATAATAATAATTTACTCTAGTGCTTATTAATTTTGAGACATGTTGGAAGAAACTAAAATTTTTATAATCTGAAAAAATAAAATTCTTCCTTTTAAGCCCCTTAAATAACTGGTTTAATCTGGTTCATACTTCATTGAGAGCACAGTTCTTCATTAATTCAATTTTAATTCAGATACTGAGTCTCCATCATTGCTAGAATCTGGATTTTAATTTCTTTCCTTCCAGATGCATGGAATCACCAAAAGTACCAATTAGTTTTGAAATAACTGCATCAAGGAAGAAAAATATTCTGAAAGACAAATAATTTCGAGTATCCTATCTAAATTATGATCATTTATTATTTTACAGGCTCCTTGGCATTTCAGATTTTTTATAGCTTTATTTAAATTTTCAGTGTTTGATATACATTACTTCTATAGAACTTATCAGCTCTCAAAACCCCCAACTCCAAACCCTGGTTAGCACCTGTTTATATGAGTTATCTTGTATATAGTCCACATATAAGACGTACTATAGAATATTTATATTTTAGTATGGCTTATTTCACTTAGGCTTGTGTCCTCAAATTATAACTATGTTCACACAAGTGGAAGGGTTTCATGTTTATTTAAGGCTGTATGACATTCTATGCAATGTATACACCAACTTTTCTTTATCTTCTTACATTATTATGGAAACAAAATAATTTCTATATCTTGGTTATTGTAAATAAAGTTCTATAAATATTGAAATACAAGTCATTTCCTGTTATCCTATTTTCAGTTCCTTTCATTACTGTTTCTATAATTTCAGAGACAGTTATATTCCTACCAAGAAAATTTAAGGATTCTTTTTCTCTGTATCCAATTAAACTTATCTCTCATTAAAGCTATTCTAATATTTGATTTGAGGTAAAAGCACATCTGGAGTATAGATTTGCATGTCTCTGATAATTAGTTACACTTTTCATGTTGGTAACTTGAATAATTTATACTTTTTTCATAGTAATTCCCCTTTTAAACTCTGCCTTGGAAATTTTTTAACTTATCAAACTTCTTTCTATCCCAGTATCCCTCCCCCTTCCCATCCTCCCCATCCCACTCTGCCTCTGTGGCAGGGCATTCCCTTTTGTTTTCTCTCTCTCCTTTTGGGGTGGCACAAAATTTTTCTCCACGTATTTCTTTCACTTGACTTCTATAGCTCACAATTTCTCAGTTAAAGCAATGGTAGCACAGTCTTAGCCTTTGACTAAAATACTGAAAATGCAAAGTAGTGGTGGGGGAGGCATTAAAGGGTTGATTGTAAGTAACAAAAGGAAAATGGCAAAGGTATTTCAATATTTTGAAGGCGCAATAGCTTCCATTAAAACCATAAATGTAAATACTACTGTAACCTTGGTATGCAAAACCGTAATTTAAAAAAATTCTCTGGAAAAAAAAGTAGTGATCTGGAGAGGGAAAAGTTCTCTTAATAATTGTCTTAAAAAGCGAATATGCCAATAATCCCATCCAATAATGGGCAAAGAGATGAATAGATACGTCTCAAAAAATGCATGTAAAGGGCAATTAGGTGTTTGTTAAAGTGCTTGTTGTTCACTGGTTATCATAAATTGCAAATGAAAACATCAATGAGATATCGTTTCACCAAGTAAGAATGACATATATCAAAAAGACTGGAAACAACCATTGCTAGCAGGGATTCAGTGGAAGGGAACCTTCATTCAGTGTTAGTGGGAATGTAATCTGGATCATCCTCTGTGAAAAACAGCACAGAGGTTCAACATGAATAAAAACAAATCTCATACAACCCAGAGATTCCACTTCATGGGATCTGTCCCCAGTACACAAAAACTTTACTTAGAAAACATATCCATACATATGTTCCTTGTACTGACTATTTCAATAACCAGGGCATGAAAACAAAACAAATATTAAACAACAGATTAATGAAGAGAGATAGAAACAACTCAACTATAAGAAAAGACAAAATCACATAGTTCACTGTAACATGGATGTAACTGGAAGATATTATGCTAAGCAAAATAAGTTATAAGTGAGATTAACAAATACTGATGATTAACTTATCTGTAGAATACAAAGTGATGAAATAAGGGAATAGACAGTATCAAACAATGATAAACTTTTTATGTTGTATTACAAAACTGATTGATGATCAGTTTGGGGAATTGTTGGGAAAGAAATCAGATTGGGCCAGAGGTGACATAAGGACAGTGGTGGAGAGCCATAAGCACTTTGATGGTGGAGGGCAGTAACTTTACATATCAATATTATAAACTTTAACAGTTCTATGAGGATATTATCTAAACTAAAGTTTAAAAATCAATTTGGATAAATTCACTAGTAAAAAAAATATATTAACATAGCTTTTGTCCCGTTTCTATTCTGTTTGTATGCATATATTACTTAATCTATCTAAAGAAAGGTAAAAATAACTATCATAAAGCAACAAGTTAACACAGCAACGACATGTTTAAAGTTAATGAAAGTGAGGTACAGTTGGAAGCCATAAAACACAGACAAGGAGTTCAGCACCATTCAGTACATGTCATCAATTATTCCATGTTCAAATCTGATAAAGTTAGAAAAGCATTAAGGATGAATCAAGTGTTATTTAAAAAGACAGAAAAACATTAAGAAGTATAACGATTGATTTTTTGCACAAAATTGAAAGTGAGAAAGAGAATATAGCTTAAGATTTTACAGCGAATCCAAGGCATAGAGATTCTGATTATGAACTGGAACATCCTTTTCTGCTTTGTGGTAATTGGCCATTAAAAGCATGTGCAAAGTGCAAGGCTTGTGTCACAAAGAAAATACAAATCATGCAATTGGGCAATTTGTGCTCCATGACATTCTATAGAATCAAACTCAGGCTGGCACCTCACTGAAGTCATACACTGGTTGTTTTTCTTGCTTTTGTTTTTATTGTTTGTTATGTTTTTTATTTCTATTTGGGGGTGACAGAGTGCTCAAGGCTTAGTCCTGCTCTGCGCTCAGGAATCACTACTGGCAGTGTTCAGGGGACCATATGGGTTGATGGGGAATGAGTCTGGGTTGGGCACATGCAAGACAGATGTCCTATCTGCTACACTATCACTCCATTTCCCCACTTCCCCCCTACTGACCTGTATTACCTTCATTTCTCCTCTTTGTATTCCATCTGACCAATAACTCCCTAGATGATTCCTCTCAAAAACCTGACCAGAGATAGATCAGGTTTTAGGTAAAATCAAGAAAAAAGGAAACATTCTGAAATACAGGACCATAATTGAAAGAAAGTGGGAGAGACAGAGAAAGACTGGCAGACAGGGACAGACAAAGACAGACAGAAACAGAGACAATTGTTATAAAAGGAGGACTAATCATTGGTGTCGAAGGTGGTTATAGAAGATTGTGCAGGTGAATTAGAAAATTTAGATGATGTTTGTAACTGTTAAGAAAACAATTTCAATAGGATAGTATAGACATGCTTTCATTAAAATTTTTGCTTGATGAAGGAGGGAAATATTTGGGATGATTGATGGAATGCCAGTATCCAATTGCTTTGTTTCAATTCAATTTTGAAAACAAATAAATGAAAAAAAGAACAAAGTTGATAATGACCTTAGCTAAAGCAGGAGGGGATAACATCATTCTTTCCTCTGACTTCAATCTCTTCACTGCTGTGAATTTATGTGAGACTTGCACTCAATCCCCTAAAATACTATAAGAAGCATGGAATGAAATCTACTTACTCTAAGGAAAGGAGGAAAACAAAAGTAATATAAAAGGTTCTAGGTGAGAAAATTCTGAGACAATTGATTTGTGACAGTTACAAACACATCTTGGTCTCACAGTTTGGATGCTTGCAGAGATAAAACTCAGTAAAGACCCAGGAGGTAGCTATGATTATACTTCAATTATCTCGTCAAGCTGGATTGTAAGGATAACTTTAAATTATCTTTAACTCAGGTTTAATCTGGATAAGTAATTAGAATCTGTGAACTCCATTCTCTGAAATGAAAATTGAGGGGAAACTCAAATTCATCAGCACCCACATGTTTGGTCTCAAATGGTTCTCAGAAATAATCTAAGTATATTATATTTTTTCCCTTAAAAATTTTATGCACCATGATTGATAATAATGTTAATAATAGGATTTCATGCATAAAATCTTCAACAACACATCTTACACAAAAAAAGGGAAAGAAGACAGAAATGATTATGATATGAGGATTCAAAGGCACCTACCAGACAACAAGACTTATTAAAGAACATAGCTATGCAATACATATTAACAACTACCAAGGGTGAGCGAAGCTTATTCAGATAATTTGCCATTTCCTGAGATTCTGCTACAAAGTTGATGTTCTTATTAAAAAATAGTTGAGTTTTCAGCTGAAGCACTTGCAAGTTTTGTTGAGACTAATATAATAGAGCATATTATATTAGGGTCTAGCCTTGAGTGGTATAAGGAAAGTGAAAAGGAAAAGAAAGCTAGAAATGTTGAACTTGATATATATCTACATATGAGAGCAAGAACCAAAAAACAGTCTAGGATGAAAATTTTTATTTATCTATGAGAGGAAAAGATTAATTTAAACATGGCTTAGTAATAACTTTGTTTTGATAGTATAATGCCACAAACGAGTCAATTTTCATTTTTAATATAATTTTTATTCTCTAATTGCTCCTACAAATTCATTATTTTTTGTGATATATTACTATAACAAATGATAAAACTTCAGCATAAATGACAAAATTATAAAACATGGGGCTAGAGCAATAGTACTGTGGGTAGGCCTTGCACGTGTTCTACCTGGGTTTGATTTCTAGCAGCCCAAATGTTTCCCCAAGCACAGCCAGTAGTAATCCCTGAGTGCAGAGCCAAGAGTAATCCCTGAACACAGTTAAATGTGACCCACAAATAAGAAAGCAAATAATATAGTACTTAAAATTTGTGTAAGTGAAAATTTGCAATTATGGCATGTGTTTCATGTACACACATTAAGTTTTCTTGAGATCCCATGCAGTTGGTTTCAAATGTTTAGAGACATTGGTAGTACTATAAAACCAGTAAGAATTTATCAATACAACACTGGGTATTATCAGCTGACTTGCGCAGAAATCACAAAGCTCCTATCGGTTTGTGGTGTGGTTGTAAGTAGCATTTCCATTACACTAGTTTTCTTTTCCTTAGAGAAAAAAATTATTTTTGAAGAAAATTTAAGAAAAGAAACTACATTTTATCTTTTCTATAACACATGTTTTCATGGAGAATATCAAGAATCAGAGGAGAGGAGTTACTCTTGTTAACATCTATAATGCTATCAACATTAGCTATTTCAAAACTGCCCTGAAAAATGCAGAGAAGAGTCAAGGGCAGAGAGAGCTTCTGAATACATCATGAACTGATTTCCTCTTGCAGCTAAATATATTTCTCCTGCCTCTAGAACACATATACATCTGACACAAGGAATCACTTCAGCCAAGGCTCTCCTTTATGTCCCAAGCTCTTTGGGACTCAGTATTGCCACGAAAGACACAATAAGGTACAGGAAGGTGAGACAAAGCAATCTGCATTTCTCTTTCCCAGAACAAAAATTCCAATGAAAAGCAAGGGTAGAAATGCCTAAAACACAAGTGGCAATAGAGTTTTAGAAGGAAGGTCAACAGTAAATAACCATAAACTGAATAAATCAGCACTTATTAAGAAACCTCTTATATATATTCTACTTGAAATGAATAAATATACTACTTAATATCTAAATTTAAATATATTCAAAATTTATATATTCATTTGAAATTATTATAAATATATTCAAAATATATTCAAAATAGAAAAATATTACTCTCCTAGAACTCTGTTATAAAATTTGAAATATTCAGAGTTCTTATTCTGGTCTAAGGGAGTCATCCTACTGGTTCTCAACCAATGTTGATCTGGCCACCATAGAAACTCAACAGTCTGTAGATATTTCATTTATTTTTCTAAAACTAGCAGTAAGGCTGAATAACAAGGCTATTCTTTATCAAATCTCAAAAGTAGAACCTGGTACTCTTATTCCTCCACTGTAACAGAGTTTGAGTTTGACCCTATCACTGTTCAGTACTGCTCAGAGCAGGAGGAATAAAACATGAAAGGCCTGTGTCACCTCTAGCTCTGCCTTTAACCCAATGGGAAGAGATGACTACCATTTCTAGAATTACTCGTGATATTTGTGCCTTTCAAACTCACTTCCAATTGAGTATAAGAATTTCCTTCCTCCTCTAGCATCATGCTCTGCCTTAAGATGGAAAGTAAGGGCACACCCCCACAGTCTTCTGTCATATGGGCAAATGACAACCACAGTATAGCCTGTCACTGATACTTTCCAACATTCATCACTATTCAGTTTTCTCCGTGGACACTTGTCATTTATTTTATTTAAATCTATCTCTGGAATGCTATAGTAAAGTTAATTATTTTCTCTCAGAAAACAAAAAAGAAAAAGAAGAAAAATTTTCTCAGAATGACATTTGTAAAACCAGTTTAGTTCTCTTGGAGAACCCCTCTAGCTGAGACTGATGTATATGTAGAATAACAGTAAATATTCTTTTTATCTTTAACCATATTGTTTATTTCACTATTGTGAATCAATTTTTTTTAATACTTTCGGGTAAGGCATTTGTCTTGCATGTGGCCTGGGTTGGATTCCTTCACCCCTCTTGGAGACCCCAGCAAACTACCGAGAGAATCTCACCTGCACGGCAAAGCCTGGCAAGCTCCCTGTGACATATTCAATATGCCAAACAGTAACAACAAATCTCACAATTTATTGTGAGATGTTACTGGTGCCCATTTGAGCAAATTGATGAACAACAGGAGGACCCAATACCCAATATTCAATACTAATCTTTTTTAATTTAAGAATGTGGAATTCTATTTACTTATGACTTCACTTAAATTTCTGGAGTGCCAATATTTTTCAGTATGTTTTTTATATATATTATTTATTATTCTATAGGGTCCATTCTCAACAGCTTTTGAGGTTTGGTGGGGTCACACACAGAAGTACCACCCAGCATAAATGAGTGGTACTCAGGCAAGTGGTGCTCAGCGGCCATTAGGGCAACACCTTGTGGTGTTCAGAGGACTATATACACTGCCAGGAATTCAACTTGGGGTATTGGGGTATTGTTCATGCTAGCCACACAAGGAGAGAGCGTCTTTGATACACTAAAAAGCAAAATAATCACAATAAGAAGAACCAATCTTGTATCTTTCCAGTATCCTGATGATTCTACATATTCAGCCAAGTGCCACAAGTTTCTGAATATTCATCTTTGGGAGATTTTCTGCTTTTAACACCAGCATCCAATAGTATGAAGTAAAGGAAAAATAAATCAGCAAAATTCTAAACTAACATCACTGTTCAATGGGAGTGAGGTGCTAACTATTCTTTTCAGAGTATCACATCTCTTTCCTCACCACCCCAACCTAGATCTGATGTACCTTCACTAGTGGGTAGAGAACTCAATCTAATTATTCTTCCTAGGAATCCCAAAATCAATGCAGGGTATAAGAAAGCAAAGTCTTTTCATTTTTAAGTTCTGTCTAGAGCCTTTTATCTGAGAACAACTGATGTGTAGCATCATAGAACAATGAGGATAAGAAACATTAATAAATATTAAATAATTATTTAGTCAGCACTGTAGCACTGTAGCACTGTCCTCCCGTTGTTCATCGATTTGCTCAAGTAGGGACCAGTAACGTCTCCAATGTGAGACTTGTTGCTACTGTTTTGGGCATATCGAATATGTCACGGGGAGCCTGCCAGGCTCTGCCGTGTGGGTGGGATACTCTCAGTAGTTTGCAAGGCTCTCCGAGAGGGATGGAGAAATCGAACCTGGGTCACTTTTAGTAGTCCTATTAATTCTTGTAATATTGTGAGTGTTTTCAACAAGAATCTCCATAAAAGGTTATATAAAAGAAGGCAAAGCCTTGCATATTTTTAAACTGGATGCTCTAAATATTCTCCTCATAAAAATGCTGCTTCCCTGAATTCAGGTCCTAATTATAAGTTAGCAGGAGATGAGCCCTCCATGACTGACCAAACATGTAAGGCTACATGGTCAATTGACTCTCTATTCTTGGTTAAATAACAGCAACTATCTATGTATCTGAAAGTGTTCTTAGTTTCTTCTCTCTCCACAAAACTGTATCATTCACATCCGGCAAATGCAGTTTTTCCTGAATACCAAACTGAATCTCTACAAGTCTTTCCATCTCTCTACAGAATATACCTAAAAATCGTTGCTAACCACATATTCCTTTTGTTTGTCCCCATATTATTAAAAATTTTATATAAAATATAGCAAATCCAGACAAGCATAACTAAATTCATTTTCACTGGAAAATTTTCTTTATCTTAGCCATGCAGTATTTAACTTAACTCCTGGAGTGCTGTTTTATTTTTATACAAAAGATTTTCATTCATTCACCAAAAGAAACCAAATTCAGGGCATATATTCCATAGAGTACACCAGAATTTGCCTTCCATTACTATAAATCATTATTCTTTTAGTATTTTAGGGTTTGTACGAAACAAAATAGTATGTCTATATCTGTTGACTACAATTATGACTGTGCTGTATACACCAAAGATATCTGAGGTCTGTTAAGTATTAGAAGTTTGGGAAAAACTATATCTTCTTATGCCCCCCTACCCAAAGCCAATGAGAGAAGAAATGAAAAATAAAACATAACTGAAAAGTGAAATTAATTGCAAAACATAGCAGATGTTCCTCACTCCATTTATTATTTGAACTTTGGTTTCTCAAGTCTATCACTTGAGGTGGACCTACTAAAGCACACTCCTTATTTCTTAACCATGGTAGCATGGTAGCACAGTGCTCCTATTCATCGATTTGCTCGAGTGGGCCCAGTAATGTCTCCATTCTGAGACTCATTGTTACTGTATTTGGCATATCGAATATGTCACGGGTAGCTTGCCAGGCTTTGCCTCGCAGACGAGATACTCTTGGTAGCTTGCCGGGCTTTCCCAAAGGGACAGAGGAATCAATCCCAGCTCGGTCCGCCTGGCTGCGTGCAAGGCAAATGCCCTACCACTGTGCTATCGCTCCAACCCTTCTTAACCACATGGAGGAAATTATCTTCTTTATGGACTAGTAAAAGAGAATGTTAGATAACAAAGACATGAATCTGGCTCTGTACTGTTTGAACTTCAATGCAACTCTTTTACATCCTAGTCAACAAGGCCAGACCATCAGCATTTACTAGGCAATGATGAAATAACACTCTTTAAAGTTTTTTACCATATCAGCTAGTATTTTTTGCTTGTATTAGGAGTCTAACGTGCATGAGCAGGAGTTCTCTATTCATCACAGTAACTCAAAGACCCTGATTGAAAAAGTCTTCCTGTCTTTTCATTTTTAATCACTGCAACAACAAAAGAAGTGATGAATCATGGATTGACTAATTGGGTGCAAAGTAATGCATGCCATTTTTATTAGCCAAAATCCAGTTGCATGGCCACAAAAGTGAAAGGAAATCCTACCATTTTCCTTTAAGTGGGGAGAACCAAATTATTTTGTGGACATCCTGAACACTTTCCACACATAGTTTAGTGATCATCTTCTCCCTTGAGGGATGCAAAGAATCAAAAAGAAACCCCCAGAAGCATTTAATCCAATATTGTTCCCTCTCAGAATAGAGTATGTGGTCTCTAATGGAAATGTGAAAAGAGAAATGTAACAGTTTCCTCTTAACAGTACTTAGAGGAAACAGAAGAGGTTTGTGAAACAGCTCTGCCGTGCCAAGCCTCACCTTCTTGGAGATCGACTCAAAGAGTAGCTAACAGAAGACATTGCTCTACCAAAGCTGCTCTGCCAGCAGCTGAGAGAGGTCCTAGCCCCATATTACAAGCTCCAACTTAGAAGAGGGAGACTTGCCTGGCACATTTTAGGAGGCCGCCTTCAAATTCAGACTGTGTGTCTGGAGTCTCAGTGCTGAACAGGATCTGTGAGCTGGCTCTGAGCTGGGTGAGAAGTGTAACGCCTGGTGCCAGAACGCGAGTGCACATCAAATCCTGGCACCGTGCTCTCAGAAACGGACAGAAGACCAACTGTAACATAAGGCTCATTCTTCTCACGTCCTAACTGGAAAGACATTAATCACTGGGAGGCCTCCCAGAAATTAAAGTTCATCTATTGGTTATGGGGTGTCAAAAGGCAAATGTGGAATGTTTTAAATTTTCTTAGTTTCCCTGTGATATAAAATACAGGTTTCAAATGCTGGCTTGATCATCAAAACAGGCTGCGGGTCCTGCCAAAGCTAACATAAAGAGAGAACCCAGAACTCCACACAGGTTTCTCATTTGTATCACTTTCCTCCAAAGGCAACTATTTTGAAATGTAGATTAACCCTTCACGTCTGCCTTTCCAATCTGAAATTATGAAATGATGAAGTCCCATCTGCCCACACCGAGAAACCAAGTGACAAAAGAGTCACCTGCAACTTTTGGAGAGAGGGCCAGAGTGCATTGCCTGAATTGCTGGTTCCACACAACTGAGTGTGTTCTCCATCCCGCAGCGGGCCTCTCGTAAAGAGACAAATGCTATGTTCTCAAGTCATATGCAACAATTTTCTGATATAGAAAAAGAAAGGAAATCATGATCCATTTTTATTCTTTGAAAAAGTAATGGAAGTAATGTGTATCATTGTCACCTGAGGAAAACGAATCAGCCTGACTAGTAATCCCATAGTCATCAGCATGCACTCAATATAATATCAAGGTTGTAAATTAGGATATATGCAAATCAATGACTATACATTCATCTGTAGGTAAAAAAGGTAAAGACCCTCCCGTTGATCGTCGATTTGCTCGAGCGGGCCCAGTAACGTCTCCATTGGAGACTTTGTTGTTACTGTGTCTGGCATATCAAATACTCTCGGTAGCTTGCCGGGCTCTCCGAGAGGGGCGGAGGAATCGAACTCGGGTCGGCCATGTTAGCCGCTTGTAAGGCGAACGCCCTACCCACTGTGCTATCGCTCCATATTTACCAATATATGCTACATAGTAAGTTTTGCTTAAGAAAGCAGTGAACCATTAGTTTAAGAGATTAGATATACTAGTGTTGTGAATGTGGATGCTTGTCTGCATAGTGTCCTGATAAGACTTCATGTGGAACACAAAACTCTCAGTTTCCCACTATCCTCATGGTTTTTCTTAACCATGTTTAAAGTTTGATATACTCAGTTATATTACTTGGTATACTAATTTAGGCATTTGGGTTTGTGTGTTGTTAAAAAAAAAACCTATAAAGGAAGAGAAAGGCACATAAACTTGCAGCAAACATGTCTTCCTTTGAGATCTGAATGAACTAAACTCAGGGTGAAGATGATACCCTATATGTAAAAATAGGAAAATACAAAGGGCTGTCCAATGTTATTTAATTGAATAATCCTACACCACAAAATTTTATTTATGAAATGGAATAGCCCTAAAAGTGTAGCACTGTAGATGCAAGGGACCTAAATTCACATAATCCATCCTAAATAAATGCCAACAATGGCAACTGATACTACAAAGTTAATTTTGAGCAAAATTCATGATCGAAGATTTATTCCATCTTTCCTGTCTCTGGAGCAAATTTTGCATCCCAACTTCATCATTTTCTAGACCTATGATTTCTTAGTAAAGGGGCCAAAAGTGAGGGACTACCCTACCCTACCTGTAAGTCCTTAAAGTGATGAGCATGTTCATACTGCAAAAAAAGGGCAAGTGCAAAAAAAAATAGGCAAATGCATGAAAGTTTATCAAGTAAGTAGAAAAGGCAGAAGAAATTGCACTGGTGTGGGGGGGGGGGGGGAAGGGGAAGGTGTTACGAGTTCTCAATAAGGTCGACATTTGACTAAACTGAATTTTCAGAAATTCAGGATGGAAAAATTTGTGGACCAGAGATTTAATACGGGGTTAAGGGGCCAGCCCTGGTTAGAACACTGACATCACAAGCCCTCCCAGCCCCTGAACCACTGAGTGTGATCCCATTACTAGGGCGATCTAGGTAATTCCAAACATCATAGAGCACCCTGTGGGAAGCCTCCATTGCAACAGAAAATGGGTTATTAAAACTCCCAGCTGTTATTGCATAGTAAGTAATATAATTTTTCTGTCAATAGACCAAGGAAGAGCTATAAATCTGGGTTCCTTAGTGGACTTCTCTCCTGAATCTGTACCTTCATGGAGTTGTTCAAGTGAAACTGAAAATGAACTCTAGACACAGCTTGAGCATCAGATGTTTGTTACATTTTTTTCTTTTCTATGGGTTGTTTTCTTTGGGTTGTTTGGGGCCACTACTGGAGGGCTTGGTCTGGAGCAGCAGTAGCATAGTAAGGACGTTTGCCTTGCATGCGGCCAACCCGGGTTCAATTCTTCTGCCCCTCTAGGAGAGCCCGGCAAGCTACCAAGAGTATCTTGCCCGCAGAGCAAAGCCTGGCAAGCTACCTGTGGCATATTCGATATGCCAAAAACAGTAACAACAAGTCTCACAATTTATTGTGAGACTTTACTGGTGCGCACTATCGGTGAACAACAGTAGGACAGAGCTACAGCGCTACTGGAGTGCTCAGAGAATTATATGAAGAGTCAGTGATTGAAGCAGGGTCAGTAAGTAAAGTAAGGGGCTTATCCATTTTACTATCTCTCTGATTCTTGGGCCACCCAAATTTTATCTTAGGGCCTAGATATATAGCAACAAGTTTTACATAAGAATCTCGAAGGTTTTACTCTTCTGAACTGTGTTCCAAGAATCTATGTTCCAGACTTCTGGAGAGAACTTCTTTTCAGTGTACAGAGAACATTTAAAGCAGTTTTACTGATTGATAACCAGCCAAGTAATTGATTTTTTAAAAATGCCTTCTTTCTCCTAGCACTAAGTACTTTTAGGGAAAAAAATTAAATAAGGAGATTTAATTAAATCACTAATGAAATGCAAATATTAAATAAGATAAATATGTCATAAAAGCATCATTATTTATTTTCCATGCCTGAGAATTTATTCCTGTCCTTTATTTCTCCACTTTACATTTTTTTCAATGACTATCACATAATGAAATTTAAATCGCTGGAGAATAGATGCTGCTGCCACATACCTCCTATACAAAGTCTTGAGTGGCTTCAACTTTTTTTTACCTTATTTGGCCTTCCATTCCAGTGAGAAGTAACTTATTCTAAATAAAAGAAGGAAGTCAACTTACCCTTAAACTCTGACGTTAATCTCCATGAAAGACAACTTTGGCATACTTAATTGGTATGGGAAATTTTGCTAGGAGAAATTTTGCAGAGAATTCATATACTGCTCTTCAGAAAACCTTTAAGATATAGTCAAATCTCCAAACATCTTTCCCAAATATTTCTAAGCAAGTAAATATGTCCATGTACTGAGAGTTGGAGACTGAAAATTTTAGAAAGAAATACTGAACTTATTTCAGGTGAATATTTTAGTTATAATAGATTCAATTTTGTACCAAATTAAATAGGTTGCAAATAGGAATTGGTAGTTTTGGAACTCTTCAGATTAAAGATTTTATCTGATGCATGGTTTTGCCTAAAGGCTTCCAAGTCCTACATTCACTTTGCTCGGATATTAGGTCCTTGAAAAGAGAACTCTTTCCTAACTCTTAAGAGATAATGAGGAATTTTAATATTATTACAGCAGAAGATGGTCACTATCAAATAATCACAAAATGCTACTAGTCTTCTAATGGCCTTAAAAGTAACAGACACAATTGTTTGGTGAGAAAAATGTTGCTTTTTTCCTACTAGGGATTCCTTAGAAATTATCGAGAGTTCAATTCTTACTCCCAGCTGTTGTTCTTACTCCCTGAAAGAGTGTTTTGTAGCTTTCTTTGTACAGGTCCTTCACTTCTCTAGTTAAGCTGATTTGAGGTTCTCGGTTTTCTGAGGCACAATTGTGAATGGGACTGTTTTTAAATAACACTTTATTCTCTTTTCATTATCTGTATATAGGAAAGCCATGAATTTTGGGGGGTATTGATTTAGTAACCTGCCACTTTACTATACAGGCCTATTATTTCTAGGAACTTTTTATAGAGGCTTGAGGACTTTCTAAGTATATATAATGTCACGGTCACTGTCCTCCTGTTGTTCATCGATTTGCTCAAGCGGGCCCAGTAACTTCTCCATTGTGACACTTGTTACTGTGTTTGGCATATTGAATATGTCATGGGTAGCTTGCCAGGCTTTGCCATGCAGGCGAGATACTCTCAGTAGCTTTCCAAGAGGGGTGGAAGAATTGACCTTGGGTTGGCCAGGTCAGCCGCGTGCAAGGTTAACGCCTTACCCCCTGTGCTATCACTCCAACCCAAGTATATGTAATGTATATATAGTATCTTTTGCAAAGAGTGATGATTCGAATTCTTCCTTTCCTATCTTGCCTTTGATATTTTTTCATTATCTAACTGCTACAGCAAGTTCAGTACCATATTGAATAGCAGTGGCAAGAGTGGGCAACCTCTTCTTGTCCCTGGTATTAGCCAAAGTCCAAAGTTTTAAGGTATGTGTGTAAGGGGGTAGGAGGGAGCAAGATAACTGTGTTTTTGATTAGAGGTTTGAACTTGTAGCTTGTACAACTCTGGACTCCCTCTTCAGCCTTACCATAAGCTTACTATCTGCTTACTGAAAAAAAAGAACAATAAAATATCAATTAAAGAATGAAGGAAGGGAGGGAAGGAAGGAAGAAGAGAGGGAAAATGGAAAGAGCTTTTCTTATTCCATTTCATATATTTTCCCTTTATTAATATTAATTGTCAATATTTCTGAAGTTCTGTCTTTGGACTCTCAATTCTATTCCACTGGTCTGTGAATCTGTCCTTATTTCAGCACTACACTGTTTTGCTTACTACAGCTTTATCTTATAGTTTGAACTTGGGGAAAGAGAAGCTGCCCATATTCTTTTCCTTTCTAGGATTACTTTGGTTATCTGAGGAGACTTATTCTCCCATATTCATTCATTCATTCATCATCCTGTTATTTGTCGATTGCCTCGAGCAGGCCCCAGTAACGTCTCTTTCATCCTAGCCCTGAGATTATATTCAAGGCTCTTTAGGAGAATGAGACCCATCATTGTTACTGGTATCTGGCATATTTGGTAGGCCACGGGGAGTTTGCCAGACTCTGCCCTGTGGGCAGGCTACATTTGATAGCCTGCAAGTTTGTCCAAAGTAGGATAAAAAGATGTCCTGATAAGACGTTACACGGCGCCAGGGGGCCAGGTGGTGGGTGTGACCCCTGCCTGCTGGAATTTGGAGGATCTGGGTGGAAGATGCTCGACTCCAATCCGAGTAGGCTTGGAGGTCTCGGCCCTGGAACCCGCGTGGATTCGTCCCTCTGCCAGTACCTTCATGTGCGCGGAGCGTGGTCTCAGCATGGTGGGGGCTGATCCTGGAGGTCTTCGGCTGCTGGAGCCCTGGTCGGGGCGGGGAGGAAAGCTCAACCTGCTCCCCTCCAAGGGGCCCTGGCGAGGAACAGCCAGGCGCGGGGGCAGGAGATTACACTGTTCTCGTCCGGGAGCTGGATTTTATAGTCTCTGAGTCTTGGCCATTGATGGGATTACACGGCGCCAGTTTATTCTCTCATATAAATTTCAACAATGTTTGATCTATGTCTTTCAAAAGTGTAATGGGTATTTTTATAGGAACTGAACTGCATAGTGCTGTGTGTTGGGCAAGGTTGTAATATTGACAATATTGATCTTTCCAATCATTAACAGGGGTTATTTTTTCACTTCCACTTCTATTTATCTTATTTTAAAATTGTATTTATTTTATTTTTAATTTTTTCCCTTTCTTATAAAACTGTGATTTACAAAGTTATATACAGGTGAGTTTTAGCTGTATAATATTTCAACACCAATCCCAACACCAGTGTCAAATTCCCTCCACCAGTGTTCTCCTATTCACTCTCCACCCAAACCCTGTTATCTTGAAAGGCATATTATAACAAAGTTCCAGTGGTTTCAGCTTAGGTCCCACGTTTTCAGCTTTGACGAGTCTGTGTCTTGGATATATGGCTATACCTCTCCCCCATATCACCAATACAACTGAGGCCCTGATGCCTGTGCACCCATTACTTCCAGTTTTCTTTTAACCCCCTTGATTCTGTTCCTTCTCTTTCACTTTCTTTCCCTCTATAAAAACTGGAAATAAGGGTGACGAGGCATCCCTCATTTACTATATATCCTCTTTTTATTTCTCTTAGTAGGGTTTATAGTTTTCTTTGTATAATTCTTTCACTTCTTTTGTCAAACTCATTGCTAGATACTTGATTTTTCTGATAATTGTGAGAAGTAAGGAGGGAGGGAGAGAAGGAGGAAAGGAAGGAAGGAAGGAAGGAAGGAAGGAAGGAAGGAAGGAAGGAAGGAAGGAAGGAGGGAAGCTGTCTCAGGAGGAAAGCTGTCTCAGATCTGATACTAAAAAGCATATCAGAGTTAAGTTTCCAGCTGGGTGACACTTTTTTAGCACCTGTGCTCTATAAAGGTTAGATGAGGTAAAATCCTTTTCATCATGTACCGTAATGAGAAGTACTAAATTTCCATAATCACCCCACATAGCAGCCCCAATCACTGGTCTTCAAGCATAGCTTATCTACAGGCTACACAGTGAAAAAAAAGTTAAACTTTATGAACTCTTGAAAACTTATGAATATTTACTAAGAGATGATAGCAGTTGTTCATTTCATACTTTGAGGAAACGCACAACAAAAATAAATAGGAAAATGAAAGTCTGTCAGGTAGTCTTGACTCACTACTGTTATTGAGAGGAGTTGTAATAATTTCATCAAGTTAAAAGTTGAGGGCTACAGGCAGCTGAAAACCTCCAGCACCCAACCGCCTCCACACTCAAGGCTGTTTCCCACACGCCTGGTCAAGCCTCACACACGAGTGAAGTCCAACAAAACCCAGGTAATGTGGAACTTTGTGACCCTGTACTCTGGGCTGACCAGGACTGGGAGCGGAGATCCTCTGCCTGTTTTCCCCCAGTCTCCTGTGACTCAAGATTCACGCTCATAAGCCACCTCCTGCTTGTACCAGATAATCTCATCAATCACCATCCAGATCACAGTGCTTTTTCTCTGGAAGAGAGCAACATGACACCAGCCACAGCTGTGCCACCTAACTCTGAGCCAGGCTGTTTCACTCGGGGCACCCCTGAGAGGGGCAGGTGAGAGCCCTCTCCTCCCCAAGGGACCCAGTTCCAGCAGCCAAAAACATCCAGAACCCAAACGCTACCACGCTAAAGGCGTTCCCCACATGCTTGGGCCAAGCCTCATGTACAAGTGAACTTATTCCTGGACCACACGGCCATCCAACACATCATAAAAACGAGTTTCCATAACAGAAAATACAAAATATATTATTTTGATTGTGCTTTGAGATAGGGATTGGGGCTTGGGATGGAAACATCCCAAATTTGGTGGTGGGAAGTTGTAATGGTGGTGGGATTGGTGTTTGAATATTAACTATAATCAAATATTGTGAACCACCTTATATAATAAAAAAATTAAAAAATAAAGAAGTTGAGGGCTAAACTGAATAAAGCAAATTAGACACTGTTCTACTTAAAGGAAACACAATGATTTTTTAAATTCTACCAAGATATTAAATTTTATTTTTTTAGGCTAAAACTGTATCTTTTGACTATTTTTTAAATGAAATCTTGCCTTCTTGGCAGTTTACATAATATCCAGATTCTGGATGGAGATACGCCTTTCCTCCTTATTTCATCGTTTTTTCCACACTCCACCTTCACTCTGTCTCCCGCTTCTTGAATAGCATGATCTAAATAGTGTTTAGGTTTATAGCTTGAAATGTAAATGTTTTAAATATCAAATAGAATTTTAACCACATCTGCCATTAACTTCAATTGCAATAATGTAACAATGTTACTATCTGCTTAATTAACCTCTATACCTGGCTCATGATAGGGATTTTATAGTTTTAACATTTTTAAACAACAGAGACAAGGGGGAATCAAGTTAATTACATCCTAAAAAGCACTGTAATGCATTAATTTTATGGCTATTATTTCAATGACAAATTCACCTAGATTATAGGAGACTTAACAAAAGATAGTTTATAAATATGGGACAACAGAAAAAAATTGGCCATTCCTGTCAGCTAAAAAGACACACAACATAAAGTCATTATCTGGGCAACTAGAATCATAGAAATGCTTTAATTACTTGAATATTTCAGCAACCATTTACTTGGAATTATATATGATTTTCTAGATGTTTACAACAGTTCTCAATTTACCTTTTTTATCTCAATGAATTGCATTGACATTTGTTTAATATTCAGACTATACATAATAATTATGACTATAAATTTCACTTAATGTTGAGCCATATAATAGACATACTATCGACAATAGGTTTTTCTCCAATAGTTTTCTCTAAAGAATATATTTTTTGCATTTGATTGGTTGTCATTACAGTCATTATTTATTCAATTCTTTATCAATTACTGAATCTCCTCGGGGGGGGGGGGGGGGGGGCAAAGGTGTCAGGTTTTCTCTCAGTTTCATCTACTTAAGGAGGATGTTTCCAGGGAGTCCTTTGACCTTTTCCTTTCTTAGGCAAATTTCAGGTACAAATAATACATTGCTCCTATTTGGGGGTCTCTTTTTCACTAATGTTCTGAGATGGATATAGTGTTCTGAAGATCACACGTCTTCATTATTCTTTTTTGTGCTTTGACTCGTGGTATATTTCATTGCCATGAATGAAATATGCCATGAATATGTCTTATTAGAGGGCAGAATACTAAAAGATTCATACTAACAAGAAAATCTAAATGACAGGCAGGAAAGGCAGGAGTTAGACTTTAGTATCCACTGACTATATTGAAAAAAGTGGAAAAATATGGAGATTACTGTTCACTCTAACCATTTTGATTATCAGTCTCCTGGCATGTGTTAGTAGACTGCAACGGTTTTCTTTCCTAAATATATGAAGATGAAGCTATTAATTAACCATCTTCAACTTAGCTATCTATCTAGAATAGTTTTTTAATGAAAATATTTCCTCTATCTGGAATAATGTCTAAAGCATTTGGCTAGAACATTAAAAACTGAAAAAGAAATGATTTTACTTTAATTTTTTTCAAGACACTTTGCAGATAATGTTAGTCTTCAACTTTGAAGAAAATTCATTCATGGCTTTGTCATTTAAACCAAGATTCACAATGTATTTTAATTGATCAGGAAGACTAGAGGTTGCTGAAAATTCAATTGAAAATGACAAAGTATTCACTAAAGTATATGAAATATTAAAGAGCATATTTTAATATGATATCTGTATGGTAATGCAAAAAAGTTCCTCTAGTTTTTAGTAACAGAATTTGAACAACTCTTACTATGAGAGGTATTCTAAACCCTTGTGCTGTAAATGGTACAAATTTGGTGCATCTTTGTTTAGCAGAGATATTGGCTATATGCCCAGTGCCTTTTATGAGAAAATATTTCTTAGCAATATTTGAATAATTTAGTTTTATCGTATGGTATTTACAGGAACAACAATAGACATTCATTTACAACAGCATTTTATAGTCTATATAGTATTCAGAATCTTTGTCTTTTTTGACCATCAGTAGAAAAATCACGGTAAAATTGGGGACATTACATTTTTCATCTTTTCCCTCTTTCTCTAAAAGGTTAACTTACTTGTTTTTAAATTCAACATTTGTTAGATTTTTCAATTCCAAGATTAATTTTTGTTGCTCTAATGTAATGTTGCATATTCATTTGCAAAACAAAGACACATGGGCAAAAACTTCTGCAATATTGTCTATCTAGGGACAGCTCTGAGAATTACAATATGCTCAGCACTCAATTTTTTGAAACAATTTTGGGATGCACTTTTCAGCTAAATTTCAAGACATATTCTAATTTTTACAAGGATCCTTCTGGCAAGAAAACTCTAGGTACCTTGAGAAACTAAATATAAAGTATAAGGCTAGATTCTTGAAATCCCCTCCATCGAGATGAAAATGAGCATAGAAAAACATACTGTGATAATCCAAAACATTCCTTATGAAAATCATGCAAGATTTAAAACTCATTCTGCAAGCTGCATTTGATTACAAACTTCTCTTGGGACCATGCCTAGGTATTCTTGGGCTTGTGACCAGACTACATTGCTTAGCCTACCAACCACCATTAAATATGCTTTAATATCACTTAACTGCACAAGAACTACATTGTGGACATACATGCACAGTTCTGATTTTCCGTTAAATTCCATATTAAACTTAGTATAATACTAAAGATTATTATTGCCCATGTCTTCTGTAATACAGATGCTCTTTTCAGTTTTATGAATACAATGTTCTTTCTTCCACTGGTATTCCATTAATATTCTTTTTTCCTTTGTACACAGTTAGTCGTATCTGAAGGCAGGGGCAAGTCTGCTCACCATATGAAATACAGACAGTGTCCATCTTGAAGTGATAACACCTAACAGTGGTGTAAAAGTCGTGCACATCTAACAGAAACCACAGTAAAAAATACTTTTGTGACAGAAAGCAGAAGAAATAAGCTACACCTACCAATCAGCATTTTCAATGTAGGGTATTTCAACTACAGTGGTTTTATCAAGATTATCAGGACTATAAGGGGGGATTATCTGTAACTATACATCTAGTCAGAACAGTAAATGAGTGAGCTGGACTCAGGATGGGTTACTGAAGGAAACAGAATATAGGGAAGGGACAAATCAGTTTCATAGAAAATACTTCTATTTTGTTACACTTAATCCCTAAACTGAGTACATATGTTTGTATATATTCATTACCCATGGCATATATTCAGAAAATATATAAATTAAATGGTTTTTCTTCGTTGTAGAATGCCTTGTAACACCCTGGTCATAAAAGAAAGTAGTAATAAAAGGTCTTACTATCCACATGGCAATGGGTAAGGAGAGAGGACTCTTAGGTATATATTTCTATAAAATAACACTTAATGCTTCCGATTCAAACTACTTTTTTTTTATTCTTATAGGGAAATGACAGACTCTTCATCAATTGAGATCCTCTTATGTTTGACTCCAAACTGCTTTTCCAGTTTTATTTCCAATGTAATACCTAGATAATGCTACAATTTTATCCAAATATCTGTTTTATCTCTTCATATAACACCAATATCTGAGTTTCTTTATACAAATTCTAGTACTCTTCCTGTACACAGCCCCAGTGCCTCGGCTATATTTATGAAGGAGGATAACTTCACTTTATTTTGACATCCTCAAACCCTATATGCCATTTATTAGTTCAAAATTATTTTCAATTTTAACTTATATTAAATATGTATTTGAACAAATGACAAAAATTAAGACTTTGAATACTATTAATGACATAATATAGATTCATATGGCATAGTTTAACATGTAAAGAGAGTGCTATGGAGTATTAGGGAAAGAAAATTGCGTTCAGAGTAAGAAATCAAATATTCATAAATAAATTGGAGGGGTCTCCCAAGTGGTGCTCATGAACCTTTGTGGGCCTCTCCCGGGGATTCTCAGGTGACCACAAGTTCTGTGATTCATGGGAGGAGCTAGAGTATTCAGTGCTGCAGGAGTCCTGCAGTGCTTGGAATAACCTTGCCCACAGAGGGTTGGTTGCACACAGAAGTCTTTAAAATTTCATCTGACAATACTTTGGGGTCATTGAAGTGCCAAGGATTGAACACAGGTCAGTCACAGCAAAGTATGTGACTTTATCCCTGTACTAGCTTCAGAGTATTTATTGAGTTCACTGTCCCCTCAGGTACTTTTTAATGTAGTGCACTACACAATTATACTTTTACTTAGCACTAGTTACTGATTTGTAGGTGCTTTTAGAATGTGAAGACTTTCTCACTTCCTTTTCCTCTGATGGCATTTAAGCAGAAATCATGATTCAACTGACAATAACAAATAAAATGTTATTTGATAAAATAAAATTAGAGAATTCAAAAATAGCATAACAATAAGGTTGGTTAAGAGATCACTAGTGTCCACTAAAAAGCAAGAATTTCCCCTCTTACCAAATCTTTTCAATAGTTCAGCTAATGTAATAAGATAATAAAAAGAAATAAAAGATATACAGATCAAAATTAAAGATAAACCTCTTTGTTCAGAGAAGACATAATTTTCTTTATAGAAAATTCATAAAAACATACCCCCCCAAAACATAACCTTGTATCAAGGGAGTGTGTCACTGGTAAAGAAATATATACAAATATGTCAATGGAACAGAATATAGGAACCAGAAATAGATTAACAAAATATAGTCACCCAATACATAACTGAGATATAACAGAAGTATAGGAGGGGAGGAAAATGTATGATACCTTAATAACTGATTACTGCAATGAAAAATATGAATCTAGATGCAGATATTACATATATCAGTAACAAAATCAACTCAAAAGTGTGTAGAACACAAGATTTATCAAGCTCCTAGGAGAAAATGCAGATGCTCTTGAGTTTGGTGATGACTTTTTTAACTGCGACATCAAAGGCTCAATTCATGAAAGAAAAAATTGATCATCTGAAGCTCATTAAAATTTAAAACTTCTGCTCTGAGAAAGACAGTGTCAAGAAAATGAGAAGAGAAGCCACACTCTTGAAGAAAATATTTGCAAGAGACACATCTGCTAAAGAATTGTTACCCCAAATATACAAATAATACACTGTGACTGTGACTGTCACTGTCCTCCCGTTGCTCATTGATTTGCTCAAGCAGGCCCAGTAACATCTCTATTGTGGCACTTGTTACTGTGTTTGGCATATTGAATATGTCATGGGTAGCTTGCCAGGCTTTGCGGTGCGGGCAAGATATGCTCAGTAGCTTGCTGTGGTGTCCGAGAGGGGCAGAGGAATCGAACCTGGGTTGGCCAGGTTGATCGCATGCAAGGCAAATGCCTTACCTGCTGTGCTATCACTCCAACTCACAAATAATACACAAGTCAACAATAAGAAAACAATCTCATTTTTAAAATATGAGAGAACCTCATTAAAGAAGATATACAAGATGAAAATTATCATATGGAAAGCTGCATTGTAACATATATCATGAGGGAAATACAATTTTAAACATCAGTGACATAACCACTGCACACCTAATAAAATGGTCAAAATCCCAACCACTGACAATGCATATCTGCAAGTGAAGGAAGGCAGGAATAAGGACAATCACTTGTTACTGAAGGGAATTCTGAATGGTACAGCCATTTTGGAATAGAGCTTGGAGGTTTCTCACAAAATTAATTCTCTTGGCATGTGATCTAGCAGTTGTGTTCTTTGTTGTTTCTGTCAAGGAGATGAAAACTTCTGTTCACACAAAAACCTGTAAATGGGTCTTTAGTGTGTGTGTGTGTGTGTGTGTGTGTGTGTGTGTGTGTGTGTTGGGTCACACCTGGCAATGCACAGGGGTTACTCCTAGCTCTGCACTCAGGAATTACCCCTGGTGGTACTCAGGGGACCATATGGGATGCTGAAAATCGAACCTGGGTCGGCAGCGTGCAAGGCAAATGCCCTACCCGCTGTGCTATTTCTCCAGCTCCTGCACATGGATCTTTATAGCAGTTTTTCATTCCTGCCAAATTTTCAAGACAACCAAATACATTCAAGATATAAAGTAACTTAATTCACATAATAAATGAAAACTTAAATTGTGGCACAGGGAGTGAAATATAATTCAAATAATCAAACAAATATATTAAGTTTTCAAATTATTTTTATTACTACCCATCTCTCAAAATATTAAGCATTTAAAAGTGATCATATCATTTAAAGTAAGTTTAAAAAGACATTTAGTTTCAACAATATTTCTGCCCTACAGAGATGGAAAGACTCCCATAGATATAGAAAAAGAGACTGCCAGTGAGCTTACATGTTGTTTTTTCCCCTCTCAGCAAACTTCTACCCTTCTGTAAAACATTAAATTTAAGTCAGAGTATCTACAGGAGACATAATTAGTTTATATAATTTCCATAATCTTTCACTGACCTATATTCCACTGTTGTAGCTCGTCAAACTATGAATATTTCTAAGTATTCATAAATGTTGTCTATGTGGAACTTTCTCTTCAGCTGAGTTCCCCAGAAAGAAAAGGTAGGAACAAAGCTCCTTTTATTAAATAATGCAATCCCAAGAAATCAATGAGTGAGGAAGAGGAGAATGAGTTTGAGAAGAATATGTGAGCTAGTAATTATTTTATGGAATTTATATGGACTGAAATTTATTGTTGAATATTGAAAAATCCACTGTTTCTGATTGAAATAGAAAACCTAAGTTAAAGAAGATGACTTTATTTACCATTTCCATCCTATACTGATCAAATTTCTGTTCTCAAGAGTGGAAAGTACTAGAATTTTGTCTTCTATTCCTTCCCTCATCCATATGTACCTCTGGATTGCACATGCAAGGGAGGTTTGGTTGGAATGTTAAGTTCCATATTGGCGAGAAAGGCCTGGGTTAGAAGGATTTATCCTCGAGGCAATTATAAGATTTGTGTTGAAATAATAACTTCTTACACTGTCAGAACCCAAGCAGACAGGTGACATCAGTTCTGTGCCTGAGATGGGGATAGTGACCAAAACAACAGAGAGTGGCATGATTATTGCTGTAAGTGTGTTCAGTACTACTACTCACTCTACTCCAGTTCTATATGTAAAAGCCATTACCAGCGACTCTGAGCTCTAAAACAATAAAATAGGAAATCCTTACCTTTGGCACAAAAGTATCTTCACTTACTGATTTAGTTCTGCAAGAAGTACTGAGCTTAGCACTCATTCAGGCACTTTTTACATGTATTGTCACGGCCCACTGCTGCTCCTGTGCACAGCTTTTGTTGAGTAGGAATTACTGCAAGTTTTTAAAATTTTTAAAATTTTGAGACATTGCAGCACACAGAGGAAATAGATGCAAAAATTAAGAAATAGCAAAACATGAAGTGGGATTAAGTAGTTCAAGTAACTATACAGACTGTCCCTAATTTAGGAGCTGTTTGAAGATGCTTATACTAACATTTGCTTTTTGACCATGAAGACGCAAATGAGGAAAGCAAAACCACAGTCAGGAGGCAGAAATCATTCTGATCAGTCATTAAATTCCAAGAAAAAATAAATCTTAATCAAATAATTTAGGCAACTTGAATAAAATTAGTGCCATAAAATCACTAATAGATCTAAGTTTCAACATTATTTAAACTGACGAAAATGTATTCCATAATCAACTTGAGATGAAATACAACATCACTTGATGTTTTTCACTAAATTCTAGAGCTTATAAAAACTTTGGCTTTCATAGAATTTCAAAATTTACAGAGGCCGAAACTATACTCTTGAGAGTATGAGTAATATGGCTAAAGTCAAATAGGAGTGAATGATCACACCTAGACCAGAATTCAATACTCACAGTCTTGATGTTAATGCCTTTCCAATAACCTTGGGGTTTTCATTTTTAGAAGAAACACTTAGTAAACACGTTACTCCATTCATGGAAAACTTAAATGAAATTAATAGATGATTGAAATTGAGACTTTTAAACATCTTATATTTAATCATATAGGTTTATATTTTGGGAAAACATAGAGACACATATTACTCTTTGATATATGTGTACAAATTTTCTTAGTTGTGACAAAAGATTCATTGACCTTTGATGATATTACTAGCTAAAATAGAACACAGGAAGGGCTGTCAGCTACTCGTTACTCTGTTTTGTCCTATTCAAAGGCCTCCATAAATGCTAAATCTATATCTATTCATAGACGGAAGAACAGCCATCTTTGGCTCTTAATGCACCATATTATCTATGTTGACCAGCTCGCTACAGAATCTTGGCAAAGATTCCCTCTGTTAAAGAACTAATTCATTGCAGACAGACACATATTTATACTTTATTTATATCTATTGGACAAAAGATTATTAAACAGAATGGATGTTAAGTTAACATTAAAAGGTCTGACAGAAGACAAAAGTTCAGAGTGAAGGCTGCCTGGCCTTTAACACAGGCCTCACAGCCTCCTGTTATGAGCCCGAAAGAGCCAGGCTGCCAGTTCATTGATCACATTTATTGGACAGGAGCAGAGGGTCAAACTTGGAAAGAAAAATCTTGCCCTCCTTTTAAACAAGGAAATAAACAACATTGTTTTATTTAGTTTCAGCAAATTGGTAGTGGTTCTGCCTGGAGGAGATGTACTGCTGTGGCCACTCAGGCCTGATCTGCATTGACTTCCTGTGACCTCCCTCCAGGCAAAGCCTGCAGACAACTTCTAGCAAGTACAGGTAAAGTTGAAACACAGGCCTTGCCTGTGTGATATTTTTAAATTGCAGACTTAAGAGAAAGTGAAGCAAAAAGTGAATACTAATCTCTCAAAGCACCTCAAGATTCATTTTCTCCCAAAACACCTCAAGAGTCTCCAGAAATATTTAGCAACATTCCCACCGCATTTGTATTATTCAGATTTACTTGACTTGGAATCAAGTAATTTCTTTCCAATCCACATCCTTAGAATAGTCATATAACAGATAATGGATTTTGTGCTGAAGAAAGTCAATCAGTACACAGAGAGAGATGTAACCTTGAGGTCAAAGGCTGCCAAAAGTAATAGCATTTGTTTTTGTTTATACTTTTTGTTTTTGGGGGGTTTTTTGAACCACACCTGGTGATACGCAGAGTTTAACCTTAGCACTGCACTCAAGGATCAATCCTGGGAGGACTGGGATTGAACCTCCGTTAGTCATATGCAAGGAAAGCACTTTATCCACTGTACTACTTCTAAGCCAGACCATCAGTCTTTTAAGCATAGCAAAGTTTCATCCATCCATTTCATCTAAAGATCCAATATTTGTGGCTGGATAAATAGTACAGCTCTTGATTTGCACACAAAGACCCAAATTTAATCCCCAGCAATGTATATGGTACTCTGAGTCTGCCAGGAATGGTCCCTGAGCACTGTTGAATATGGTCCAAATACCAATATAATAATTACAAAATTCTAAAACCATGAAAGTTTCAACATATATACCTGAGAATGCATGGAGGGATAGGACTGTTGCTGAGATATTAGGGGAGAACTGAATGATTTTTCTCTGATATCAAATTCAAAATAGAACAATATATGAACTATATTATAGAAAGGTAAACAGCTAATTTACTAATCCTGACTGCTTGAGAAATATGTGAAATAGAAGAGTTTAATAACTCAAAATAGGGTGGTTGCCTTGCACACAGCCAACCTGGCCGACCCGAGTTTGATTCCTCCACCCCTCTCAGAGAACCTGGCAAACTACCGAGAGTATCTCGCCCGCACGGCAAAGCCTAGCAAAGTAACTGTGATGTATTCAATATGCCAAACACAGTAACAACAAGTCACACAATGGAGACTTTACTGGGCCCACTTGATCAAATTGATGAACAATGGGAGGACAGGACAGGAAAAGTTCTACTTGTTTATGAAGATGTTAACAAACATGAGAGACAAGATTCAATGAAAGCCTGCATATACTGGAACCAGACCCCCAGATTACAGGTGTTTTAAACTATATACTTCTAAAGCAGTGGGTATATAAGTAAATCTGATACACTTCTCACTACATGCTGGTAAGGTCTTTTCCAGATTTTGGCATCTGCTGCAGAAGGTTCTACCTGGATAAGTAGCACTTTAGTCCCTGATGAACTGACACAAGAAAGCTCTAGATACTGAATATTGACCCTGAATAAAGCTGTTATCACATTTTATCTGAACCTTGTCTTAGTTTCCAAACTCTTCCTTACTTCCAGTTGAATCATAGGCATATAGCCTTGCAATATGAATCCCCCTCAATAAGTCATATTATAGGGCAAGTGATAGTCTAGGATTTAAGAGACAGTACAAGGCACCAGTAGGGCCTCACTGTTGGGTACAAGTGCTAGAGGCCTCCAAGCAGCGTTGGGGTGACTTGTTGGTCCCTGACACTGCAGAGCGTGAGCACCATCATCCTTATGACCTCACCTTGAACAAGCCAACCAGCTTGAACTAGTATTGTCAGGAGTGGCCCAGGACCACTGATACTGCTTTGAGGCCCTGAAAAGTTTTTAAAATGAAAGAGAATCTTGCTGTAATTATATTTAATTGACTTGAGTCCTATGTGAAACCTTTCCACAAGGTAGGAATTAGCACCCTGAGATCCAAACCACACACTGCGGGGGCTAAGGGGGGCATTATTTTGTATTTGAGGTTATTGTTGTTTTCATGGATTGGATAGGTGCTTGGAATATTATCCTGAATAAGGTACAGAATTATTTCTAAAAATATAAGATTTATAGATGAGGAGTGTTTGAAGCAAGCATACAAAGGAAACTTTTTAGAAAGAGAAATAAAATATTTAATAAAGTGATTGGAGTGATAGCACAGCGGGTAGGGCGTTTGCCTTGCACTCGGCTGACTCGGCTGACCTGGGTTTAATTCCTCCGTCCCTCTCTGAGAGCCCGGCAAGCTACCAAGAGTATCTCGCCTGCACAGCAAAGCCTGGCAAGCTTTCTGTGATGTATTCTATATGCCAAACACAGTAACAACAAGTCTCACAGTGGAGATGTTACTGGGCCTGCTCGAGCAAATTGATGAACAATGGGAGGACAGTGCTACTACCAAATGTCTGGAAAAATGAAGGTCAAGACTTGTTGCTTTTATTTTATAAACGATAGATTCATAATAAATCTAAACCACCAAATTGATATTTGTTGAAATTAACAAAGGTAAATCTAAGATGAATTTCACTTGACATCTAAAATAAAGATAAGCTTTGTCACTTTGCATAAATACAAGATGTCTCCAGAATTATAACTTTTTAAAGTGTTAGCATAAATATAAATTGTACCACTTAATTACCTATTATTAAAACACAATTCTACTCAAATAAATATTTCAAATTTAAATAGAATAATTCAATTTGGTGAAAGTGTGAACATTAAACTCCAATGGTACAAGTATTAATAGGAGCAAAAGATTTATACAATCTATTTTAATGTAAATTAAAATTGTTTAAGTATTTAAGTAAAATTGTGGTAGCAGCAATGATGGAATTATTAGAAAGTTTTCACATAAAAACATAGGAATTTATGTGCATTTTCAAAAGTACAGGGGCTGGAGCGATAGCACAGCAGGTAGGGCGTTTGCCTTGCACGCAGCCAACATGGCCAACCCGAGTTCGATTCCTCCGCCCCTCTCGGAGAGCCCGGCAAGCTACCGAGAGTATTCGATATGCCAGACACAGTAACAACAAAAGTCTCCAATGGAGACGTTACTGGGCCCGCTCGAGCAAATCAATGATCAACGGGAGGGCCTTTACCTTTACCTTTACCTTTTCAAAAGTACATTTTACTAGGTGAAGAAGTGAAGTTACAAGTGTGGAAGATAATTTTAGTTAATGTTATGACTACAAAGTAGTCATTTCATAGACACACTGGAAAATATTAGGAAAATTCAAGTCGTTTCTAGTATACAAGATACAATGTGGAAGAGAAAAAAGAAAAATTGGTCAGAAATTGTGAAGGATTTTGATTTTGTTTTCTGTACGAAGGAAGAAATTAAAGGGGCTTGTCATGACTTGCAGAACTTGTTTCATTTTGCTTAAACTTTCGGCTTTATGATTTACACTACTGTTAATGGTAGGGGTTCATTCATAAAACCGTCTACTACCACATGCTCCACCAGTGTCCACTTCCCTCCATCACTGTCCTCGGGTCCCACCCAAGCTATCCCCTTTGACTCCCATCCCCTACCCACTGTCATGGTAAGTTTCCTACTAAAGATGAGTTCTCTGTTTCTGTTGCCTTTGGGCATTTGTAATTTTCTTATTAAGTTTTTTTAGATCCCACACTTCAGACAGAGCATTTCTGTACTCCAGGAGTAGAAGTCTCCATGAGATCTTCCTCAAGTCTGTAAACTGGCTGAGTTGTGAATTTGCAGAGATGGAGAAGCTGCTATGAGCAGCAGGACACCGGAGCTATGTTGCACAGAAGCAGGGTCTGGCTTCAGGCTGGAGAATGTCCCCTCACAGTGCTACTGAGAGTATTCGATATGCCAGACACAGTAACAACAAAGTCTCCAATGGAGACGTTACTGGGCCCGCTCAAGCAAACGGTGCTAATTCATCTAATTTATCTTGATGTTAGAAGAGCAACTGTGCTAGTACTTAAAAATTATCAATTAAAGGGAAGAGACACTGAGTTGGAATAACTAGTTACAAGAATTTTTACAACAGTTTGTAATGGGTAAAGGCTGAGACTAGAGTTGTTCAACTAGAATACAATATTTGAAATTCAAATATACTCAAACAATCTTAACAGATTGTAGAATTTGGGGAGAGAAGAATCAGAAAAGTTTTAAAAGTTTCTAAAGTAGAGAGCTATAGTGAGTTGGAAAAAATAGCATGTAGAATTCAGAGAGGTTAGTGTGTATCATCTGTGTTATCTCAAATTTGACAAATCTGTGGGAGAAAAAAGTGACTAATGTTAGGCTACATCCCTATGACAGTGATAAGACTCAAGGGCTTACATTTGTGGGTTGCTAGCCTAAGTGATAGTATTGTTATGAGAACAAATGAGACATTTGGAGAGATCAAGTAAGTCAACACCTGGAGTACTGAGTTGAGAACTGGTTGGTTCTTAACTGGAACATTCAAGTCAGTACTTCCTGGCAAGCTTTGGCATACTCAAACCACTCATGACTTCCCTTCATATTTTCAGACAAGTCCCTACAGATTAAGTGACACATAGTCCTTGATAAAAACATCTACTGGGTCCTAATGAAGTTCATGTAAATAAAGACAGAATAAAAACAGAAGTACAACATTTCTCCTTCGCAGATTGGTTTCATTTTACTCCTTATTAAATTTATTTATGGCTTAAGTATGATAATAGAATTATGCATGTAAAATATTTGTTTTTATAAACTTTGATAATCAAACTATATATGCGTTTTCTATTTAAAATAAAGAGAGCATTTCTGATATTCTTAACAAATAAGCATTTATATTAGCCTTAAAAAATCTTAAGGCTAATATTTACTTAAATCATTCTTATCTCAATATGTATTATAGATAAAAAGCTGATAGGAATATATCTTTAGAATTAGAACATAATTTTGGTTGGATATATGCATATATATCCACCAGCTGCCGCCAGGTTGGTCCCATCAATGGCCAAGACGCAAAGACAATAAAACCCAGCTCCCAGAGGAGTACAGCGCAGAGTCTCCTGCCCCCTCCCCTGGCTGTCCTCACGGGGTCCCCTTGGAGGGGGAGAGGGTTGAGTTTCTCTCCCCCCCACCCAGAACAGAGCCCCAGCAGCTGAGGACCTCCGGGAGCCAGCCACGGCCATGCTGGGACCACTCTCCACACATCTGGACAGGCCTCATGTATGAAAGAACTGGCAGAGGTACCCAGTCATACGGGTCCCGGGGCTGAGGTCTCCAAGCCTACTCGGATTGGGACTGAGCCTTCTGCACCTAGACCCTCCCTCCATCTTCCAGTAGATAGGTGTCACACCCACCAGCTGCCACCAGCACCAGGTTGGTCCCATCAATGGCCAAGACGCAGAGACTATAAAACCAAGCTCTTGGAAGCGACATCTTATTATCTTATTTTTCCTTTGGAGAACCTGGCAGGCTCCCAAAAGTATCCTGCCCGCATGACAGAGTCTGGCAAACTTCCCGTGTCGTACTCAATATGCCAAATACCAGTAACAATGATGGGCCTCATTCTCCTAATCATGAAAGAGCATTGAAATGGCTCTTTTAAAATCTCAGGGCTAGGAAGGAGACGTTACTGGTGCTTGCTCGAGGAAATCAACGAACAACAGGATGATCATAATCGTGATATGCATAAAGAAACAACAATTAACGATAAATATTTCTTCTTGGTAAGCCTCCAGTCAAGTTATTAACTTTAAAATTTCTCTTTTAACATGTTCAAACAGAAATCTGGGCAAAATTACTATATTATTGTTGTTATTACAGTAGTTCTAAACATTGTATTTATAAGACTAAGTACTATTTTACCCTTGTAAGTGGGATGATAGTACAAGAAAGCAGGGCAATAATGCAAGCACAGATAGTAGAGAGAAAAAACGTTCCGGATAATATAAATTAGTCTCTTAGCTATAGGGCAGATATTATTCAATACTTAAATTTTGTCCATATTAACTAATTCATGGCTCTCTTGGTGTCACAAATTAGAATATAACAGAAGTGACAAAGTGGTTGCTTGGCTCAATTGGGAAATTACACTTTGTTCAGTAATTCATTTTATTAGTATATTAGTAGTAGTAGTAGTATTACTTTAGGAAATCTCCCATTTAAATCCTTTCTTTCCTATTCTTAATCTTGGCCAGTGAGAACAGTTAGAGTACATTATAGTAACTGAATACAGTTTTGCCTTTGACTTTGAAGAAATATATATATATATAAATATAAAAAATATAAAAGTATTTGTGTGCTGCCTTAACTACTGTCATCATGTGAGATATAGGGACAGCTAAACATCTACAGCAACTAGCACCCAACCTTACTATCTATATGATGTGCCATATTCCTTAATAAATATGTATGTATTTGTGTTTATCATCTATGGGGCTTTAAAAAAAAAAGGCCAGGATTGGTCTTGCCCAAATCTTAAACTACATTAAATAGCAAAATGCCATATTAACTTCATTTAATCAACTTATGTCAAGAAAAATATGCTTATGCAATTATATTTAGTAACTTAAACTGAAAATGTGGGTACCAGAATTAGTATAACAGGTTAAGCTAGCCATGCATATAGATCACCTGTGTTAGATCACAACACATATGATACCCAAGACTACCCATGAGTGGTCCCTAACCCGAACCAAGAGTAATCACTAAATGCTGCCAGGTGTGGTCCAAAACACATAATTATAATAATAAATAAAATTTAAAAAGTGGAATAATAAAAGAATAAAGATTAGAACAGTGTACTAAAATTAAAACCTAAACTGCTCTACATGGTTTTATAAGTTAAAATACATTTTACCAACTTTAACTCTTTTATATGAAGAAGACAAATTAAATTATATTCAAGAACATGTAAATAACACATAATTTTAATAAACCTACAATTAAAAAATGAAAACAAGAGATTTTTCTTTTGTTATCTAGGAATTCACTACAACAGAAATCATGTGATGACAAGATCATTGCTTACTTAGTGTTATTTAAAACAAGAACTTCAAATTATTCTTCAATGAAGTGAAGTACTCTGATTCAAAAATGCATACTGGATAAGCAAGTGACCCTTTAAAGACTTTTTTTTTCCTAGTAAAGAATATCTTTCAAGTAATTTAGTATACAATTTACATGTCCTAATCCAAAAATGTAAGCTATGTTGCATAGTATGCTCCATTATATTACTTGGAGTTTGGAGTAAAGCAATTGATCCAGAAGGTTAGTAAAATATTTAAATGTGACACTAATGCATACACTTAATTCTCTTCTTTGGCAGGAGAACTATGTAAATGCATTTATTCTTATTAAAGCATTTAATTGTGATAGCTAACACTTGATATTTGTTTATTGATATTAGGAAAATGAATAAATGATTGAAGTAATGAGGATTGAGTCTTTCAGTAATACAGAATAGAGGTTTATAGCATTATCAGTGATCTCTTGTAATTGCATACATGTGATTCAGGTCTGAAAATTGTTTAGTAAAAATATGATCTTAGATTACTAACTCAGTAATATATGAGATCATTTATATTTATTTCAGTTCTAAAGAAATAGGTGCCCAGACACTAACCTATATGCTAGTAACATGGTAAGTGGTAACTCCAGTAAAATGTGGTCACAAAATTATAGTTAATGTATCTATATTTCCTTTACTATTTCTGAAATTTTTGTTACGTTGCAATGCATTTACACTCCTGATTCAGAATTTCCGGTTCTACTCCTACTGTGAAGAAAAAAAATGTGCATAATCTATCTTGGGATTTTTCAAAACGCTGTGCGTCTTGTGCCTGTACAAATCATAAGACTCTTTGTCGCACCTGCATAACTTTTGGCATATGTTAATGCAGGAAGAACAGTGGAATCGAAGAGATGTGCCCAGAGCCAGAGGTTCTTCGTCCTATTAGCTATTTCTTTGATGCTCTTGGTGTTCCAAGCTGCTCTCTTCCTCCTGTGCAACTCAGGTGACAGGTCATTTGTCATGTTCACTTCTTGACCTAAGTACACATAACTGTTGCATTTGGAGATGGTTGTTCAGATGAGAGTGAATGGAACGTCAGGAACGAGACTTTGTCATAAACAGTGTCTTCGTGAGCTTCTGCTGGAGTCCAACCTTTCCACACTCACAGTCAAAGTCGGCCAGCGTTTGTGCCGCTTGACTAATGTTTGGTGTTATTAGAACAATGTCATCAGCAAAACGAAGGTGGTGTAGTTGCCAACCATTTATCTTCACTCCCATTCCTTCCCATTCCAGTCATCACATGATGTTCTTGAGGGTGGCACTGAAGAGTTTCGGTGAAATGGTATCACCCTGTTGAAACCCTCTCTTTACATTGATGATCACTTCTTTGTAGAATGGTGAGATCCTGGTAGTGAATCTGTAATACAGCTCACAGAGGATCCTGAGGCATTGAGTACGAATGCCCTGATTGACTAGGGCTTCGATGACCGCTTCAGTCTTCACAGAATCAAAGACCTTCTTTAAATCAATGAACGTTAGACAGAGCAGCATCTTGAACTCCTGAGAAACCTCAATGAGCTTGGTTATTGTGTGGATTTGGTCGATAGTGCTGAATCCTTTGCGGAACTCGGCTTGCTCGCATGGTTCTTCTTCATCTAGTGTTCCACCAATCCTATTCAGGATGACTCTAGTGAACAGTTTGTAGATGACAGACAATATGCAGATCGGGCAATAGTTGTCAATGTCATGAATGTCTCCCTTCTTGTACAGTAGCACAGTCCTGCTGGTTTTCCACTGGGATGGAAACTTGCATTCAGACAGGTAGCACGTGAAGAGCCGAGCCAATGTATTGATGAGTACAGACCACAGTTTCTTCAGGTGTTCAGGTCTGACCTTGTCTGGGCCGGGTGCTGTTTAATTCTTTTCGGACGAAATGGCGTGTCGGATTTCGGAAGGGAGAACGTTGGGAACGACGTATCCGTCCTGTGGAATTTGGTACGTGGGCAGGTGAACGTAACTATTAAAGAGATCTGAGTAGAAGTCATGGATAATCTTCTCCATTGCCTTTCTGGAAGATGTGATAGATCCATCAGGACATCAGAGGGGACCAGGGATGCTGGGAATAGAACCCAGGTTTGCCGTGTGCAATACAAACACCCTACCTGCTGTGATATCGCTCCAGCCTCTCCTCATATATTTTTAAGTTTAAATCGGTTATTATAAAAGAGTTAAAGAAAGTTGCAACTTTTGAAATAAATTCAAACTTAATAAATGCCGAGCACTGTGAAATATATTAGGAAAAGCTAAGTTATTTAGATTTCCTCTTATCACTTATCACTTAATCACTTAATCCCCGTTATTCATCGATTTATTCGAGCGGGTGCCAGTCACGTCTCCATTCATCCCGGTTGCGTGCTAGCGTAGCCCAACGGTATCTGTTCGTTCTAGGAACATGCAGAGCCTCAAACCGATCATTTAGGGTCTTGACGAAGAAGTCTGACCATCTTATAGGTGGGCGTCCACGTGATCTTTTGATCAATGGCCAGGATCCAGAGATTATCACAATAAGCTCCCAGGAGAGCACAAGGCAGAGTCTCCTACCCTGTGTCTGACTATCCTTGCCAGGGCCCAACAGCTGAAGACCTCCAGGCCCCAACCAAGGCCTTACTGGGGCCACTCTCCACACACTTGGATAAGCCTCAGACATAACAGAACTGGCAGAGGAACCCAGGTGTGTGGGACCCGGGGCTGAGATCTCCAAGCCTGCACGGTTTGGGACTGGACCTGTCCCTAGCTAGACAGTTACACCCTCCAACTGCCGTGTAACCCCAACAAAGGCCAGGATCCAGAGATTATCACAACAAGCTCCCGGGAGAGCACAAGGCAGAGTCTATTGATTTACTTTTCTCTAAGTTTTCAGGGTACCTTAAATATCCAACCCACACGGCAGAGCCTGGCAAGCTATCCGTGGTCTATGCCAAATAGACCAAATTGATATGCCAAATCCAGTAATAAATGGATCTCATTTCCCTAACCCTGAATATGCAGATTTCCTCTATTGTCTCAAAATCAAAACTAGAAAGATAAGACAGACAAAAAATAAAACTATTAAGAGACAAAGAAGATATGTTATATTTTCGTATTTGTCTAAAACTTCATGAAAACTTGTAAAAAGTTAAAGACTATTCTCAGACAGTATTCGTTGGGATCAAAATTGTACAAACAAATTGTAACTCTTTTGAGAGTCAAGTGGATTGTGTACTCAATGGCCCAGTAATTTTCCATAATCCAGGAATTCACCATATAATGTCCCCTAAGGAAATATTACCTATTTTCAGCAAAACATAAAATATATGTACAAAAAATTTACTAACAGATCTAGTTAAAATAGTCCATCACATTTATATAAATTCAGTCATAGGTAAAGGGAAGGTAAAGGCCCTCCCATTGATCGCCAATTTGCTCGAGCGGGCCCAGTAACGTCTCCATTGGAGACTTTGTTGTTACTGTGTTTGGCATATCAAATACTCTCGGTAGCTTGCCAGGCTCTCCGAGAGGGGTAGAGGAATCGAACTCGGGTCAGCCATGTTGGCCGCTTGTAAGGCAAACGCCCTAATGCTGTGCTAGCAAAGCAAAATCAGTTTATAATGTGGCAAAAAATGAATATTAACACTGAGTAGCTTGTCCCTCAAAGAAAAATGAGAGATCCAGGGAGTTCAGGGTTCTATTCAGATATAGTAAATTTCTTACAAAAGAAATATATTTAATCTGTGAAAATACATTATTGGGAACTTTCTGAACATTCAATCATAAAATCTCTGAATTAATCTAAGTATGTTAAACTATACTAAAATAAAATACGATATAAAAAGGACAAAGCAATTGACAGAAAATTAAGGAGTATTATTGTCATACTGGAAAAAAATTAAGTAGCCTGATAGTACAATGGGTAAGGTGCTTGCTTTGCATGCAGCTGACCAGGTTTATTCCCTAGCACCACATATGGTCTCTTAATCCTTGCCAGGAGTGTCCCCTAAGCACAGAGCCAGAGGTAAGCCCTGAACATATCCAGGTGTTACACAAATAAACCTCTCTCTCCAGCAATAAAAAAAGAAAAAAGTGACATAAAGGCAGTGTTGTCCTCCTATATGTGCTTCAACAAAGAGTATGTCATTGAAATTCCCTTAGATCTTAGTCTTTTCATGCAAGAACCTACACATGCCAATACTTCATGACCAGGAAGAATGAATACAGGGTATTCATTCATTTAAAGAAGAGATACAGGGTAAGTTTCTTTGCTATAAAACACCTGTATTTATATTGGGATTAGCTTATGTTTTCTTGAGGATGAGCTTTTGCCTTCTTGTAAGTGTCTCCCTGTGAGCACTGACAAATCCATGCATTGTAGATTAATATTGGATTTTGGATTCATCTGATATGGCAAGATTAATTTCAAAGTATACCTTGTCTTGAAAATAAGAAAAAGTGACAGCTTTTTGATTGTGGAAAGCATGTCATTATTGGCTTCTCCTTACAATGAATGTTTCAAATCAATCTCTCAATTCTATTTGTAATTTTCTAACCTATGCACTAATATGTTGCTCAGACAAGTGGTAAGAAATAGGTACAAAGGACATGAACTGATAAAAATTTTTGAGATGTGGTTTTTCAGGCATAAGAGTGAAAATAAAATTCTTACAATAGATCATATATACATATATATACAATCCACATAATATTTTATTTGAATTTACATGTACTTGTGGGATATATACATATATATATATATCTCCATAAATAAATACTTGAAGAAAACTTTGATACGAGAATGAGGAAAACTGAGACTACCAAGATCCTAAAACCATCTATCCTAAAAGGTCTCCAATGTGTGAAAACAGACAGGCAACATAATTTGTAGATCCAAGTACAAAATTAAATTGTGAGATCTCGTGTTCATCAAGTTGAAGACTTTCAATAACAGAAGAGCGGGGCATGAAAACAAATATGTAATTAAACAGTCCTTCTCTGTGCAGGTATTTAAGTAGCAGAGAAATTTGACATAAATTATGTATTGATGAAATAATTCCCAATAGTGTCAATGATAAAATAAACATAGGAAAGGGGTAGTTAAAGAAAATGACAAACAGAAGAAAATGTACCAGAGAGAGTAACAGGAATTTTAACAGGAAGGACTGAACTACTGAAGATCTGAAACAGGAGATAGGATTAAAGAGAAAGGGTCAAATATGGAGGTACAGAAGGATTCCAAACGTAAGATTGAAAAAACGGATCTTTTAAATTAAGCATTTTGACTAGGATTCTATTGTTTTGAGGAGCATAGGACTCAGTTACAAATTCTCAGTTTAAAGGATAAGCACAACTTCCTTGGGGTTCAGTCGAAATGGAGAATCTCCTGCCACTTTACTATATAAACCTATTGTTTCTAGGAGCTTTGCTGTAGTCTTTAGGATTATCTAAGTATAATAGCATATTGTTTACAAATAGTGATAGTTTGACCTCTTCCTTTCCTATCTGTGTTCCCTTGATATCTTTTTTCTTGTCTAACTGCTATGGCCAGAACTTCCAGTACTATATTGAATAGGAGTGGCGAAAGTAGGTAACCGTGTCTTGTGCCTGATCTTAGAGGAAAGGCTTATAGTTTCTCCCCATTGAGATTAATGCTCGCTGTGGGCTTTGACTATATTGAGGAAAGTTTCTTTGATGCCCAATATGCTGGGAATTTTCATCAAAAATGGGTGCTCGATTGTCAAATGCTTTCTCTGCATCTATTGATATCATCTTATGGCTTTTATTATTTATTTTATTGATATGATGGATTATGTTGATTGACATGCAAATGTTAAACCATCCTTGCATCCCCTGGATGAATCCTACTTGGTCATGGTATATGATCTTTATGATGAGTTAACAAATTCCATTTGTTAGGATGTTTTTGAGGATCTTCATGTATGTGTTCATCAGGGATATTGGCCTGTAATTCAACACCCCAAAATCCATGGCTTTCCAATATATAAATAATGAAAGAGAAGAAATAGACATTAAAAAACCAATTTAATTCATAATAGTACCTCAGAAAATAAAGTACATCAAAATCAGCTTAACCAGAGGTAAAGGGCCTATACAAAGAAAATTATAAAACTCTACTGCAAGGAATAAAAGATAACACTATGAAATAGAGACACATCCCCTACTCATAGATAGGGAGAATTAACATTATCAAAATGGCAATACTGCAAAAACACTATACAGATTTAATGCAGTTCCTATCAGGATACCCATGACATTTTTTCCATAAAATAGACAAAACACTCCTGAAATTCATATGTAAAAATAAAATTCTACAAATGCTAAGCAATCCTTGAGAAAAAGAGGATGGGGGGGGCATTACCTACCCAAAGTTCAAACTGTACTACAAAGCAGAAGTCATTAAAACAGCATGGTATTGGACTAGAAACAGACCCGCACACTAATGGAACAGAGTTGAAAATTCTGTCACAGACTGTCAAATATGTGACCACTTAATCTTTGATAAGGGAGCAAGAAATGTGAAGTAGAACAAGGAAAGCCTCTTCAACAACTGGTGATGGGAAAACTGGATATCTACCTGCAAAAAAAATGAACTCTGTCCTCTGTCTAATGCCATGCACAAAAGTCAGATCAAAGTGGATTAAAGACTTCAATATCAGATATGAATCCATAAGGTACTTGAAGAAAAATGTTGGCAGAACCCTCCATGATATTGAAGCTAAAAGTATCCTTAAGGAGGAAATACCACTGACCAAGCAAGTGGAAACAAACATAGACAAATGGAACTACATCAAACTAAGAAGCTTCTACAACTCAAAAGAAACAATGGCCAAAATACAGAGAGAACTCACAGAATAAGAAAAAATATTTACCTGGTACCTATCAATAAGGAATTAATATACAGGATGTACAAGACAATGTAGAACTATACAGGAAATAAACCTCCAACCCCATCAAAAAAAAAGGGGAGAAGATATGAATAGAAGCTTCCTCAAAAAATAAATACAAATGGCCAAAAGGCACATAAAAATGCTTCAGATCATTAATCATCAGGGAGATGCAAATCAATACAACAATGAGATATCATCTCATACCACAGAGACTGGCACACATTCAAAAGAAAACAAGCAACCAGTGCTGGCATGGATGTGTGGAAAAAGGGATGCTCTTTCACATTTGGTGGGACTGCTGACTGGTCCAGCCTTTCTGGGAAACAATATGGACATTCCTTCAAAAACTAGAAATTGAGCTTCCATACGACCCTGCAATACCACTTCTGGGAATAAATCCCGAGGGTGCAAAAAAAGCATTAAAAATGGCATCTGCACCTATATATTCATTGCAGCACTGTTCACAATAGCCAAAATCTGAAAATAACTTGAGTGCTCGAGAACAGGTGGTTGGTTAAAGAGACGTTTATACATCTATACAATGGAATTCTATGCAGCTGTTAAGAGAGATAAAGTCTTGAAATTTGCTTATAAGTTGATGGCCATGGAGAATATGAAAGAGAGAGACAGACATAGAAGGACTTAACTTATTTGTGGAATATAAAATAACATAATTTGATACTGACACCCAAGGACAATAGACACAGGGTCAGGAATATTGCCCCATATTTGGATGCCTGACTCATGAGCTGGGGGAGAAGGCATCTGGAATAGAGAAGGGATCACTAAGAAAATGATGGTTGGAGGAATTGTTCGAGATGGGAGATGTGTGCTGAGTAGATAAAAGACCAAACATGATAACCTCTCAGTATTTGCATTGCAAACCACAATGTCTAAAAGTAGAGAGAGAGTGTGGGGGAAATTGCCTACCATGAATGCAGGGGGAGAGAAGGAATGGTGGGATATACTGGGGACATTGGTGGTGGGGAATGTATACTGGTGGAGGGATGGGTGTTTGATCATTTTATGACTGTAACTAAAACATGAAAGCTTGAAAGTGTATCTCACAGTGATTCAATAAAATAAATAAATAAATAAAATTGAGAGTCTCCGATTCAGGGGGTGATTTAAAATAGACTCGAGTTCCAGGCACATTCTCCTCACTCATCCAGGTACCCATCCGACCCCAGGGCCCCTTCCTTGGCCTGCATGGATAACTAGATCTCCCGAGAACAGCCTGTTTTCACCCTTGGTCTGTGGGGGATGGGAATTGAGGCACACTACCTGAAAGCAAAGCTGAACTGTTCCAGGAAACCTATTCTCAATCATTCAGTTACCCGCCCAGCAGCAGGGCCACTTCCGGGCCTGCATGCTAACTAGATCCCCTGAGAATGGCCAGTTTTCACCCTTGGTCTGTGGGGGTCAGGAACTGAGGCACACTGCGCGAAAACAAAGCCGAACAGTTCTGGGCACCCTCTTCTTATATAGGTACTCACCCGGCAGCAGGGCCCCTTCCCAAAGTTGCGGCCACTAATGTGTCCGCGAGTTATGATCCCCCTGCATATCCCATAGGAACCATGTTACCCTCTTACATGGAACTTTCACTAGGTTAGCTTAGCCACCAGAAACACATTAGCCAATAATTTATTAAGCCCATCTCACTTCATTCTGAATCTCAAGCAGAATAGTAAACAGCGAGTATGAAGGTTTAAGACACACTAGTCACAATGGTAAAGCAATGCAGAAGCCCACCATGCTTACTTATTGAAGAGGCTAGCCCAGAAGACACCAACAGTAATGAAGTGCTAGACAACCTCTCTGACAAGGAATTTAGAAGGGAGCTACTGAGGATGCTTACGTAGCTAAAAGAAACAATGGAAAGCAATGCCTATAAAAGACAAGAGAATTTGAAGGTAGAAATGAGGAAAATGCAAACATAAATGTCAGACCTGAAAAACCTGTAGGCAAATTGAAAAACTCAGTGGAAGGCCTCAACAGCAGAGTAACAGCTGCTGAGGACAGAATCAGTGAGTTCGAAGATGAAGTCCAGAGACTCTCCAGAAAAGAGCAGAAAAGAGACTCACAATCTGGGAACAGATGGCAAGAGAAGACCATGATAAAGTAAAGAGGGGTAACATAAGAATTATTGGAGTCCCAGAGGGACAGGAAGAAAACCCTGATGAAGAAGAAACTGTCAAAGACATCATTGCTACAACGTTTCCAGAGCTGAAGAAAACATGTGACTATATTCAGGAGGCCCGAAGGGTACCAGCTAGAAGAAATCCGAATAAAAATACTCCAACACACATCCTGATCAAAATGACCAAAACCTTAGATAGAGACAAAATTTTTAAAGCAGCAAGATCAAAGAAAGAAATTTCCTATGAAGGAACATCCTTAAGAATGACACAAAACGCAAAAGAAGAGAGAGAACAAAGGGGAATGCCCTGCCACAGAGGCAGGGTCAGATAGGGGCGATGGGGGGTGGGTGATGGGGGGTGGGAGGGATACTGGGATCCTTGGTGGTGGAGAATGGGCACTGGTGGAGGGATGGGTATTTGATCATTGTATAACTGAAACCCAAGCACAAAAATTTGTAAATTGACGACTGTACCTCATGGTGTTTCTCTAATAAAAATCTAAAAAAAAAAAAAAAAAAGATTCACAGCTGATTTTTCTGATGAAGCCCTCATGGCATGAAAAAAGTGGTGGGATATAGTGAAAAAAACTCAATGAAATAAATGCCTAACCAAAAATACTTTACTCAGCGAGACTCTCATTCATAACAGAAGGAACAACACACAATTTCACAGACAAACAACAGCTCAGGAACTTTATAGTATCAAAACCACGGTTACAAGAACAACTAAATGGGATACGTTAAGACAAGACAGACCCCTAAAATACACCAAATTTCAAAAGAAAAATGGGACAAAACCCCATAACAATAATCTCTCTCAACAACAATGGGCTAAACACACCAATTAAAAGACACAGAGTGGCAGGATGGATTAGAAAATTGAACCCAACATTTTGCTGCCTGCAAGAAACATATCTCAATAGTCAAAGAAAACACAGGCTCAGAGTCAAAGGCTGGAAAAAATCCTACAGGAATCTAGCTTACATGAAAAAGCTGGGGTAGGCATATTAGTATCAAACCACATTGATTTCAGAGTGAAGAAGGTCACAAGAGACAGTGAAGGTTATTTCTAATTGATCAAGGGATCTGTACAACAGGAAGAACTTACAATACTAAATGTATATGCACCTAATGAGGGACCAGCAAAGTACTTAAAATAAAACAACTACTCATAGACTTTGAGATAGACATTGATAGCACACAATACTAGTGGGAGACTTCAATACCGCTTTATCACCACTTGATAGATCAACCAGACTCAAGCTTAGCAAGGACATACTTCATCTAAGAGAAAAAATGGAAGAAAGGGTCTTAGTAGATATATACAGGACACTTCATATTAAAAAAGCTGAATAGACACTCTTTTCAAGCATGCATGGAACATTCTCCAAGATAGCCACATGCTGAGTAACAAAACACACCTCCATAAAATTAAGAGGATCGAGATTGTATCAACAATCTTCTCAGACCATAATGCGCTAAAATTAGAAGTAAATCACACACAAAAACACAAAACTAAATCAAACACCTGGAAATTAAACTGTTCAATATTGGACAAGAAGTGGCTTAGAAAGGAAATCAAAGAGGAAATCAAAAGATTCCTGGAAACGAATGAAAATGAGGACACAACTTACCAAAACTTACGGGACATAGCAAAACCTGTGTTAAGTGGAAAGTTTATAGCTCTACAAGCATTGCTCAAGAAGGAGGAGCAAGCCCACATAATTAACCTAACCTCACCGCTTAAGAGCTTGGAGAATGACCAACAAAGGAGCCCGATCCGAACAGGAGGAAGAAAATAATAAAAATTCGAGCAGTGATTAACGAGATGTAAACCCAAAAAAACAATCGAAAAGATCAATAAAACCAAGAGCTGGTTCTTCGAGAAAATAAACAAGATTGATAAGCCTCTAGCAAAACTCACAAAGAAAGGAAGAGAGAAAACCCTAATAAACCAAATCAGAAATGAAAAGGGGGTCATTACAACAGAAATTACAGAAATTCAAAGGATCCTGAGGGAGTACTTTGAGAAGCTTTATGCCACGGAACATGAAAACCTCAAGGGAATGGATAAATTCCTAGACTCCTACACACTTACAGGACTGAACCAAGAAGACCTGGAATACCTGAACAGACCTATCACCATCAAGGAAATTGAAATGGTAATAAAAAGTCTCCCCAAGAACAATAGTCTTGGCCTGGATGACTTCACTAGTGAATTCTTCCAAACCTTTAAAGAGGACTTACTCCCAATCCTCTTTAAGCTTTTCCACAAAATTGAAATATCAAAAACACTTCCGAACAGTTTCTATGAAGCAAATATCACCCTGGTACCAAAAGCAGACAGGGATACTACAAAGAAAGATAATTACAGGCTGATATCCCTTATGAACACAGACATAAAGATCCTCAACAAACTACTAGCAAATAGAATCCAATGAATCATGAAAAAGATCATATACCATGACCAAGTAGGATCCATCCCAGGGATGCAAGGATGGTTTAACATTCGGAAATCAATCAACATAATCCATCATATAGAAAAAAGAAAAGATAAAAAGCACATGATCATATCAATAGATGCAGAGAAAGCATTTGACAAGATCTAGCATTAGTTTATGATGAAAATCCTTGCCAAAATAGATTTAGAGGGGACTCTCCTCAATATAGTTAAAGCTATCTACCACAAGCCTACAGCAAGCATCATCCTCAATGGGGAAAAACTGAGAGCCTCCTAAGATCAGGGACGAGACAATGATGCCCACTCTCTCCACTGCTGTTCAATATAGTACTGGAAGTACCCGCAATAGCAGTTAGGCTAGAAAAAGTTATTAAGGGCGTCCAGGTAGGAAAGGAAGAAATCAAGCTGTTATTATTTGCAGATGATATGATACTGTACTTAGAGAACCCTAAAACCTCTACCAAGAAACTCCTAGAAACAATAGAGTTGTATAGTAAAGGTGCAGGCTATAAAATCAATACCCAAAAGTCCATGGCTTTCCTATACACAAAAAGTGAGAGAGAAGAATGTCACATGAAAAAAAACAATCCCTTTCACAATTGTGCCCAGAAAATCAAGTACCTAGGAATCAGCCTAACTAAGGAAGTAAAAGACCTGTACAAAGAAAACTACAAAATGCTACTTCAGGAAACAAAAGAGGACACGAGAAAATGGAAAGATATCCCCTGCTCATGGATGGGGAGAATTAACATTGTCAAAATGGCAATACTTCCCAAAGCATTGTACAATGTCAATGCAATCTCTATAACCATACCGATAACATTCTTCAAAGAAATGGAGCAAACACTCCTGAAATTCATATGGAACAATAACCCTCACGAATAGCTAAAGAAATTCTTGGAAAGAAGAAAATGAGAAAAATCAACCTCCCTAACTTCAAACTCTATTACAAAGCAGTAATAAAACAGCAAGGTACTGGAACAAAGGCAGAGCTGCAGACCAATGGAACAGGGTTGAATATATACTGATATCTCCCCCAAAATATATGATCATCTAATTTTTGATAAAGAAGCAAGAAATGTGAAGTGGAATTTTAAAAAGTTTCTGTAACAAATTGTGCTGGCAAAACTGGATGGCTACATTCAAAACAATGGGATGAGATGAAAAGTAAGATCAAAATGGATTACAAAAGTAAGATCAAAAGATTCGTACAAAAGTAAGATCAAAATGGATTAAAGACCTCAACATCAGACTGGAATCCATAAGGTACATTGAAGACAAAGTTGGCATAACCCTCCATGACATTGAAGCTATCTTCAAAGATGTCACGCCACTGGCCAAGCAAGTGAAAACAGAGATAGACAAATGGGATTATCTTAAACTAAGAAGCTTCTGCACCTCAAAAGAAACAGTGACCAAAATACAAAGACAGTCTACAGAATGGGAAAGGATATTTGCCCAATACACATCCAATAAGGGGTTGATATCAAAGATATACAAAGTGCTTGTTGAACTCCATAGACAGGAAACATCCAACCCCATCAAAAAATGGTGATATGAAATGAACAGACACTTTCTCAAAGAAGAAACTGAATGGCAAAAAGACACATGAGAAAATGCTCTACATCATTAATCATAAAGGAGATGCAGATCAAAACAACAATGAGATACCATCTCACACCACAGAGTCTGGCCCACATCCAAAAGAACAAAAGCAACTGGTACTGGCGCGGGTGTGGCGAGAAAGGGGCCCTCCTTCACTGCTGGTGGGAATGGCTACTGCTTCATCCCTTCTGGAAAACAGTATGGACGATTCTCAAAAAACTAGAAACTGAGCTCCCATTTGACCCAGCAATACCACTCCTGGGAATGTATCCCAGAGAGGCAAAAAAGTATAGTCGAAGTGACATCTGCACTTGTTTGTTCATTGCAGCACTCTTTACAATAGCCAGAATCTGGAAAAAACCTGAGTGCCCGAGAACAGATGACTGGTTAAAGAAACTTTGGTACATCTACACAATGAAGTACTATGTAGCTGTTAGAAAAGATGAAGTCATGAAATTTACATACAAGTGGTACTACATGGAAAGTATCATGCTAAACACAAAGAGAGGTACAGACATAGAAAGACTGCTTTCTTCTGGGGAACATAAAGTAACCAAATAGGAGACGAACACCCAAGAATAGCCGAGATAAGTACCAAGAGGTTTACTCCATGGCTTGGAGGCCAGCCACACATGCTAGGGGAAGAGGCAAAAAGGCAGCTCAGATAGAGAAGGGAGCACCAAATAAAGGGTGTTGGGTGGATCCTCCCAGAATGGAAGATGCATGCTGACAGTAGACTTTAGATCAAACATGATTTCCACTCAATTCCTCTTTTGCAAACCACAGCACCCAAAAGGAGAGAGAGAACAAAGGGGAATGTCCTGCCACAGAGGCAGCGTGGGATGGAAGGGATCGGGGGTGGGGAGGGATACTGGGATCCATGGTGGTGGAAAATGGGTAGTGGTGGATGGATAGGTACTTGTTCATTGTATAATTGAAACCCAAGCAAAAAATGTTTAAGTCTCTAACTGTTCCTCATGGTGTTTCACCAATAAAAGATTAAATAAATAAATAAATAAATAAATAAATAGACACACGAAAGAAGAGGCTTTCTGAACCCATTATCTAAAATGTAGCAATATCTTTTAAAAAGATGTGGAGAAAACCAATGACAATCAATTCTGTAGCTTTTTTAGCATTCTTTATGTACGAATTAAGAATTTATATTGGGAAGATAGCTCAAATGGATGAAGCACATGATTTGCACATATGAGTCCCAGGTTCGATCCTCTGCAAGTACAGTTCCCTGAGTACTGTTAAGGGTGATCTCCAAGCATTGTGCTGGAACAGCCCTAGAGAAACAGTGAGTATGAATCTCAAAGCAAAATCCAGACTTTATATTTGCTTCTCATAATGGTGAAGAGAATAAAATGCACAAAGGAAGACAGATCAAAATTATGAGTTGATACATGGAAAGTATCATGCTAAGCGAAATGAGTCAGAAAGAGAGGGATAGACATAAAAAGATTGCTTTCATCTGGGGAACATAAAGTAACAAAATAGGAGATTAATACCCAAGAATAGCTGAGATCAGTACCAGGAGGATTACTCCATGGCTTAGAGGCCAGCCGGGCATTCTAGGGGAAAGGGCAGCTCAGATAGAGAAGGGAGCACCAAATAAAGGGTGTTAGGAGGATCCTCCCAGGAGGGGAGATGCATGTCGAAAGTGGACTATGGACTGAACATGTTTGCCACTCAATGCCTCTTTTTCAGACCACAACACCCAAAAGGAGCGAGAGAACACAGGGCATTGCCCTGCCACAGAGGCAGGGGGAGATGGGGAGATGGGGGTGGGGGGGATATTATCCATGGTGGTGGAAAATGGGCACTGGTGGAGTGATGGGTATTTGATCATTGTATAAGCAAAACCCAAGCACAAAAATATGTAAATCTACAACTGTACCTCATGGTGTTTCACTAATAAAAATTTTAAAAAATTATGAGTTGAATCAGAAGGTGAATGCAAGGAAATAACACTATAAACTACAATGCTGGTGGTGAAATTGTATCGGTGAGATCTTAGCATATGGGATTTTAAATTAAAATATTCCCAATGAGCAATATATTTATAAAGACAAAAAACAGGATTATCATCAAATTAGTCATTCAATAGGATTGAATTCTATTATGTAATGCAATAAAAATCTGGATTATCTGGTGTAGCTAAATAGATGTATGAGATTATGATTTTATCAGTTACAATGAATAAGGCCAAAATTTATTTGGCATATAGATGCTATTTTATTTCACTCTTATTAAAATAGTAAAAGGGATTTGGGGACTTGAACAGTGGGTAGTATGCTAGCCTCGCACGCAGTTATCCCTGATTTGATCCCTGGCATCCCTTATGTTTCCATGCACTGCCCGTAGAGATCCCTGGGTAGAGAGCCAGGGGTAAGCCCTGAGAACTGATATATGTGGTCCACAAACAAAAAAAAAACAAACATATTAATAACACAAGGACAAAATATTTAAAAAGTGGTTTATTATTTCTCTATTCTGTAATGTTTAAATAAGATGACAAAATAATGAACTAGATGATTAAGTGTGATGTTACTTCCTGGTATATTTCAGGTTAAAATAATAATACTGAGGATAGTCATACATCTTCAAGAACTTAATAAGAGTAAAAATTTTATATTTATTTTTATGGGACTCCTTCAGTTCTCAGGGGTTCCTCATATTATTCTCTCTAATACCAAGCAAACTCAGTCAGGGTTTAATGCAGGGCCTGAGAAAGTGCTATTACCTCAGACCCAGCAGTGCCAAGGAACTTCAGATCATACCTAGAGGCACTAGGAGAGTCCCAAGGAATACACATTTGTGATTCTAAGGGCATCAGTAAAGTGCAGGGGATTTAGCTGGGGTATAACTCACATAAATTATATACCCCTAACCTTTGTACTATTTCCACGCTGCCCACCTTTTACATTTCTGGTTATCTGATTTTGTTTTGGAGGATAGTAAACAGAACATGTTTTAACTTATATAATTACATTTCACAAAATATAAGCTATTCAATGTATATGAAAATAATGAAAAAGAATTATTACTGAATGGGCAAAGGAATAAAGGAAGTTGGAAATAATTTGTGCGATCTCATCTTTGACACATGAGTACTAAGAAAAATATTACTCTTATTTGTTGCTTAAAGTGGAATTTACAGAATCCATTTGAGAATTATACAATACTCCAGGTCTTTCAGAGATATAAAACTTTTTATAATAAAATATACACCTGAAGTTATGTCACCATTATAATAGTAGGCCATCATGTATTAACTCACCTCTATGGGCTTCTGAGAGCCACTGGTAGCTTCTCCGATATTTTGCAACTCATTGTTAAAACAATCACAGACAAAACATGCATGAACTTATACTTTAAGGGACGATAAAAAAAGGTAGTAAATTCCCAAAATAGATCACTTTCTTGTTGTGTGTGTGTACGTGTGTGTTTATGTGTGTGTGTGAGAGAGAGAGAGAGAGGGAGAGAGAGAGAGGGAGGGGGAGAGAGAGAGAGAGAGCGCGACAGAGAGAGAGAGAGAGAGAGAGAGAGAGAGAGAGAGAGAGAGGAGAGATACACCTGGTAATGCTTAGGTCTTACTCCTGACTCTGCTAAATGATTGATTATCTCTGGTGGGACTTGAGGGGATATATGGGGTGCCAAGGATCAAATCTGGGCAGTCCCCATGCAAGGCAAGCACCTCACCTGCTGTACTATCTCCCTGGTCTATCAATTTCTTATTAGTTTAAAAATTTCTATGCTCAATGTTATTCTCTTAGTGTCTATATGTGTTCTTCCCAAATCTTTACATTGTTATATTCATTTGGTAGAGTGAGTTTTTCTTATGATAGATTGTAGTTAAGATTTCAGTTATTTAATAAGGTAATTCCAAATTATAATGAAATCCTAAAGAGAAAAAAAAGATACATGTTACAATTAAAGAGCCTTATAATAGTTTCTGGTTAGACATAATGGCAAAAAGTTAGGTAACCTATAAAAGATGATTAGAAGTAAAAGCCTAAAGGTATCTGCATTTCACTTGATTACTATTAAAGAGCCAATAGACTGTTTTCCTTCTATTAAGGGAGGTAAATATTCTGAAGAATTAATGAGTTTCTTTATCAGGTCTTGAAGTAGTTATAAAGTTCTCTAAAAACAACTCATTCAATGATCGTTTGTACTCGCTAGAACAAGATAGAATAAGTACACAGGAGACCAACTGAAATGATCCCTCACGCCTTCCCAGTTTACCCAATGTAACCCAAATAATAGGCTTCATTTAACTCAGAAAAGATTCAATTTTTCAACCAAGATTTAAACAGCTGATCTATCTTGAAAATAAGCAGAGCCAGTGAGATGACTCAAAGCATACCCTAGGCCTGGATTCAATTCCCGACAAAGAATAGGCCCTTGAGCACGGCTGAGACAACACAAATCTTCATCCCAGCTTATGTTTCTTATTCCATGAAATTAATATTAGAGATGTTTTTAAAGACCCAAGTCAACAGTAGGGAAAACGGAAGTAAATATAAACAATTGTGATACTCTAACTTGAAATGCATTTTTGTATTCCAAATTAAATTTTAAAAAGAACAGAAAGTCTACTGAAAAGGAGAAGATATTTGCACATCATACATCTGAAAAAGGCTTTATGTACAAGTTATACTTAATAAGTCATTAAAGTTTATAACAAAAATATATAGACCTCTGCAAGAGTAGGAGCCACATTTTAATAGGCACATCTCCAAAGGAGACTTAAAAACGGCATAAGAAAAAATGGTCATTACCATTGATTATGCAGGAAATGCAAACTAAGACCACAATGACATACTTCCCTATACTTGTGAAAATGATCACATCATAAGTAACAACATGTGTTAGAGAGAGAGTGGGAAAAACAAGAGTTTCCTTGAAGTAGGGAATGTAAATTGGTGTGACCATTTTGGAAAATGGTAAGGAACCTCCTGATGAAGCTGAAGATCAAGCTACTATAAAATCCAGCAACCCCACTTTTGTATATCTGTCTGAAAAATACAAAAATATTAACATAAGATATATGTACCCCAATGCTTTCTGCAGCACTACTATAACAACTAAAATATGGACACAACCAAAGTGCCAGTCAGTAGATGACTGGATTAAGATGTGATCTTTATCTGTATAAATTTACATCTTTATACAATGTATCTTCATACACTGGATGTGGCCCAACCATTCCACAGGGAAAATATTTTTTTATGCATTGCAATACTATTTAATGTTTTGAAAAAACTATGAACTTTGATCGTTCACACAAACTAGGAGTTAATAAGTCACAAGGAAAAATACAAATACTGAATTGTTTCACCATGCATGCAACAAAATAACAAAATTGACAAGAAAAAGACAAAACAAAATTTAAAACAATGCAACACTGGACTCTGGGAGTAAAATTAAGACTATTTGAGGAGAAGGCAGGAGGCAAGGAGCATGAAAATAACTTGATTTTCTGGTAGCACTGTAGTACTGTCCTCCCGCTGTTCATTGATTTGCTTGAGTGGACAGCAGTAACGTCTCTACTATGAGACTTGTTGTTACATTTTTGGCATATCAAATACATCACGAGTACCCTGCCAGGCTTTGTTGTGTGGACAGAATACTCTCGGTAGCTTGCCAGGCTCTCAGAGAGGGGTGGAGGAATTGAACCGAGGTCGGCCACATGCAAGGCAAACGCCCTACCTGCTTTGTTATTGCTTGAGCCCTTGATGTTCTGGTAAGTGAAAAAAAAAATCCAATCACAAGTCTCCAAAGGAGCTCAAACTTATTGGTGGAAGGAAAAATGTTTTATTGAAAATTGGCAAAAGAAATTTGCTTAACTTTTGTTTAGCTAGTTTGGGTTGGGGGATAATATAGTAGTTAAAATGCTTCCTGTGATTGCAGCTGAACCCAGTTTGACTCCTGGCATCACATATGGTCCCCTGCGCACTACCAGGAATGACTCAAGCAGAGTCAAAAGTAAACTCTGAGCAACAATGGGTGTGGCCCAAACATCCCATGGGGGGCGGGGGGGGCGGGAAGTTTGATGAGTTTTAGGATAGGACAGACGTTCGAATGGGTTGTCACCGCCATGGAGGGCATGTGATCCGCCCGAGGTTATCTAGAGTGACCAAAAAATATCGCGTGGCCGCCCACCTATGAAATGGTAAAACTTCTTCGTCAAGACCCTGAACGATCGGTTTGAGGCTCTTCGTGTTCCTGGAGCGAGCAGACACCATTGGGCTACACTAGCACACAACAGGGACCAATGGAGACGATACGGGCGCATGCTCAAGCTAATCGATGAGTAATGGGATGTCAAGTGATCAAGTGATCAAGTGAGTTTTAGGAAAGGCTTAATCAAAAAGAGTTTTAAGAAAGGTGATGAATTGTTTTTGTGGATTATCAACCATGGTTTAGAAATCCAATTTTTATCAAGAGAGCAGAGAAGAATAGTTAGGGCTAATGAAAAATAGAGAGGAGCAAACAACTATCAGGAACAAGGACATGTGAGACCCACGGTGGAAAATTCTGTCAAATACACTACACATTTCTGTCTAATGTTAACTTTTGTGTGTGTAATACTGGTGCATAATATTATTCTAATTTTGTGCTCTACTGCTTTGCACCATAACCAGCCCCAATGTAAACAATGGATGTAGCCATTGAAAACATTTTTATCTATGGAAAAAAAGGATGTAGCCTTTGAAAACATTTTTATCTATGGAAAAAAGTGTGCAAATAACCTGATTTTATTAGTACCAAAAACTTAACTCACTTGTGTAAAAGATCTTTTAGTAATAGTTTATCTGTGGTGAACTCTAAACACTAACCAAATTATTCCTTAACCAAAGAAATACAAGTTTTCTTTAACCAAATCAACCAGACCACAGAAAGTAAGAAGATATTTCTCCCCTTTGAAGACTTAAAAAAAATCCTGGTGAGTAGATTAAATGCAGCAAGGATAGGAAATTTTGAAATTACACATGAGGATAAAACTGAGAAAATATATCAAAACTTTTTAAAATTCATTCAGTGCATTCCTTACTGGCTCTAGTTACTTCACCTATATAATGATCAAAGGAAAATTCCTAGTAGGCATGGAGAGTCTTAAACAAAGGGATCTTATGTGCAGATTTCACATGCAACGCATTGATTTCAGCACTCACTGGCTTCTTCAAATAAACTTATCTTAAGCCTGGTAGTAAAGTCTGACTTACAAAGAAGTGTTTTTTATCCCCAATGAGTAAGCAAGTAGGAGAATGACTTCTACACTGTACCCTCTATTCTCATAGTTCCCACTGTGTGTGCTTCCTCCACCGTCACCTCTTCACTTTATATTCTAAAAAGGGGAAAAAGGAAAAGGAAAAAAAGAAGAAGAAAAGAATGAGTCTCACCTGAGTGACTGTGAATTCCTGTGTTGAAATTTCTCACCAAAAAAGAAAGTTGGTCATTTTGAAAGTAGATAAATCCTATTTAGAGCAATGGTGAAATCAAACATTGTGTGCTCACTGCGAAGTTTGCAACATTTGACAAATTGTAATTCTGTTCTTCGCAAACTTCTAAACACTTCCTGCTAAGTGACAACAAGCTTCAGCAAGTTTCCACAAACCTTCTGCAGCTTCTTCATCTCACTATAAAGAACAGATGCCGTTTAGGGGCTGCTGTGAGCTCTTCTGTTCTCTGTACAATATGTACACGTACAAAAAGGAATTCACATTCGATGAAAATGTGATAGCCAAGGCCTCCAGAAAGCTTTAGCAGTAAGTGCACAGCACTCCAACAGCTGGCCTAAATCAAGGGCTCTCTGTCAATCACAGAAAATGCGACAGACTTGGGACTTTGTGGCACAAGCAACAAAATTTACAGTTTGAGAGAATCACATCAATAACAAAATAATTTGTGTTGTTAAAATATATGAAGATGCTCCAAATTGTTTTATAACAAGTTTAATGAAAATGAATGTATATTTTTATATTTAATATTAGAAAAACTGAACAGTATGCAAATGTAGTTCTAATCATTTTTATGTAAATTATTAAGCAAACATAGATAACAGACTCTATTTGGTGTACCATGAGGATTAATGGCCCAAAAGTCAAGTTACAACAAAGAACTAATGCATTCTGGGAAATTCAATGAGATTCCTAGGTACCTGACTTTGAAATTCATTTACCAGTAGATTTACTTCCCTAAATATGTAATATCTCAGAATATTAAGAAGATACATTTCTGCACAAAATTATTTTACAACTCTTCTTTGATTCTTTATTAATCAATTTAAAAATTTTAGCCAACATTCCTCTAATTTGTATTTTTTGAGTCTTTGTATGTACTCAACACACAAAACATATTCTTACTTTGAACATATTCTTAGTTCTAATTTATACTGATTCCCTGAAATCCTTGTTCTTAATATTTAGTGTTAAGATTCATCTATGATATCTGTCAAAACTAGACTCTCACCCCAAAAGTCAAAGAGGTAGATTTAGATTTATATTGAGACCCAGACAATACAGTATTTTTCCTGGTGCCATAAAATTTTTTTCTTACGCTTCTGAATGTATACAATTCTGTAGTACTGTAGCACTGTCATCCCATTGTTCATGGATTTTCTCGAGCGGGCACCAGTAATATCTCCATTGTGAGGCTTGTTGTTACTGTTTTTGGCATATTGAATATGCCACGGGGAGCTTGCCAGGCTCTGCCGTGTGGGTGGGATACTCTCCGTTGCTTTCCGGGCTCTCGGAGAGGGATAAAGAAATCGAATCCGGGTCAGCCATGTGCAAGGCAAACACTCTACCCCCTGTGCTATTGCTCCATCCCATACAATTCTAATAAAATAAAATTACTTTTATATGTATTTATTTAGGTAAAAATATTTTAAAATAAGAATTTTTATATGAAAAATTGGGATGGGAGAGGCTTATTAAGACTATAATACTAAAACTTGTATTTTATTATTTAGATAAAATTTGCTATGAGATTTACTATGCATATTAAACTAGGTAGACTACTGATATATATGTTATATTCTATAATGATCTAATTCAACTACTAAAACTATAGGTTTCAGTGGGAGAATAAATGTGACAAAATTCTATTTCCCAGGAAGTATGTTACAAGAATGATATACTAAATCTTCATGTAATGTTCTTTATAGAATTTTATTTACATTAATTTTCATAATTCGCATATTCTAGTATTAAGTTGTATTATACTTGGCAATCTTAGGCGTTGAGTCTCAAATATTTGATAAATAGATTTAGTTCTTCCATTAATTTAATTTTACTCATTTTAAACAATTCAGGTAACAAACATTTAATGTTAAAGACAGGAGAATAGTGTTCTATAACTTATTTTCTCTGTAATCTTTGGAAAATTTCTGAAAACAATTTTTGTTATCCATAAAAATGGAGTGTTGAGCATAGTGCCTGATTCATGGGGCATATGAAGATAAAATGAACTGCAACATTTCAATCACAATAGATTCTAACACATGGCAACTTCTCAGTAAGTGCTACTTAGTAGTAATAGTGTAAGAAAAACGCTACATCTTTTGACATAACCTAGTCCCTACAATCATCATATAATTTATAATTCAAACTAGGAAAATTTGGGGAAAATAGCACAACTAATAATGGGGAGAATTAAAAAACCCCTGAAAGTTCCAGGAAAACAGTAACATATAATCACCCTTCTAGACATTTCAATTTCAGCCGTGTAAGTTTTAATTATTTTAGAAATATAAACTAAGTAGAATAAAGTTAGAATAAAATTCACTCAAATTTAGATTCAAGTAACCTCATTACACTATTTTGCAGCTAGATCATTTGAGGTCAGAAAATTGAAAGAATTAAACTAAATTCTTAATTGGAATTAATTTTCGAAAACTGAATTGGTAACATGAAAGGACCAAAATTACTTGCTTTGATAGCACTTTTTGTTGTCTATTATCTTCTAAAATACAATTTTAAAATTTTATTTTAAATTTACTTTTTTTCTTTTCTTTTGAATTTTATTTTTTTAATTGAATCACTGTGAGATCATACAGTTACAAAGCTGTTCATGATCAGGTTTCAGTCATACAATGACACTTATCCTTCCACCAGTGTCCACTTCCCACCACCATTGATCCAGTTTCCCTTCCACCAGTACCCCCAGCCTGCTATGGCAATCTCCTCCTCTCCCTTCCCCTCAGCCTCTCCCTCCCTCTGGACACTATAATATGCAATCATTAAAAAAATATGTATATAATAGAAGTCTAATACCTAAGGACAGAAGAAATAAGTGCAGAGAAGATTAGTCTATGGTTGGAAGTCCGCCTCAAGTCTGGGGGTTGGGGCGGGGGAGGCAATTGGGATAAAGGATTTTCCATTATAACAAAGACAGCTGGAAATGATCACTCTGGATAGGAACTGCATGCTGAAAGTACGTAAAGAAACAAATATGATAACCTATCAGGATCTATGATACAGACCATAAATTCACTTTTCTTGAAATACAATTTTTGTATTTCCATTGAAAGAAATAACAAAATCTAAGCAATGAATTCGTTATTCAAACAGGCCACCTGCATTTTATTATTAAAATAGTTCTGTCCCAGAAAGAATATGGAAGTTAAAAATACTCAAAAAGGAGACGGTTGCCATTCAATGCTGGATAGATCTCTAGGGTTAGGTCAGAATCTAAAAATTCTATGGGTTACTGTATAGTTACATATATTTTTAATATCCTTAAGTGTTTATAATATACACTCTTTAGATATTGAAGGGATTATTTGCCTTTCTTTAAACAACTGTACACCAATCTTGTTTGGAAAAATTACTTTTCCCTACCCCCAATACTCTACTGTGGTTAAAACTGGTTCTTCCCTCAGATTGCAAAGACAGACTTGATAACGTAGGATGAACCAGATCTATACGGAGTTTGATATCTGAACTGGGTATGCAGGGATAGTCGCAGAATCTAATGCTTACAAGGGGCAATAAGTACTAATTTGCTAAAGCCAGTAAGTAGTTCACTTGTTCTGAAATATACCTGTCACCTCACTGAAGTGAGTTTCTTGCTTATATGGTGATTGGCATCAGGCAAGGAACTGAAGCAGATCTGAATCTGTACACAAACCAATCATTGACAAAGAAGACTCACCATGACACAAGACTTAGAAACAACTGAGTACTCTGGATCTCAACTTGGCTGCTACATAGTATTACAGTCAACTTCAGACCTATAAAGCTTTGTACCCAGCTCTTTGCTATTTTAATTAATCTGATGTGGAGTCTCACATCAGATGACCCTTACATGAGGCCAGGACCATGAACTATGGCCTAGTGTCCAAATGAATTCTGAGAGCTCCCCACTTCCTGCTAATTCACATGAAGTTCTCTCCCAAGTGGAAATACTCTGAGCTATGGTTTTATGGGCATCCAGGTTTAAATCTCTTAAAGTTTCTTACTGGTAAGTTTGCATGGGTGTCTTTAGCTCCAGAAACATGCAATTGATTTTCATGGTCTTGAATGTATATAATGGTCATTTCACACTGATGTACAGATTGAAAGAAGTAATGAAGCTAAAAAAAAAAAAACCTTCAACACGGTCCTTGATACACACTATGCATTCAAATGTCAGCTCTCTGTGGTGGGGAAGAAAGTAATGGTACAATAAATGCAAGCTATAGTATCAGAGAATTCTAAAGCAAATATTCAGTGCAGATAAATGAATTTCTCTTTTTGAGTTTAAGTTTTCTAAACTGTGTGGTAACATTATAAAATCATTCGTTAAACTATATTAAAAGGGGGGCCATGGGAGAACTCAATGGACAGGGGTGAAAGCAAAACAAGGGACCTGGATTCAAAACTAGCACTACATGGTCCCTTTCCCAAGGAAATGGTTCGCTGAGCCCTGGAATTCCCTCCAACACCACGAGCTGAGGCCCTCAAGGACCTCTGAGCCCTGCTGGGGTTTACCACAGTGGACCCTGACACAATGGGTCCAAGCATATATGCATCTTTTTTTTTTTATGCGGGAGTACTGTAGTTATCCAGCCATTGATTAAGCTGATTGAATTGGTCATGAATGCCACATTACTTTTTTTTTAATTGAATCATCTTGAGATACAGTTACAAAGCTTTCATGTTTGAGATCCAACCAGCCGTACAATGTTCGAACATCCATTCCTTCAACAGTGCACATTTTCCACCACCATTGTCCCCAGTATATCCCCCCACACCCATCCCAGTCCTCACCCTGCCCCCATGGCAGGCAATTTCCCCAATGCTCTCTCTCTACGTTTGGGCATTATATTTTGCTCGAATTTTCCCACCACCATTCAAACCTGCCTGCCAGGGGCAGCTGCTAGATCATTTATTGTCCACTGCTCATTTTGAATATCTTGGATGCCACAGCCACATGCTTCTGGAATCCTAGATTGTAAATGATTGGATTCCGGAGACATTTTGGGATCCAATTGTGTGTCACTGAACCAGGGCTCTTGGTGCACTAAGATGGTGCCTGGAGGCACATTGTGGGGGTGACAGCCAGGTGAATGAGCAGGTAGGGAGCTGGGGAGGGACGGAGGGATGGTTCGGCCCCTCTGTTGCCATGTGGCATTGAGATTTAGTCCTGGAACCCACATACCTGGGCCTTGCTTGTGGAAGCTCTTGGTCACTGGGATTGCAACTGGAGTTGGTGGGGAGACTGCAACGGCTCCATCTGGGGTGCCCCAGTGAAATTGACTGTGTGGAGCCCAGGGAGATCTCCAGCTCTGTGGTGTCTTCCAGGACTCATTACTGTGTCTCTGGACCAGCGTTGTTGGTATGTGAAGACAGCATCTGGAGGCATATTGTGGGCGTGACAGTCAGACCGACAAGTGGGCAGGGAGCTGGGGAGGGACAGCCCAGCACCTCTGTGGCCATGCGTCATGGAGATTTAATCCTGGTACCCACATATCTGGGCCTTGCTTGTGGAAGCTCTTGGTTGCTGGGATTCCATCTGGAACAGGCAATATCTGCATATTTAGACCCTTGAATTGAACCTCTTGACCTATCAGTCAGTCTGATATTACCAGGAATTGTTCTACTGTCTCCCTAAGCATCACTTAGGAGGTTACTTCCATCCATCCAATAAAAAGATGAGAATACAATTTTGTAGCCTATGTATAATAGGATTCAAAGATGAAAGTGACTCTTACGTGATAGAGTCACTTTCTCTAAAGTCACTTTCTCTAAAGTTCATTTTTAAACTTAATTTGCTATATTTTCTTAGACAATAAATACAAGAAATTCAGAACTTTTGGGGCCAGAATGATAGTACAGCAGGTAGGGTGCTTGCCTTACACAGCATACCCAAGTTCAACCCCTTGCACCTGATATCATCCCCAGAGACTGCAAAGAGTAATCGCTGAGCATAGGGCCACAGGTAATGCTGGGTGTGTACTAACACCCCGCTTCCCAAAAAGAGAAAATCACAACATTTTCCATTTTATAACTAAAAAGTTTAAGTGGTGAATTTGCGAAAATTTCACTAAAGACTTTCTTGCATGAAAACTCAGTTCTAGTTCTAGAAACTGCCTTCTAGCCTCAAACACAGCTAACAAAATGATTCCTTATTAGGAAAGTGTATACTAATACTTATGAGATACTATAAGGTTATCATAGGTCTCCAGCGACAGAAATATATGACTTTATATGACAGAATTATATGACATTTGCTTGCACCGCTGACCTCAGAGTTCTCCCCTGGTCCCCTTTTTATATGGTTTAGTGATCATTTTATAATTAACAGAAATGATAAATCAAGAGCAATATAAGAATGACTTTTTATCAAAAACACAGTGAATGAAAAGTTATGGTGACCTTTACAAAACATCGGATGAGGCTGCATGAAAAGAGTATAGGATAAGGCAAATAAAAAGAGAAAGGACAATGGGTTTATTCCTCAATCAAACTTTTGTCCTCTGTCCTACCGAGAGTAAGACTCATAAGATACACCTATCCCTTTATCCATTTCTATAATGAGAGGTACAGGCCATGGATGAAGTAATCAATTGCTTTATAAACAATAAATTGCATATATGCAACACAAACAAGAAAAAATAAAAAATTGAAGGCCAACTTTAAATTGAAATATTAATTGGTAACATTCCCCCATAAGTCCATACTCTTCTGATTGAAATACTGTATCCTTGCTATTTTGCACTCTTGAGAGTTTACCTAAAGTAGAAGCAAACCTGCCACTGCCTGCCTTGTTAGAGCATATGACCTACATAATTAGCAGGACTATGAAAATAAATCCCAGCTTAGGAAGTAAAAGTAGAAACTCGAAAATGGAGTTGAAAAAAATAGCAGGCAAATAATTAGTCATCAAATCCTCGTTGATTCTCCAGAGTGAAGTAAGACCAGATACTGAACAACACAGACATAATCATGACAGGTAAGTTTTCGGAGAAGCAGGTAGAAGGTATATTTGCTCTCCAGAAATGGGGTGTCAGCTCCAGGATGAAGGTTAGTGACTTCTCCAGCAACATTCACAGGAACTCTGAATGTGTCAGCCAGGCCTGCACACTCTGCACTCAACCTCAAATCTCAGGTTTGGAATGTGTGAAAATCACCAAATTAGACCATGTCATGTGAGACTCTGAACATTTTTTTTCTTCTTGCTTTTAATTATTAGAAATTGTAATTGACCTGTGTAAGTGAAGTCTGTTGCATTGTTTAAGTAGGTGAACTCTGATGCTAATTCCTTTCATTGTTAATGAAGAAAGGGTTGTTTGCTTCATAACTCAAGTGTGACAGAAATGTCAACTATAAAAAACATAACATTTTTATCCTTGAAACAAAGAATAATTTTTCCACTGTGTATTTTTTTCACTGTAGCACCATATGATCTACTACCATATGATGTACAAATATGGTTCAGTTCAGTCCTCTGAAAATCTCAGAGATTAGAAATATTCTTATTCTTTCATAATTACCTTGCTCATCCTCAAATTGAGTTTATCTTTTTTAATAATCAATTTGTATTCGAGTTTTGATTCCTCATGGCAGTAAGCCAAAAATGAAAAAAAAAATATCATTGGTTTAAAAGAAATAAGTGGAACTAGAGGAGTCTCATTTATTTTTATCCATACTCTCTTATTCATACTCTAGGAGGAGTTTTTCTTTATTTCCTTTTTCAGTTCTTGGTTCCTCTTCTTTTCTTTCTATAAACTTTAGGTAAGACATCTGCAAATCTTGATATTCTGCATTTTCTACATCAGCAAAACTCAGTCTGTGCTATGAAAAGGGTGTGATTCTGTTTAATCACAGTGTTATATAACTCTGCAGATTCACTAAGGTGTAATGATATTTAGAGGTGACAGTAAAAGCATTACAATTCTACCAAGTGTTATACAGAGAAACCATGCACAGGAAAGGTTGAACTTTCTCAAACAGATAGTAAGAACATAATGAACTATTTTTTTTTTGTTTCTACAACATTTTGATCAGGCAAAAATAACTAGTTGAGATTTTGGTCACAAAGCTGAAATGCTGTTACAATATACCTATTAAACTGACAAATTCTGCATACTATTTATAGATTTTTCAGTACTTTCACAGAATATACATTAAGCTGGAATGAAAAAATACAGATGGACTACAGTGTGCACTAGATATTTTTAGCTTATTTGAATGAAAAATACATTGACACATTCAGGGACTTGGCTAAATTCCTTGAATTATTTTTCTTTTAAAGTGTTTATAAAGCTTGGTTTCATTAAGACATTAATAATAGTAGGAGGAGTTGTAGTAGCAATAGGAATAGTATTTATATGGTGTTTATAAAAACAATGATTTCTCATAATTTCTCTATGAAGTAGGTTATAGCATAGAATTCTCCTGTTATAAGTTTAAAAATGTTATGTCATAATGAATATGTAAAGGTAAAAAATCATTTTATAAAGTTCAGACTTTATAAAATTTTACTGGGAACCCTGTAATCATGACAATGTAGAATAACAGCAAGACTTACTAACATATCTAAACTGATGAAAATACATTAAGACAACATATATAAAATGGAAAACCAGATTATTAGAGCAGATTAATGAGCAGACTCACAAATATGTGCCTACTTAAAAAGAATGGCACTATGGAATGGGGGGAGGAGCATACACCTTTCTTGGTGATATGAGGTGAATTCCACATGACCTTCATTAAAAAAAAAAAACGCAATAAAACAAGTCAGATAGTTTTGTTTCTCCAAAGCATATAAAAATTATGTGTGCAGTATACTATAGTCTAATAAGTGTACAACCCCTATATGTAAGAAAATATAATGTATAAATTTTAATTGTAGTACTTTGCTAACCATCATCTGGGCATTCATGCTAGTTGGAGACTTTGCCTCAACTTTGATAGGTGATGACTGATCAGGGCTCTTGTTGTGAAGACTGAGATGATAGTTACAAGTTCTTAAAATAAGATAACTGTGAGTTTTACTACATTGACTGACTCTCCCTTTTACAAGAGATTTCTGTGGACCAAGTGTTTTTTTAAAACCTTTTAGCCAGATTATAACTTCTTTCAAAATTGTAGCTATTCCTCTCAATTCCTTCCTCTGCTTAATCAACTAAGTTTGTAATGATCAAAATCCTTCACTATCATTTCAACATTAGTCTCAGGATCTTTACTAAGAGTAGTTTCCAACTCAAGAAACCACATTCTTTGTTCACCCATAAAAAGCAATTCCTCATTTTATCATATCTGCAAAAATTGAATTACATCTTCAGGATCTACTGATTCTATCAGATGTTTCTTGCTATTTCCATCTAATCTGCAGTTATTTTTTCCTACTAAAGTCTTTAACATTTATCTCAAAATCATCTATGAAGAGTCGTATTAAACTTCTGTCTGAATTCTGAGGGGGTTCTGTTCTGAGGGGTCCCATCTGGGGTGCTAATTGTCTAAATCATTGTCCCATGGTGACTGGGGTCCCCTGGTGCATTCGGGATCAATGACTGCCCCCCACCCCCAAACTGATGGACAAAGGAACAGACCCACAGGCAGGAAATCAGTGGCACTTTATTTAAATGCATCAGGATTATTATAGAGAAATCATGGAGGGCTGGAGGGCTGCAATTACACATAGCTGTGGTTGAACATTAACATAAACAATGAACAGCTGTAAAGCATCTCCTTCAGGGGAAATTCTCCTAGGAAATCCATGCAAGGATGGAATTTCACCTAGAGGCTCCAGCACTATAGATTCCTTCGGAGATCCACTTAAGGGCAGAATTCCGCCCAAGGACATATTGCTTTCTCTTTTCCTTTACAGGTAATCCATTTAAACAATCATTTTAAATTTACTAATTAATAATATTTCTAGCTATTTTGTATCAACACACTAAAAGATATAGGCCTTTGTCTCTACCCTAGTATACGACAGTCCTCAGCCAGGTTAGTTTTTCCTAATCCCAACAGAGCCCTATTCAGTTCTATTTTGGGTCTTAACAGAATTTTTTCCATGACCATGCGCTTAACTTATTATACTTCTTATGGGACTTATGCTGTTCCATGCCAAAGCCAGGGTAGTTCATGGCTTGCCCTGGGTCTATCCAACTACCTCAGCAGGACCTACCTTTTGGGGTACAAGGAACTAAGGCCAATCTCAGGACAACTGAGACTTAAGTATGATGGGTGCCCAGGAGTAAATATTATTCTGAGTCAATTAACTCCCATATTACAAAAGCATAGCAATAACTTTCTGTGTTTATACAGAAACAGGGGGGCATTTTACTAAATTAAAAATATGCAAGGGACATAAAGGAAAGAGAAAAGCAGTATTTCACTTACATATACAAAAGTCAGAGCCCTCAAAAGATTTGACTTTACAAGTTACCACGTCTGATTTATAGATATTTGTGACTAAAAGATATGGTAAGAAGAGCAGAAAGGGGAGTTAAAGAAAAACAGAAGGATAGGGAGTGCCCCAGTGAGATAGGGTGTGCCCCCAGGAGCACTGTGGTGGGTGTAATTCAATTAACCTAAGCTCCCTCTGAGAGGAGAAAGGACAACCCAATGTTAAACATAAAATGCTTGAGTTATAATCCAACGTTCTCTCAAACTTTGTACTATATCCCATCTTCTTTCATGAATTATTAATATTGTCCATAGCTTCAAGAATGGTGAATTCCTTTTTTTAAATTTTTATTAGTGAAACACTGTGAGGTACAGTCATAGACTTACAGATTTTTGTGCTTGGATTTCAGTTATACAATGATCCATTACCTATCCCTCCACCAGTGCCCATTCTCCATCATTTACATTATTTTTAAATTTTTGTTAGTGAAACACCATGAGGTACAGTTGTAGATTTACAAATTTTTGTGCTTGGGTTTCAATTGTACATTGATCAAACACCCATCCCTCCAAGAATGGTGAATTCTTTTCAGAAAAAATTTCAATTTACTTTGTCTGGATCCATCAGAATAAATGCCAACAAATCAATCACAACATGTGGCAGCTAAAAATTTATGAAGTATAGTTCTTAAATAATGCATTTTGAAAGTGAAAATTACTCTGTTTTATGAGCTACAGAATATGTGTTTCATTAGCAGACATAAAAATAACATTAATCTTGAACATCTCCATTAGAAATCTTGAATGGCCAGGTACACTGTCACTGAACACTGACAATATTCTGGAAAAAGTCTTTTCTTTTTCTGAACAATAAGTCTCAATAATAGGCTCAAGATATTTAGAAAATTGCATTGTGCCAGTGAACTTGACCAGAGAATGGCTGCATTCCCCTGCTGAAGAACTCATGCCAGAAGCTGTGATGCTCCTGCTCTCGTGCTCTCTACCCGGTCCAGTGATCTTAATAGCTGCTCCGCTGGAACTCATTTCTGTGACCACTACTGCTGCTGTTGCAGAAACAACTCTTAAATTTTGATCCAGACATTCCATTTCTTCAAAACCTGACTAAATGACTCTCATAATCCCTGGACAGTGCAGAGCAATTGGACACTTTATAACAAGCACTGCTCTGGGTTCAGGAGCGGACTGGAGCTTTAGTACAACACATGAGATTGTTTTGAGATTGGAACTGTTCCTCTTTCTATTTCAAATTTTGTGCTTTTGCAAAAAGAAAAAGGGGAGATGTAGGATAACATTGGTTTGTCCTTTCTGCCTAGCCACAGAAAGCTTAGGTTTACTGGGTTACTCCCATCAAAGTGCTCCACTCCTCTGTTTATTTGTAACCTCTTTCTCAGTGCCCCACTTCCCCAACCAGTCAATTACCTTTATCTCCTAATCAGACTCTTTTAACTTGTAAATATTGCTTTTCTCTTCTCCTTAAGTCCTCTGCATGGTTAATTATTTCAGAACAATTACTTTTTGTATGGAAACAGGAAGACAGTTAAAAAGACACACTTTTGTAACTTGATAGTTAATTGACTCCAGATAAATTTACCTCCTGGACATCTGTTCTCTTGACATAAGCCTCAATTTCCCTCACTTCCTAGCACCCCAAAAGCAGGGCTCTGACAAGGAACTGAATGGACTGAGGGCAAGCTGTGAGCTACCCTTGTATCGAAATGCACCATAATATTTAACTATAAATTAAGAGCATGGTCATGGACAAATTCTATTATGACCCAAAAAGTAACATGTAGATTAGGACCCGGCTAGGTTTAAGAAAGATTTATCTGGCCTGAACACTGTAGTCTGAGATCTATCATGAGAGGTCCCCAGGAGAGCCACCCTACAAGCTTAATGTATCTCTTAACCTTACCATGTCCACACAAAGTAACTAATATTAAGAAGTGGAATTAAGATGTTAATTAAGATTAGTTAAATTATTGGACTAAGGAGAGGAGAAACACCCCTATGTGGTATTTCCACCTGTGAGCCTGATGGGCAATCAGGAATGGCTTTTGATATGTTGATTGTGCTACCCCCAATTCAGTGAAGTTGGAGAGAGAGAGAGAGAGAGAGAGAGAGAGAGAGAGAGAGAGAGAGAGAAGGGCAGCAAGATGGAGTGCAGAGAGACTAGAAAGGGGGACAGAGGGAGAAGAATGTAGGGGAAGAATGCAGGAGCAGGCACGTGAAAAGATGAGAGATGTGGCTGAGAGAGGGAGAGCACAGAGATGAGCAGGAGAGACAGGAAGAGATGGGAATGAGGGGCAGCGTGAGACTAGAATGGGGAGTTTAGTGAGACTGGAACAGGCATGTGGGGAGAATGAAATAAATGACAACTGATCACCAACCAGCCTGGCCCTCGTTTCCTCCTTCGTCCACCCATGGCATTAGCCACCCTGGGTGGGAGAGTGGCCCGAGACCCCCAAACTCAGGTAGCAAGAGGGAGAGCCATGGGATTCCCTAACTGCCCAGCGATTAAACAAAGTATAGTTCTTAAATGATGCAATTTGAAAGTAAAAATTACTCTCTGTTTTATGAGCTACAGAACATGTGTTTCATTAGCAGACATGAAAACAACATTAATCTTCTCAAATATCTCCATCAAAAATCTTGAATGGCCAGGTACATTGTCATTGAACACTGACAATATTCTGAAAAAAGTATTTTTGTTTTCTGAACAATAATTATCAACAATAGATTCAAGATATTTAGAAAATTGCATTGTAAATAGATGTGCTATTGGACTTTTTTTTTCATTTCATGTATAGAACATACATGTTGTCACGGTCACAGCCCTCCCATTGTTCATCAACTTGTTCGAGTGGACCAGTAACGTCTCCATTGTGAGACTTGTTGTTACTGTGTTTGGCATATTGAATACATCACGGGTAGCTTGCCAGGCTTTGCCATGCGGGGCAAGATACTCTCGGTAGCTTGCCAGGCTCTCCAAGAGGGGCGGAGGAATTGAACCTGGCTCGGCCTGGCTGGCTGCAGGCAAGGCAAACGCCCTACCGCTGTGCTGTAGATTTAGGAAATTCTTCAAGATTTTTAGTTTGGTAAATGAACACTAACCTCACCTTAATGTCAGCAGAACTCCATTACTTCCAATAACACAGAAAATCTGCGGTTTGAAGTTTTGAGTCTAAGCACTGACTTCTCTTTAGCGACTGCAGTTCTAGATAGTATCTTCTGTCAATATAAGGCTATTTCATCAACATGAAAATCTGTTGTTTGCTATAATAATCCTCAAAGTATATTAGTGTAGTTGACTAATGTAGCTATAAGGTTTTCAATACAGCTAACTTCATAAACTTTTTGTTTCACTTTCTGTTTTAAAACCTGCTATAGCTTGTGTATTAGGACTTGCTGTTTTACTTTATAATTTTGTGTTATGGGGACACTTCAGATTCCTTTTTTCAATATTTTCACTTCTGTCAGTATTTACAGAACCAAAGAGAATTACAATCTTGTCCTGGATTAGGCTATAGTTTAAGAGAACGCCTATGGCTCGTTTAGTCTACTAACCGCACTCTTTCTCCAGGGCCAGGATAGCAAGGGGCTTAGGCCTTGTGCACTGCTAGATCTGGTTCGATTCCCATGCATATGATCCCCCTGAGCACTGCTGGGAGTGATCCCTGAGAACAGAGTCAGGAACAGACCTTAAGCACAGCTGAATGTGACCAAAAAATGAATAAACAAAACAACTTTCTTTCTAGATGTCGGTAATCTCAACAGTAATGTAGTCAATAGGATCAGCGTAATAGCACAGTGGGTAGGGTGCTTGCTTGCACATGGTCGAAGCAGGTTAAATTCTCAGCATCCAATACGGTATAGTGAGCCAACCAGGAGTGATTTCAGAGTGCAGAACCAGGAGTAACCCTAAGCACCAGTGGATGTGGCCCCAAACCAAAATAAAACAAACAAACAAAAAAAGACGTTGCCTGATTTTCTTATCACATAAATGCTCAATGACTAATATTTAAAAAAAAGACATAAGGTTTGACTCATTTCAATTTTCAATTGGTCAGGTTTAATCATTGTAGCATTTAATCTTAAGTGTAAAGTAGCGGACTATATCTTACAAGTGAATATTTGAGTATCACTGTAAGGGTCTTAATTGGCCCAGGTATTGTCCAGTGTTGTTGTCTTAAGAAATAGGTATTACCCAAAAGAGAGAGCATAGATGCAGAGAAAGCACCTGACAAGATCCAGCACCCGTTTATGATGAAAACTTCAACAAAATTGTAACTGAAGAAACTCTTCTCAACATAGTCAAAGCCATTTAGCACAGCCCACAGGAAGCATTATTCTGAATGGGGAAAAACTAAAAGCCTTCCCTAAAATCTAGGGACAAGACAAGGATGACCACTCCCATCATTTCTATTCAATATACTACTGGAAGTACTTGTAATAGTACTTGAGCAAGGAAAAGATATTAGGGGCATCCAGATAGGAAAGTAAGAAATCAAGCTATCACTATTCACAGATGATATTATACTATATTTAGAGAACCCTAAAGCCTCTCCCAAAAAGATCCAAGGAACAATAGACTTGTATAGTAAAGTCACAGGCTATAAAATCAGTATGCAAAAGTCGATGGCTTTCCTATATGCAAATAATTAGAGAGAAGGAAGCAACATTACAAAGAGAAATCTCATTCATAATCAGGCCCCAGAAGGGTTAAATAAGGAGGTAAAGAAACTTTACAAAGAAACTAAAAAACGTTACTTGAAGAAATAAAAGAGGACATGAGGAAATGAAAATACATACCCTGCTCATGGATTGGGAGAATTAACATTGTCAAAATGGTAATATTCCCCAAAGCTTTATACAGATTCAATGTGATCCCTATTAAGGTACCCATGACATTCTTCAAAGAAATTGATCAAACACTCCTGAAATTCATATGGAACAACAAGCACCCACAAATAGCTAAAGCAATTTTTTGGGGGGAAAAGATGGGAGGCATCACCTTCCCCAACCTCAAACTCTACTTACAAAGTGATGGTATTGGAACAAAAGCAAATCCACAGACCCATGGAATAGGGTTGAATATCCTTATGCACACCTCAAATATATGATCATTTAATTTTTGATAAAAGAGCAAGAAATATAAAGTGGAGCAAGGAAAGCCTCTTTAACAAATGGTGCTAGCAAAACTGGACAGCTACATGTAAAAACAAGGGGCTAAAACTTTAACCTAACACGGTGCAGAAAATTCAGATCAAAATGGATTAAAGACTTCAACATCAGACCAGAATCCATAAGGTACACTGAAAAAAAGGTCGGCAAAACCTTCCATGACATTGAAGCTAAAGGTATCTTCAAAGACGAAACACCACTGACCAAGCAAGTGGAAACAGATAAACAAATGAGAAATATCTTAAACTAAGAAGCTTCTGCACCTTTAAAAAAAAGTAACAAAAAAAAAAAACAGTGACCAGAATACAAAGACAGTCTACAGAAACGGAAAGGATATTCACCCAATACCCATCTGATAAAGGATTGATATCAAGGATTTACAAGGCACTAGTTCAACTCCACAAGAAAAAACATCCAACCCCATCAGAAAAAAATGGGAGATGAAATGAACAGAAACTTTCTCAAAGAAGTCCAAATGGTCAAAAAGCACATGAAAAAATTCTCTTCATCACTAACCATCAGAGAGTGCAGATCAAAACAACAATGAGATATCATCTCACATCACAGACACTGGCCCACATCCAAGAGAACAAAAGCAACCAGTGTTGGCAAAGATGTGGGGAGAAGGGGACACTTCTTCACTGCTGAAGGGAATGCTGTCTGGTTCAGCCTTTTTTGGAAAACAATATGAACGTTTTTCAAAAAACTAGAAATTGAGCTCCCATTCAACCCAGCAATACCACTCCTGCGAATATATCCCAGAGATTAATAAAAATATAGTAGAAATGACATCTGCACTTGTATGTTTATTGCAGCACTGTTTACAATAGCCAGGATCTGGAAAAAACCTGAGTGCCCAAGAACAGATGACCGGTTAAAGAAACGTTTACAACTACACAATGGAATACTATGCAGCTGTTAGAAAAGATGAAATCATGAACTTTGCATATAAGTGAATCAACATGGAGAGTATCATACTAATTGAAATGAGAGAGAGAGAGAGAGAGAGAGAGAGAGAGAGACAGACAGACAGACAGACAGACAGACAGAGAAAGGGACACAATGGCCGCACTCATTTGTGGAATATAAAGTTAACAGAATGGGAGACTTACACCCAAGGACAACAGAGATAAGGGCCAGGAGGATCGATCCACAGCTTGGAAGCTGGCCTCACATGCTGGGGGAAAAAGCAGCTGGGATAGAGAAGGAACCACTAATGATGCTGGAGGGCTTCCTTGTGATGGGAGATGCGTGCTGAAAGTAGACTGCAGACCAAACATGACGGCTACTCACTACCTGCATTGCAAACCATAACACCCAAAAGGAGAGAGAAAGAGACAGAGTTAAAGGGAATATACCTGCCACCAAGGCTTAGGGGGATGGGGTGTGGGTGGTAGGTGTGATACTGGGAACATTGGTGGTGGAGAATGGGCACCGCTGGAGGGATGGGTACTCGATCATTGTGTGACTGAAATGTAATTAGAAAAGTTTGTAAGTCTGTAAATCTCTCAGAGTGATTCATTAAAAAATATTTTAAAAAAAGAAGAGAGAGCATATAGGGCAACACGTAGTTGACAGGGCAATCAAAACATCAAAATGTATAAATTGAATTTGCAATTTACATGAGTAAAGCTTGTGGTACCACAACCAATCAATGGTAATAGTAGTATGAAAAGTCAGTGATCACATATTACTATAATAAATATAACAATATTAAGGTGTTTACAATTGAGAGGGAATAAGCAAAAGGAGTGAAAAGACACAACAAGAGCAAATACTGAAAGGAGAAATAGCGACAGTGGCTTGCTGGATGCAGGATTATAGCAAGTTTTTAATCTCAAAGAAACCCAGTGTCTGTGAAGTTCAATAAATGAAAGTGAGATTAAACAAGCTATGCTTATAATATTTTCAATAAATAGTGCTGGTCCCTTGGAAAGTTTTAAAAGAAAAAAGTAAATTGTGATCCTATTTTATTCCATAAGAAAGTTTCCAAATCATGTATATAAATGTAAAGGTACTAAGTTAAAACTTAAAACCATGTAGAACATTGTCTAATATCTTTATAACTTTGACTAAACTAAGATTTTTTTAAAGGACTTAAAAGCTTTAGCTATAAAAGGAATGTAGGCATTGGACCACATCCAAATTAAGGACTTCTTTTTGACAAAATATACCATATAGAGAGTGAAAAACCAAGGCCGGGAGCAAGGAAACTCATTGGCAATCTACTTGACAGAAATCTGGAATACAGAATTTCTAAAATATTCTACCAATTATTATAAAGAATATACTTTACCAATGAGGATATCCAAATAGGGAAAGGTGCGCGTTCTCATCAATCACAGGAGAAATGTAAATTTATTCTAAAATGGGATGGTGTTATATACCATCGAATAGATAATATCAAAGGGTTGATACTAGCCACTAGGAATGTGCAATTACTAAAGCTTATACTTTACTCTGAGAAATATAAGTCAGATCAAATTATTCTTTAGAACAGTTTCTAAAATTAAACATAGGCACTCTCTCCAACATATCAACTCCACAAGTCTGTTTAATATAATTGAATACAAACTTTAATGCATGAATGTTTATAGCAGCACTATTCGTAATAGCTCAGAGTGGAAAAAAGTACAAATTCTCATCAACAGCAAAATGTTCAAATTATTTAAAATATTCATATATTAGTCATGAGCGATAGCACAACAGGTAGTGGTCTGCCTTGCATGTGACCGACCCAGTTTGATTCCTCTGCCCCTCAGGGAGAGCCAAGCAAGCTAACAAGGGTATGTCGCCCACATGGCAAAGCCTGGCAAGCTACCTGTGACATATTCGATATGCCAAAAACAGTAACAAGTCTTACAATTTGTTGTGAGATGTTACTGGTGCCCGCTCAAGCAAATTGATGAACACTGGGAGGACAGTGACAGTGACAGTGACAGTGATTCATACATTAAAATTTATAGACAAATTGAAGGAATAACCTGTAACAGAATGGATGGGCTATATAAACATTATACTGTTTAAAAGTTATTAGACACCTCAATTTAAATTAGGGAAATGCATGTTGTCTAAAGTCAGCAGTTGATTACTACCAACTGAAGGACTTTTAAGATTTTTCTGGTATTTTCTTTATTGTCCTGTATTGTGATTCTCAGGGTATTTACTAATACAATTTTCTATTTATATACTTTTTAGTTATGTATTTTGTTGTAAGTTACATTTGAATAGAATATTTATCAAATGAAAAATATGTATATTTGACACAAATATGTAATAATAAACCTAGACAAGATACACTAAGTAAGTTAAACTCTCTTCAAGGAAAGTGAAAAATAATATAGTATAAAAAACTATAATAATTTGAATGTAGTGAACTATAAGTAGTGATACTTGGAATCCTTCTTCCATAAACTGACTATTGGGGTCATCAGAGAAATGTGATTTAATTCTGGCTTATGAATTTAGTTCACTTTTCTAGCCCTCATGAAGCATATTGAAATTGTTGAGGTAGAAATATATTACTATTTTTTCTTAGGTTTAAGGTTTTACATATATTTACATCACATACATTTTTTTGAATTTGGAACATTATTAAAAAAATATTTCAAATCTTTCTTAGTTCCCATCATTACTATCACAATCCACATCCATAATAAGCACTTGGAAACATTATCATAAAATTGGAATTAATTTACAATCAGTTCTTTAGTATTTCTTTAAATAGGTCCTTTGGTCTTTATGTAGTCTTAAATGCATATGTAGTAAAGTAACTTGCAGTCCACAGAGCCTAAAATAAAATTTGAGAAAGAAGGGAAAAAAAACCTCAAATTCCTCTTAATTCAGAGGTGCAAAGTCATCTTCTTTGCCTCAAACTGATATATCACTGGAGCGATAGCACAGCGGGTAGGGCGTTCGCCTTACACGCGGCCAACATGGCCGACCCGAGTTCGATTCCTCCGCCCCTCTTGGAGAGCCCGGCAAGCTACCGAGAGTATTCGATATGCCAGACATAGTAACAACAAAGTCTCCAATGGAGACGTTACTGGGCCTGCTCGAGCAAATCGACGATCAACGGGAGGGCCTTTACCTTTTTACCTTATATATATATAGTTAAAAGAAAAATGGATATGCCATGCTTACTAGAATATGGACTTATAAACCATTCAAATTCTCCAAATATTTTGAAGACTGCTCTTGACCAATGACTTAGGCTGAACTTTGTGATTCAGGGAACTATTTTCTCCCTTATAAAGTGCATCTGGCTGGTTACTTATTAAGCTCTGTAATGGTCATGATACTCGAGACACACAAATGAACCAAGCGACTCGGAAGAAATGCCTCCAGACTTTGCATTAGGCCACCTTAGCTGGGCCACCCCAGATTGGAAAAGGTGTCGTATGTCCAACTATTCCCCAGGAAGCCCAGCAGCCACCATCTTCCAGAGATCATTGGAAAATCCACATAAGGGCCAATAGTGAGAACACATGCTGGGCTTCACGGGATAGGGGAGGAGTCGGTCCTTCTCCTCCCCTACCCCAATAAGACCCTGAGATGCTGCCCACAAATACCCCCCACCCCCAGCTACTGATTAAGCTCAATAACAGTCACGATATCAGAGATATACAAATGAACCTCAGAACTGAGCGGCTCTTTTCGACAGGTCTGAGTGTTGAGGGAAAATTCCAAATAATAATGGTGGGACTGGTGTCAAAATATTGAATGTAAACAAAGTAGAGAGAGAGTAATGTGGAAATTATCTGCCACACAGGTAGGGGGAGGGGTGGGACGGGGGTGAGCTGGGGTTTTGGAGGTGTAAAATATGCATTGTTGAAAGGATGGGTGTTTGATCATTCTATGACTGAGATGTAAACATGAAAGCTTTGTAACTGTTCTCACAGTGATTCAGTAAATAAATTTAAAAAAATGTGCATCTGGACCTGGTATTAGTCAAATCTAATGAGTCCTTCTGGACTCAAACAACAGTCTTCTTCCAAAACATCCCTCTAAATCAACTACAACTTTCTCATGTTTTGCTCAGTTAGATGTGCAACAGTGTCTATTTTGGCAAAACATAGGATACTATTTGCTTTATATTGTAATGGAAAATGCATTGACTCAAAATTCTGAGTTATATCTGTAGAAGCTGATTGGTATATTGCATCTCTGAAGAGATGACAAATGAGCACATGTATGTGCATATATATTTTTTAAATGTAGGAGTATTACTATTTATTCAGCCATTGATTAGGCTGACTGAAATGGGCATGAAATCCACCTTACTTTTTTTCTTTTTTATAATTGTATTTATTGAATCACCCTGAGAGCAGTTACAAAGCTTTAGGGTTTAAGTCTCGGTCATACAATGAAACATGCATCCCTTCACCAGTGCCCATTTTCCACCATCAAAAACCCCAGTATGCCCCCATCCCAAACCCTCCACCTACCAGTGGGGCAGATGATTTCTTCTCCAGATTAAGGAATCCTCTATGGACTGAAGCTGATGCTGCAGGCCCTGTATGAAGCATTGCCCATCTTCTTGACAAATGGGGGGAAAAACAGAATTCTGTGCATCATGTCTCATTCTGAAACCTCTTCTAGAAGCTGGCCCATCACTTTCACTCTACTTTAACTTGCTTTGGTTAATCACAAGTTAATACCTAAATTAAACAGGACAGGACTGAGGATCTCTGTACTGAATATAATTTTTTTTAATTCTCTAGTATTTTACATCAATTCAGAGGAATGACCACTTTACTTTTCACCTAGTACTGTGAAACCAGGAATGGTTTTAAACAGCTCCAGTACATGACTAAGGTAATAAAAGAGGGATAGTTACAGGGTGTGGCCAGCAGTAAGGGTAAAACATCATTATTCCATAGATTCAACTTCACGTAATATGGGATCACATTAGGAGCCTGACTTCATACAGAAAGTCATAATTTTGTCAAGGAGTAAAAATGCTATAATAAAGCTATACTCTGACAGATTATAGACTGAGATCTCTTAAATCAAGACCCATCTTTTTCTGAAAAATACTTATTCAGAACTCATCTACACATGATAGTACTTATGAAGATATGTCCCCTAAAGGGTTGACAAAAACAATAGATTAGATCATGAGCTAATACCCGAATCAACAGTTAAATATTTGTACTTGAAAACAGTTATGAAGTGGATGCACAGAGGAAAATAATAAACAAAGATCCAGATAATAAACAAAGATCCAGATCCATTGTTACTTACTCCATATTAATTTTGCATTCCTCAACCCAGAAACAGGCCATTGTTCCGACTTCCTCTGATAATTTTTGTCCACTCTAACATGGTCAGTTTATCTTTAATCATAATCTTCTTCATTAAGTGATATTAATATTTTACTATAAATCTAAAGACAAAGACCAGCTTATCTTTGTATTTTCTAGAATTTGTAATGCAAGATAAATATTCTAATGTTTAGGGGAAAATAGGTAAGATAAACCATTAAATACTTTATGATCAGGAGATCCTCTAGCAAGATGAGGGAGACAATATTCTTAATAAACTTAAAAATAAATAAATATTAGAATTTAGCTTGTTTGGTGGCCACACCCAAATGTGCTCAGAGTATACTCCTGACAATTGCTGCTGGGGCATGGGAACCATATGTGGTACCAGGAAAGGAGTTCATTCAACCACACGCACAGCAAGTGTCTTAACCACCATTTTCTCTCTCTAGCCCTGCTAAAATGTTTTAAATTAAACTCGATCTTACTGACATATGAGGATATGTGTGATATGGGACCACAATAAATTGATGCATGTCTTTGGCCTCTGCTATTAAATAGCAGTGACACTTCGTCAGTAGTTTTCATAATCAAAAATATCCCCATGTATTTCCAAATAACCCATGGGAATACAAAATGACAACTAGTTCAGGGATAAAATATTAAAGAAAAACTGTTTTCTTATACTATAAAATAAAGAAATAAGTATTTATTGCCATTCAAAAAGAATGGATAAATGTGGCAAAAATACTCAGTGTCTGTATTGCAAACCATAATGCCCAAAAGTAGAAGGAGATTATGGGGAATAATGTCTGCCATGGAGGCTGGGGGAGGGTGGGAAAGGGGGAGGGTATACCGGGGATATTGGTGGTGGGAATGTGCACTGGTGGAGCTATGGGTATTTGATCATTATGTGATTGTAACCCAAACATGAAAGCTTGTAACTCTCACAGTGATTCAATAAAATTTTTTAAAAAGTGGCAAAAATAACATAAAAATACTGTAATGGAAATACAACATTTTTAAAGTGTAGTCTTGTAGGTACAGAGTAAATGGAAAAGATGACAGAGAAGTTGAGCTCAATATGGTTTGACTATTTTTTTCCAAAAATGTTTAGAGTAACACTGGTTTACTCTACTTATTTTCAATACGGGAAAAGATGGCTTCCAAAACTCTGCACCCAAATATCGTGTCTCTGGACAAATTTTTATAATTTTACTTTTTAAGAATTCCTGAAGAAATGGGTGTTAACTATGTAGCACTATAGCACTGTCCTCTCGTTTTTCATCGACTTGCTCGAATGGGCACCAGTAACATCTCCATTGTAAGACTTGTTGTTTCTGTTTTTGCATATTAAATACAGCATGGGGAACTTGCCAGGCTCTGCCGTGCTAGCAGGACACTCTCGGTAGCTTGCCGGGCTCTCTGAGAGGGATGGAGGAATCGAACCTGGGTCAGCCACATGCAAGGCAAATGCCCAACCTGCTGTGCTATCCCTCCAGCCCATTAACTCTAATTAAACAAAAATTGACTAAGATCAATTTTGCTATAATCTCCTAATTTTTCTATAAATAAATGAGAAAATGCTGAGTTTACTTTGAAAAAATAATGTCAGATGCCCTTTTAAAAAGCTTTGGAGAAAATCTGAATGTACCACTCAGGGGATGCTCATTCTCATTCTTGGAGGAAGTATGCAGCTGACAGACTATGCAAACTCTAGTCTCTAAGATTGAATAACTTAGGTACTAACCTCAAACTGAGATCAAACCTTCTTTATCATTGATGAAACTCAAAGTGTTCTTACTAAAGGATAACAGAGGAATTGAAACCCACTCAGCAAAACCAATCTTAAAAAGTTGAAAGCATGGAGATAGATTTACCACTAACATTAAGCTAGAGTGGTTGGAAAGAATGCCTGCTTTAAAACAGCAATAAAATAATCTTTACCCAGATGATCCAGTAAACAAAATTATATTTTTTGATTTCAAGCTGCATATTTAAATGGGTTGAAGAGCACTTCCCTGGATGCTGCTTATTTTGAAATTACTTGTGTGATTGACTAATATAAGTTAAACTGTTATCCTCCTGGTATTCTCTAAGCAAATGAGTATATACTAAACATTTGCTCCTTCCATCATACTGCCTCAGCATGAAAAGGAAGGCTGTCTTTCTTCGACACCGAAGAGAGGAAGACTTCAGAACAGACACGCACAACTTAGTCATGTAGTTTGTTAGCACTCTTTGAGGGTCATGCTTATGTGTCCTCACATTTTCAGGACAGAAAAAGGAAACTGAAAGAATAGTATGGCAATCAATATAGAAATTTCAGCTCCATGATAAGAAATGCTGTCAACGTGGTAATGACTTGTTTAAACATTTATTAAATCACTTCACAACAAATAGTAACACATGAAGTGTTATCCTCACATTTCACAAGCAACATCACTTCTAAGCAGAAAAAAATGCTAGCCAAACTGTTTTTAAAATCTTCATCAAGTTATTATTTAGTTAATATTGAAAGGTTTAATTATTCTTGTTTGTTCTCAAACAACCATTTCACAAACAAATTTGGCAACTAAGTACACGCATGAATGTATTATTATTGCTGAGAAAATAATTGTCTAAAATCAAGAAACTCAACACTGAAGTATCTATAACGCAATAATTTTCACCTTCTTGACACAATTTTCAGGATTTCTGTATTTTAATTTTCTTTCAGTGATCATGAATTATAACAAAATTACTGATGACAGAAACATCATTTAGAAATTATGAAATCTGAACTTAAGTGTTCAACCAAATATTGCCTTTTTTGTCTCAAGAAAAGTAAGGAAAAAATATATACATATAAATTTTTCCCTAGAACATTTTCTATTTTTCTGGTAGATATCAAATTCTCTAATCTTCTTTGTCTATATAAAAAATGAGAATATACAAAATATACATGTAAAATTTCATTTAGGATATAGCCAGACTTAGTTACCTTTTTAGAATAGATAAAATAAGTATTAATATTGTAACAGTGTTGAGTATTTTATTGTATGGGTCACTTATCATAGGCTGCTTAAACCAAAAGAACATAAAGTTCAATGTTTTTAAAAAAAAAACAGCCAAATTTTTATGCCTGAAAGTGGTAGAATCCATATCTGAAATATGTTGGGCATTGAGTTCAATTAGTTCCTATTTAAAATATAAAAACACATTAAAACATGAATAGGTAGTTCAGGTCACTATATCATCTCCCTGTCCTTAGAAACCCCCAAAATTTCACTACCATTGAACTTTGTTTGTCTGTACCAACCTCAGGGTTTTCTGGTCCCATTGTGGAAAAATGTTGTGAGGATGGGATGTGAAGCAAAACATTTCTGAAGCAAAGCTATAACATCACATCCCTTCGGTCATCCCTAGGTCACCTACTTACTTGAATAACAAACGATTTGAAAATGTTACCTGATTCTGGTTATAAATATTTCTATTTATAACTTCTATAACTTGAAGATTCCATTACTAAAGAAACAAAATAAAAAGATATTGGAGAAATCTACAAGGCTCTGTCAAACTTTGAGCAAGAGTCAGTATTTGAATTTTGTTCAGTCTTACTGTTTCTGTAGGAAGCAGAAAATATTTCCTCTTATTAGCCAAAACACCTGATCCCTAACATGGTGGAATAGCCAAGTTGGAGACTGGCTTTTGTTTCAAATTCTGTCAAATTATTCTCAATAGGACAGCCTTTCTTGCGTCCAAGAAAGTTCTACTGAACAGACTCTGGGTCTGAAAAGATCCTGGGCAGAGAAACTAGATTCTTCACTGTACTCAAAAATTATTCTGCAGGGAAATAAGAGCAAGCTACAAAAGGAGGTAAGGTTTTATGCTGAAGTTAATTCAGGAGGAGAAAATTCTTCCCCTCTGCTTGATAGGACATAAATCACATAGACTGAGAACAAGAGATGGGATGCAAATGATCAAAAAAACCATCTCTGTGGACTCTGACTTTGTGACAGGCTTAAGCTCATGGACCTAACTAGACACAGATGGAACAATATCTGTGGTCTGACTTGCAGTTCGGGGCCATGCTCCTTTACATTCAAGTTCCTCTAATGTGCCAACCTGTATCACTGGAAAAACAGCAAGAATTCCTGAGCGATCATATTGATGATACAAACAATACAGATATGCGGAGAGGAGAGAGGAGCTGGAGGGACTAAAACAATCTAATGAGTCAGGTAAAATTCATATTCATAATAAAGACAACATAAGCGATATGTTCAGCAATATAAGCTAGCTACCTGAAGACAGAATTGTGTGCGTAGTCTACTGTGACTCCTGTTACATTATAAGCACTAATAATATCTGTAGAATACAAGAACAGATAAGTTTCATGCAACTACCAATCTCTACTGGTAGCTCATATTCAGCAAACCTCTTTCTTAAACTGTCTTCGGTGCAGTTGTCTCTGGACACAGAGGTGGAAGATGTATGGCTCAATGATCCAGCATCCAGATCATTACCCCATGTCACAGAGGCTCCATCACTGTAGCTTACAGAGCATAGAGCCATTGAATCACAAATGTAAACCATCAACTCCAATCCCCCCCGCCAGAAATGTTTATTTTGTACTGTTTTAATATGCTTTTCTTTGCTACCTTCTCTCTTTTCCCTCCACCTTTTCCAGTTATCTTTAGAAATTATGACCAGCTGATCCATCTTTGTCATCACACCCAAAAGATAAAAAATAAAAACATAAAGGAATCCTCAAAATAATACGTCACTCAACACTTTGAAACTCTTCAGGCAATCAAATAGTCCCCTGATGATCATATATACATATCCTAACTACACAATTGTAACAGTTCCAATTCACCAGAGTTTATAATAAACTAGAGAAGAAAATGTGGAACGTCTATGAATTGACTTCACTTTGGAAAAGAAAATGAAGGTGGTCAAGGAAAACAAGAAAAAGACAAGCAATGTGCTTTGGTAGTGTTGTTATTATAACTCAAACTCTTGTATATCATGTGGCTTATTAGTCCATCCTGCACATAATTAAACTGATGTTCAGTATTCTTAAACAGGTCAGTATTGTATAACTCCTGCATTTCATAAGCACAGAACCAGATTGAAGTCATTGAGCCTAAATAAAATACTATGTTCTTGGTGTACAATTGTAAAATTTTTTTAAATTAGCATATATTCTGAAATTATACAATAGCTTTATGTCTTCTTAAAGGTCAGTATGTCTGCTAAGTTTCTGTTGTTTTAGACTTTATTTTAAATCTGGGTGATTTACCTTGAACACATGAGAGATGTGTCTTTGGTGATTAATTGCTATAGTTCAGGAATAGCTGCTTTATCTATACTTTAAATATATATCTGCCAAAGACTCTTAATTATTTTTCAATATTCTTTTGGGAGTGAATATATAATCTGTGTAGTAATAGGTATGTTAACAGCATAATGTTTGTAGAGTCTTTACCTCCATTAATAAGCTTACATCTGAAAGGGAGAGGGACCATTTTTGCATGTGTTTGATGTGAAGAACTATTGGTTAAAATAAGAACTCTGGAGGCCGGAACAATAGTACAATGAGTAGGTGCAACGAGTAGAGTGGGGAGTACAGCCTTGCCATGGGTGACCCACTCCGCCTACCAGAAGTGATCCCAGAGTGCAGAATCAGGAGTAAGTTCTGTGTACCTCTAGGTATGGCTCAAAAAAAAACCACCAAAAAAACTGAATCTTTGGTTACAAGAAATGTCTATTTTTATTCTTTCTCTTTTTTTGTGGAAATGGGGGCTGAGGTTGTGCCATACTTGGTGGAAATTGGTACTACTCCTTTATTCCTATAATAATTTCTTTACATACTTAAAACCACAGTTCTTCCTCTTGCTTCTATTTTACCTCTTTGGACACCCCTAAATATGAAAATCCTTGACGTATGCCCCACCCTACCCTGCCCTGTCTGCTTCTACCAACTGCCGGCGACCCAGGGATTCCACACAGAAGACCCATCCTACCCGTATCAGATAAATACCACACAAGCAGACCTCCACTACCGCCACTACTCCACTACCCAGCCACTGCCACGCTCCAGAATGCTTTCCAGACTGCGCAGCTGCAAAGTGGCTGTGCAACACATCACAAGACACTTAATACCCATCTTGCAGGATTGCTGCACCATACTTGATAGGGTTCAAATATAGTTTGAACCATGGGGACACTTACAAGGGCAAAATGAGGCTGCCCTGAAAGCCTCTATCCCTCTCAGAGAGCCTGGCAAGCTACCGAGAATATCCCGCCCACATGGCAGAGCCTGCCAAGCTATCCTTGGTGTATTTGATATGCCAAAACTAGTAAATACAATGGGTCTCATTCACCTGATCCTGAAAGAACCAACAATATGGCAGCTTTACGAATGATTAGGAAGGAGAGGCTGATAAAATCTCAAGGCAGAACTAGGCTGCCAAAATGAAGAAAGACAAAAATGACTGTCTGTACATTCAATGCACGTATGCTGGCATGAGAGGCATCAATCGAGAACCTGAAGGTGCAAGCGAGAAAAATCAAGCACGACATCACTGGTCTGACCAAGACGAGAAGGCATCGATCACATCAGGATGTTTTCGACACTAAAGAAGAACTGTTCCTTGGAACATGCGACAAAAGAGGCATCTGTGATATCAGTGTCCTTGTCAATATGAACTTGTCCATCAGCATTGATTCATTTGAATGCCTAACAACCTGAATCAGATGATTACACTTAAATAGATGTGACTCACTGCTGGCAGTTTCTATCTTCCTTGTCTACACACCAACATCCAATTATGATGAAGGAGAGATTGAGAAGTTCTACGTGGAGCTGGAGAAGTTCTATAAAGAAGACCACACCTTCTATAAGATCATTGTCAGTGATTTTAATGTCAAGATAGGACCGAGAAGATCAGCTGAAGAACTCCACATCGGGAACCATGGCCTAGAATGGAAAAAACAGGGTGAGAGACTGTCTTAGTTCATTATGTCGAACAAGACCATCCATGGTAACTCACAGTTCCAGAAGGACGAATCTAAACGTTGGACACGGGAGTCTCCCAGTGGATGGTTCCACAGGAAACTGACCACATCATATTCAATCGATGGTTTTGCCTGACCGATGCTGCTGTTGTCCCAAAATTCCAAATGGGATCAAACCACCGTCTCCTTCAAACTAAATTCAACATCACAGAGCAGGGGAAAAGGGCTGCAAGCTCGAAGATGAAGTTCAGAGACTCTCCAGAAAAGAGCAGAAAATGGAAAAGAGACTCACAATTCGGGAACAGATGGCAAGAGAAGATCGTGATGAAGCCAAGAGGGGTAACATAAGAATTATTGGAATCCCAGAGGGACAGGAAAAAAACCCTGATGAAGAAGAAACTGTTAAAGACATCATTGCTACAACGTTTCCAGAGCTGAAGAAAACTCATGACCACATTCAGGAGGCCCGAAGGCTACCAGCTAGAAGAAATTCGAATAAAAATACCCTAAGACACATGCTGATCAAAATGACCAAAACCTTAGATAGAGACAAAATTCTGAAAGCAGCAAGATCGAAGAAAGAAATCTCCTACAAAGGAACACCCTTAAAATTCACAGCTGATTTGTCTGATGAAACCTTCATGGCCTGAAAACAGAGCCCGGCAAGCTACCGAGAGTATCTCGCCCGCACAGCAGGGCCTGGCAAGCTCCCCGTGACGTATTCGATATGCCAAACACAGTAACAAGTGGTGGGATATGGTGAAAAAACTCAATGAAATAAATGCCTCACCAAAAATACTTTACCCAGCGAGACTCTGATTCATAAAAGAAGGAACAACACACAGTTTCACAGACAAACAACAGCTCAGGAACTTTATATACTCAAAACCATGGTTAAAAAAAACAACTAAATGGGCTACTTTAAGGCAGGACAGGCCCCTCTAATACACCAAATTTCAACAGAAACAATGGGACAAAACCCTATAACAATAATCTCTCTCAACATCAATGGCTAAACACACCAATTAAAAGACACAGAGTTGCAGGATGGATTAGAAAATTGAACCCAACATTCTGATGCCTGCAAGAAACACATCTCAATGTCAAAGCAAACACAGGCTCAGAGTCAAAGGCTGGAAAACAATCCTACAGGCAAACAACTCCCATAAAAAAGCTGGCCTAGCCATCCTAGTATCAGACCACATTGATTTTAGACTGAAGTAGGTCAAAGGAGATAGTGAAGGCCATTTCTTACTGATTAAGGGATCTGTACAACAAGACGAACTTACAATACTAAATGTATATGCACCTAATGAGGGACCAGCAAAGTACTTAAAACAACTACTCATAGATTTGGAGAAAGACATCAATAGCAACACAATACTAGTTGGAGACTTCAACATCGCTTTATCACCTCTTGATAGATCAACAAGACTCAAGCTTAGCAAGGACATACTTCATTTGTGGGAAACAAAGGAAGAAAGGGAATTAATAGATATATACAGGACACTTCATCCTCAAAAAGCTGAATACACATTCTTCTCAAGCGTACATAGAACATTCTCCAGAGATAGACCACATGCTGAGCCACAAAACATACCTCCATAAAATTAAGAAGATAGAGATTGTAACAACAATCTTTTCAGACCATAATGCACTGAAATTAGAAGTAAATCACACAAAAAAACACAAAACTAAATCAAAAACCTGGAAATTAAAAGTGCGCTATTGAACAGGGAGTGACTTAGAAAGGAAATCAAAGAGTAAATAAAAAGATTCCTAGAAACGAATGAAAATGAGGAAACAACTTACCAAAACTTATGGGACACATCAAAAGCTGTGTTAAGAGGAAGGTTTATAGCTTTACAAGCATTCCTCAGGAAGGATGAGCGATCCCACATAAGTAACCTAACCTCACAGCATAAGAGCTTGGAGAAGGACCAACAAAAGGAGCACAGCCCGAACAGGAGGAAGGAAATATTAAAAATCAGAGCAGAGATTAACGAGATGGAAACCCAAAAAACAATCCAAAAGATCTATGAAACCAAGAGCTGGTTCTTCGAGAAAATTAACAAGATCGCTAAGCCTCTAGCAAAACTCACAAAGATAGGGAGAGAGAAAACTCTAATAAACTGAATCAGAAATGAAAAGGGGGTCATTACAACAGAAACTGCAGAAATTCAAAGGATCCTGAGGGAGTACTTTGAGAAGCTTTATGCCACGGAACATGAAAACCTCGAGGAAATGGATAAATTCCTAGACTCTTATAGACTCCCAAGGCTGAACCAAGAAGACCTGGAATACCTGAACAAACCTATCACCATCAAGGAAATTGAAATGGTAATAAAAAGTCTCCCCAAGCACAAAAGTCTTGGCCCGGATGAATTCACCAGTGAATTCTTCCAAACCTTTAAAGAGGACGTACTCCCAATAGTCTTTAAGCTTTTCCACAAAATTGAAATAACAAAACACTTCCAAACAGTTTCTATGAAGCATATATTACCCTGTTACCAAAAGCAGACAGAGATACCACAAAGAAAGAGAATTACAGGCCGATATCCCTGATGAAAACAGATGCAAAGATCCTGAACAAACTACTAGCAAACAGAATCCAATAACTCATCAAAAAGATCATACACAATGACGAAGTAGGATTCATCCCAGGGATGCAGGGATGGGTTAAAGTTTGGAAATCAATCAACATAATCCATCATATCAACAAAAGAAAGATAAAAACCATATGATCATATCAATAGATGCAGAGAAAGCATTTGACAAGATCCAGCACCCCTTTATGATGAAAACCCTAGCCAAAATAGGTATAGTGTGGACTTTCCTTAACATAGTTAAAGCCATCTACCACAAGCCTACAGCAAGCATCATCTTCAATGGGGAAAAACTGAGAGCCTTCGCTCTAAGATCAGGGACGAGACAAGGATGCCAACTCTCTCCATTGCTGTTCAATATAGTACTGGAAGTACTTGCAATAGCGATTAGGCAAGAAAAAGATATTAAGGGCATTCAGGTAGGAAAGGAAGAAATCAAGCTCTCACTATTCACAGATGATATGATACTATACTTAGAGAATCCTATAACCTCCATCAAGAAACTTCTAGAAACAATAGACTTCTATAGTAAAATTGCAGGCTATAAAATCAATACCCAAAAGTCCATGCTTTCCTATATGCAAACAGTGAGAGAGAAGAAAGCGACATGAAAAAAACAATCCTGTTCACAATTGTGCCCCAGAAAATCAAGTACCTAGGAATCAGCTTAACTAAGGAAGTAAAGGACCTGTACAAAGAAAACTACAAAACACTACTTCAGGAAATAAAAGAAGACATGAGGAAATGGAAAGATATCCCCTGCTCATGGGTCCGGAGACTTAACATTGTCAAAATGGCAATACTTCCCAAAGCATTTTACAAATTCAATGCAATCCCTATAAGGATACCCATGACATTCTTCAAAGAAATGGAGCAAACATTCTGAAATTCATATGGAACAATAAGCCCTCACGAATAGCTAAAGCAATTCTTGGGAAAAAGAAAATGGGAGGAATCAATCTCCCTAACTTCAAACTCTACCACAAAGCAGTAATAATTAAAACAGCATGGAACTGGAAAAAAGGCAGAGCTGCAGACCAATGGAACAGGGTTGAATACACTGACATCTCCCCTCAATCATATGATCATCTAATTTTTGATAAAGGTGCAAGGAATATAAAGTGGAGTAAGGAAAGTCTCTTTAACAAATTGTGCTGGCAAAATTGGATGGCTACATGCAAAATAATGGGCTCAGAACTCTGCCTAACACCATGTTCAAAAGTAAGATCAAAATGGATTAAAGACCTCAACATCAGACCAGAAACCATAAGGTACATTGAAGACAAAGTCGGCAAAACCCTCCATGACATTGAAGCTAATGGTATCTTTAAAGATGTCATGCCTCTGGCAGAGCAAGTGAAAACAGAGATAGATAAATGGGAATATCTTAAACTAAGAAGCTTCTGCACCTCAAAAGAAACAGTGACCAAAATACAAATACTGTCTACAGAATGGGAAAGGATATTTGCTGAATACACATCTGACAAGGGGTTGATATCAAGGATATATAAATTACTGGTTGAACTCCACAAGAAGAAAACAGCCAACCCCATCAAAAAATGGGGCAATGAAATGAACAGAAACTTTCTCAAAGAAGAAATCTGAATGGCAAAAAAGCACATGAGAAAATGCTCTACATCATTAATTATCAGGGATATGCAGATCAAAACCACAATAAGATACCATCTCACACCTGAGAGACTGGCCCACATCCAAAAGAACAAAAGCAACCGGTGCTGGCGCAGATGCGGCCAGAAAGGGACACTCCTTCACTGTTGGTAAGAATGCCAACTAGTTCAGCCCTTTTGGAAAACAGTATGGATGATTCTAAAAAAAGTAATAATTGAGCTCCCATTTGACCCAGCAATACCACTCCTGGGAATATATCCCAGAGAGTCAAAAAAGTATAGTCGAAGTGACATCTGCACTTGTTTGTTCATTGCAGCACTCTTTACAATAGCCAGAATCTGGAAAAAACCTGAGTGTCCGAGAACATATGATTGGTTTAAGAAACTTTGGTACATCTACACAATGGAGTAATATATAGCTGTTAGAAAAGATGAAGTCATGAAATTTACATACCATTGGTATTACATGGAAAGTATCATACTAAGCGAAATGAGTCAGAAAGAGAGGGACAGACATAGAAAGTTTGCATTCATCTGGGGAACATAAAGTAACAAAATAGGAGATTAATACCCAAGAATAGCCGAGATCAGTACCAGGAGGATTACTCCATAGCTTAGAAGCCAGCTGGCCATTCTAGGAGAAAGGGAGCTCAGATAGAGAAGGGAGCACCAAATAAGGCGTTTTTGGAAGATCCTCCCAGGAGGGGAGATGAATGCTGAAAGTAGACTATGGACTGAACATGATTGCCACTCAATGCGTCTTTTGCAGACCACAACACCAAAAAGGAGAGAGAGAACAAAAGGAAATGCCCTGACACAGAGGCAGGGTGGGATGGGGGGATGGGTGTGGGAGGGATACTGGGATCCATGGTGGTGAAAAATGAGTACTGGTGGAGGGATGGGTATTTGGTCATTGTATAATTGAAACACAAGCACAAAAATTTGTAAATCTACAACTGTACCTCATAATGTTTCACTAATAAAAATTAAAAAAAAATTTTAAAAAGAAAAAAAGAAAAAAGAAAAGAAAAAGGGCTGCAAAATTTAAGAAGAGAACTCCCAGAACGAACACCACTGGGGCTCTTTGGCACTATTGTGGCAACATGGGAAGATGCCATCGTTGACAACACTGACAAGGAATATGATCAACTGGTTCAGCACCTCCATGATTGTGCAAGGAACACCAAGAAAGAGATAGCCATAAGAAAACGCCTGTCTTCAAAAACTCTCAAACTTATTCGCCAACCTGGCTTGGTGCAAGCCTCAGGCAACTGCAAGAAAATGTTTGAGCTCGCAAAGCAGTGCAAAGAAGCAATAAAGGAAGACTTCAAAGAGAGAAGAGCAGCAGTGCTGGCAGATGCTACAGAAGTCAGGAAAAGCATTTGCAATGCCTGCCTGTCCTTTGCCAACTACAAGACAAAGATGACTGCCGTCTGACAACGTGATGGGTCTATCACATCTTCCAGAAAATTATCCATGACTTCTACTTAGATCTCTTTGATAGCCACGTCTACCTGCCCACATACCAAATTCCACAGGATGGATATGTCATTCCCAAGGTTCTCCCTTCAGAACTCCAACACGCCATTTTGTCAGTAAAGAAACGAACAGCACCTGACCCAGACAAGGTCAGACCTGAACACCTGAAGAACCTGCTGACTACTCATCAATACACTGGCTCGGCTCTTCACACGCTACCTGTCTGAATGCAAAGTTCCACCCCAGTGGAAAACCAGCATGTCTGTACTACTCTACAAGAAGGGAGACAAACCACCACATTGGCAACTATTGCCCAATCTGCCTGTTGTCTGCTGTCTACAAGCTGTTCATTCGAGTCATCCTGAATAGGATTGGCAGAACACTAGATGAAGGACAACCATGCGAGCAAGCCAGATTCCGAAAAGGATTCACCACGATCCACCATAGCCACATGATAACCAAGCTCATTGAGCTTCCTTGGCAGTTCAAGATGCCGCTCTGTCTAACGTTCATTGATTTAAAGGTCTTTGATTCTCTTGAGACTGAAGTGGTCATCGAAGCCTTAGCCAATCAGGGCATTCAAACTCAATACATCAGGATCCTCCGTGAGCTCTATTACGGATTCACTACCAGGGTCTCACCATTCTATAAGGAAATGATCATCCATGTCAAGAGAGAGGTTTGGCGGGTTGATAACATTTCACCGAAACTCTTCAGTGCCACCCTCAATAACGTCATGCGATGACTAGAATGGGAAGGCATGGGAGTGAAGATAGACAGTTGGCAACTACACCACCGCTTTGCTGATGACACCCTTCTAATAACATGAAACATTAGCCAAGTGGCACAAATGCTGGCTGACTTTAACTATGATTGTGGAAATGTCAGACCACAACTGAATCTCACGAAGACAATGCTTATGAGAAACAGTCTCATTCCTGAAGTTCCATTTGCTCTCAATGGTACGAACATCTCCAAATGCAACAGTTATGTGTACTTAGGTTGAGAAGTCAACATGACAAGTGACCTGGCACCTGAGTTGCGCAGGAGGAAGAGAGCGGATTGGAACGGCTTCAAGAGAATCAAAGAAATAACTGAAAGGATGAACAACTTCCGGCTCCAGGTACATCTCTTTGATTCCACTGTTCTTCCTTCATTAACATACACCTCAGAGACCTGGGCCCCACGAAAAAAGGATGAGAACACTATTTGGGTCTCCCAAAGAGAAATTGAAAGAGCTATGCTTGGAGTATCACACTTCACTCAGATGATAGAGAAAACTGGAGTTCCGGAATGGTCAAGAATCAGGGATGCTGTCTCATTCGCCAAGGCATTGAAAATCAGATGGGCTGGACATGTAATGAGATTTGGAGATGACCGCTGGAGTAGAGCTGTTACCAAGTGGATTCCATGGGACGTCAAAAGATCACATGGCTACCCTCCTACAGATGGTCAGACTTCTTTGTCAAGATGCTGAACGATCGGTTTGAGGCTCTTCATGTTTCTATAATGAGCAGATGCCATTGAGCTACACAAGCATGTGACAGGGATGAATAGAGACGTTAATGGCACCCGCTTAATCAAATTGATGAATAATGGGATGTCAAGTGATCAAGTGATCAAGTTGAGGTATAGAATTTGGCCATCTCTTAAATCATTCACTGTAAGTACTACTATTACCATCGTCAAAGCCAACAGAATTCCTTGTCTGTATTCTTGCTACAATCTCTCACCTGGTTTCTCTGTTTTTTATTTGTTTTCCTAAATTTTTCTCTCAATATTGTTGTCAAATTCTCTACAAAAAATAATGTCAAATGAAACCAGGAACCCAAGAATTTAATAAAATCACAAATATTGGTAAATGGTAGCAGGTAAATGTGGTACTGAAACAAGGTTCAAAAAAAGAGAAGAGAGTGTACCTTGGTACATGGGTGTCAATATCTACTTTGAATTATTGTAAAAACTGAGAGTAGTAAAATGAAGAAGGAACTGGAAAGTCTGAGTTTATGAAAAAAAAACTTTCTTGATAAGGTTTTTATTTCAAGTACTTTTAAGTTCAGTGAAAATTTGAACATAAGATAGGAGGACATGCCAAAAAACCCCTACTACCTCACATTATAAATCTACCTCGTAATCAGTATTAACCATCAGTATTCATTCCCCTAGCACCATTTGCTGGACCTTATGAACATACAAGGACACATTATTATCAGTCCACAGTTTACACTAGAGTTTATGCTCAGCTATATACTATTCTATGGGGTCTTAGTGTATATATACATATATATACGCCCTACCTGCTGTGCTATCGCTCCAGCCATATATCAGAGTAGTTTCCATGCTAAAAAAATCTGTTTTCTATTTTTCCTTCCTTAACTTCTTGTAGTCACTGAACTTTTTACTATGTTCAAAGTTTTGCATTTTCCAGAGGACTATATGATTGGAATCCTACAATACCTAGGTTTTCCAAGCGTTTCTTTCATAAAAAAAGGTACATTTAGACTTTATCCATATCTTTTTATGGTTTGATAGCTTGTTTTTTTTCAGTGCTGACTAGTGTTCCATTATCTAAAACACCACAGTTTATTATCTATTTATTTATTATTTTGGGTTTGGTCACACCTGGCTTATGGTCAGGACTTACTTTTCGCTCTATGCCGAGGGATCACTCTTTGGGAGGGTGCTAGGTGAATTAATGGGGTGCAAGCACCCTAGTTTCTGTACTATTTCTCCAGCCCCAACACAGTTTACTTATTCATCATTATTGACAGACACTTTGGTGGCTTCCAAGTGCTGGCCACCATGTATAAAATAATATAAATATCCTTGTGCATGTTTTATGGCTATAAGATTTCAACATTTTTTGGAAATTAATATTTATCAGTAAAAATTTAACTGCTAGACTAATAGTGGGTTTGGTTGTATAAGAATCCTCCAACCTATTTTCCAATAGGAAAATGTGTCATTTTATGCTCCCACTAACCATGAGAGTTTCTTATTGCTGCACAACCTCATCAGCATTTGATATTATCGGTGTTTTGGATTTTGGCCATTGTATCAGGCATGCAGTCGTACTTTATCAAAATTTCAATTTTCATTTATCTAATGACATATAAGGAGTGTCTATTCAAACATTAAATTTACTTTTTGTATATCTTTTGGGAGTTTTTCTCCCTGACTCGACCAGGGCTCCGGCAGCCAAAGACCTCCAGAACCAGCCACCACCATGCTGAGACTACTCTCCACACGCATGAAGGTACCGGAAGAACAAAGTCATGCGGGTCCAGGGACTGAGATCTACAAGCCTGCGTGGATCTGGGCTGAGCATCCTCCAACCAGATCTTCCATATTCCAGTAGGCAGGGATCACACCCACCAACTGGCGCCGTTTAATCCCATCAATGGCCAAGACCCAGAGACTATAAAACCCAGCTCCCGGAATCGCACACATCTTATTACCTCATTCTTGCTTTGGACAAACTGGCAGGCTACTGAATATAAGCTGCCCACACGGCAGAGTCTGGCAAACTCCCTGAGATGTACCCAATATGCCAAATACCAGTAACAATGATGGGTCTCATTCTCCTAACCCTGAAAGAGCCTTGAATATGGCAATTTTTTAAAAAAATCTCAGGGCTAGGATGAAGGAGACGTTACTGGGGCCTGCTTGAGGCAATCGACGAACAACAGGAGGGTCGTGATCATGATCGTATCTTTGGCAGTGTGATTATTAAAGACTTTTGGCACATTTTAAATCATATTGCTTGTTTCCATATTGTTAATAACCCAAATCTTCTTGATTTTAATGAATATTTTACATAATCTTTTATCAAATGTGCCTTTTGCAAGTATTTTTTCCTAGGCTGCAGCTTCTCTTCTCATTTCAGGGCAGAAGAAATAAATGTAATGAAATCCAAATGATCACCTTTTGCTTTCCTAAACTGAACTTTAATGTTACATATAAAAATCAAGACCATCTGTATTTTCTATGTTATCTTCTTGGAGTTTGATAATTTTTGTTTTACATTTAGGTCTGTTATGTTACTTTTCAAATGATATTAATTTCTGCATCTAGGCTTTAATTTTTGTATGTGGTAGTAGTTCTAACATCTCTTGTCAAGGACTATATATTTCGTCCATTGCACTGCTTTTGTGTATTTTGGATTCTCTATTCTGAACCACAGATTTCATTGTTCATTATTTAATTTTTATTTTAAATAAGTGAAATTATAACATTACAAATTATAGCATTCCCCAATGGAGAGGAAATGCATAATGATCTAGCAGAAACAAGGGTTGATTTTGTGGATGAAGTAACTGAATCTATTTAATATCAGATCTGAGGTAGTTGAATCTATTAAATTTTGGAGATAATCACTTCACTTAATCACTTAACTCAACTTCCCGTTAATCGTCGATTTCCTCAAGCGGGTGCCAGTAACGTCTCCATTTGTCCCTGTCGCGTGCTAGTGTAGCCCAATGGCATCTGTTCGCTCTGGGAACATGAAGAGCCTCAAACCGATCGTTCATGATCTTGATGAAGAAGTCTGACCATCTGGTAGGTGGGCGGCCACGCGGTCTTTTGACATCCCGTGGAATCCAGTCAGTAACAGCTCTAGTCCAGTGGTCTTTAAATCTCATTACATGACCAGCCCATCTGATTTTTGACACCTTGGCAAACAAGACAGCGTCCCTGATTCTTGATCGTAGACGGATGTCGGAACTCCGGATTCATTCTCTCATTTTGGAGATAAGGAACATAAATTTAATGAAAACTAGAGGAGCTGCACAGAATCACAGTAAATTAGTCAACATCAAAGAGAGGAAATGTAAAATGGTACAAAACGAGATGGCAGAACATTAAGACAATCTATTTGGAATATATGTCAAGATTATCAAAATGATTTGAGACTAAAAAAGGGTTGAGGGCAAGAGAGACAATACCATAGTCAAGGCACTTGCCTTACCCATAGCTTACGCTGATTCAATTCCCAGTACTATACATAATACCCAGAACCCTACCAAGAGAAGCACAGAGCCAGGCATAATCCGTGAGCACTACAAGATGTGAGTCCCCAAAACAAAACAATAAAAAAGTCGAAGTTTGAATACAACATGAAAGTACTGGAAAAATAAGACACACAACAAAAGAAGTATGTGACTGACAATATTATAAGTCTCACTGAAATGATCTTGAATTAAAAGTGAATGAGTTGGTTTGAATTTTCCCAAGACAACTTCAGTTATTTGGGTGTAGGTATGCAGTAGGCAGTTTAAATTCCATTCTACCACGTACAATCTGAGTGATCCTGGCATACTTATTTCTCCAAGCTTCTATTTTCTGATTTGTTTTTACAGGTGTGTTGTAAGACTCAAATGAGATAATATATGTATACTGTGGTGATTAAGAGCTCAAACACTGGAATTAGTCTGATTGGGTTTAAATACTCACTCCTGAGTTAGTAAAAGAGAGGGACAAGGGAAATGAGGGCATATGCAAAGTAATGTTTATAATTACAAGCCACAGAATTTAGCGAAGGAAAGTAGGAAAGTAAGAATATGAAAATTGTGTTATGGAGAAAAAGTGAAGTGAAATGATAAGATTAAGAAGAATAATTGAATAAGTGACAACTTGATTAAATGATTGAATTTTCACATTTTGTTTTAAATTCAGGTTATCAATTGGAAAGAGAGAAGATGGTCCAAAAGTAAAAGACAAAAATTGGAAATTTTTAGGAGGAATAAATGCAGTAATATGATTTTAGAAATATCTTATATAAGGGGGAAAGATATTGATAAAAAGAGGCCAACAGCTGAAAATCTAAGACATTCTGTGTATATTATAATTATTATAAAGTATGACAGGGAGAAATGGTGATGAAAATGACAGTAAAACAAAAGATACAATACTCAGAAATGAAAGGGTTCTATAATGTCTGCAACAAGAAGAAAAGTGTAGATAATCTAATGACAGAAACTTCAAAGGCAGGGAAGGCTTATAGAAGAAAGAGACTAAGAGTAAAGATGATACCACCTTACTTCAAAGCCTAGTTGTATGAGAGGAACAGGAGGAGGAAGAAAAATTTACTTGATAGAATGCAGAGCAGATTTGACTGTCTAGCTTTCTCAGATTCAAATATTTTGTTTCTGGGCCCTAAACTAACTGCTCAATTATATCAAACTCTGTAGGAAGGCACTGCATCAACATCCAGCTGTATATTACACTGCATGCTTAGGAAAATTCAGATGACAGCAAATACCAACATCTTTAGTAAGTCCCAAAAAGTGCTAAAATATGGCAATAGCAGCAACTTAATAAAAATAATCAGAGTAGTCAGCTAACTTCTATCCAGATCATAAGCATTAATGGTGGGATAAATATGAATTACTGAGACTTTCAAATAAAGTTTTACATATTCTTGATTTCCAATGTCTTTTATGTTATAGAAATCATTCAAGGAAAAACACTGAAAACATTTTCTCTGATGTAAATGTTTAGGCATGAATATATATGCATAAGTATTCTTATCTATTTCATGTATGTATCTCACATATACATGAAATAGATAATACTTCTGAAAATGTAGATTTTAATATGTAATTTTCACATTAAATCTATACAAATCAAAAATGTATATATACTTGAATAAAATATGAACAACAAAGCATTTATTTTTGCACATAAATGAGTGACTGAGTGACAATTGCTATCAACATAATTAGGATCAGCTTTTGAGGGAAAACTGTTATTTTGGGGGAATTGTTTGTTTGTTTATATAATACAAATACTTTGCAGCTCTGGGTAAAGAAAAACATAAAATATAGTTGCTTATTGGCCTTTACAAACAACCTCTCTATCAAGATACCGTGAAATCGCATTGGGATTTCAGAGTCTCAGTATCAATGTCCAAATTGCAAAAAATATCTCTTCTAGTATTACTATAGGCTACTAAGCATTCCTAGAGTCACTATTTCTTCAGATGGTATAAAAATTAAAATATTAGAAATCATAAATTTTAAAAATCAAAATTAAAGTTTAAAATTGTAACAAATTAGCCATCCCAATTTTAAATAAGGACAAAATAGAGCTGGGACCCTAATATGTATGAACTGCCTCATTTACCTCATTCTAATTCCACCACTTTTTCCAATAAAATGTACATTGTTAGGAGCAGGGAAGATAGTATAGCATAAAAAGTATTTACCTTGCATGTGCCTGACCCAAGTTTGATTCCTGAAATCACATGTGGTCTGCTGAGCCTGCTAGTAATGGTCCCTGAGCACAGCTGGTTGTGTCTCAAAAACCAAAATCAAACAATAAAAAAAAAACTTGCATGATAAAAGCATGAACTGACCCAAACATCTTTCAAATGTTTTTGAAACATTTTGAAATTTTTTTAATTTTATTTTAAATTTTATTTTTATTTTCTTTAAAATATTGCATTAAAGATACTATTTTGAAGTATAACTCAATTACTGACACTCCCTTATATTTTGTTCTGAAGGCTATTTCAATTCATCTCACTTCAATTTTCCTCATCTTGATCTGCTCTTGCAAAAGTCTCTGAGAGTGAAGACATAGTGCATATCTACTTTGATACTCCTCTCAAATCTGGCATAACTACATAGAAAATTAGGCCATGTAGATCTTATATTATATACCTTAAAGTAATAATCAGTAACTCACTGACATTCATTTCAGTCTCCAACAGGTATTTCTTGGGAGTTGACTTCTCATATCAACCACCTAGTTTGACAACATAATTCTGTAGTATAATGGCAAACTTCACCAGACATTAGGGGAGCATTGGCAATTGTAACTGGCAGTTATCAAAAGGGTATTAAAATTACACAAAACTACAAATAACAGCATTTGTGATGAGCTTTTAAAATATCCTTTGAAACCATTTCGCATCTGGAAAGGCTAAATTAGGACAATCGTCTCAGGAAAATTAAGTTGCCAAAAATAATGCAATAATAAACCACTGCAACACACAGTAGCATTATATCAATGATGTTAAGCTAATGGGAGAAGTGCAAAAGTCTCAACTCTATCACCATTCAGCCTAGAATAAATAAAAACTTATGACACAACAAATTAAGGAATGAACGATTTAATACCGTAATTAGTAGTGAGAAATGTAAAAATTAGTAATTATTGAAGAAACCATATGTTTAATGTATTAACTGTGGCTATTAAAGTGATATTATATTATTTTGTCAGATTATGTAATGAGTAAGATTTTTTCAGAGTGTAAGCCACTTCCTGGGAGGGAGATTAGGTTTTTGGGAAGCCTCATTATTTAGGCCACAGTTAACTGTACATTAGTTTTGTATTATAGCTTGCACACTGGGAGGTCTGATTCAATTGTAAAAATAGGCTTTTAAGAGAGCTTGATGAGGTGTCAAAAAACAATATTTAGCAACTGGTAATTCCAGGGCACTGAATAACTCTGAAGCCTCTATACCTCTTGGGATCAAGTGAAATCATCAGAGGAAAATCAGAAAGAATATTAGAGGGTCCCTCAAAGGTGCCCATTATTCTCTGCCAATCAACATTTATACCTTGCACAGAGATCCTCAGAATATCAAGCTAAATTAGAATTTTTCTAGAAATACCAGTATTTTCTCAATAGGCAAGTCCATTCATGAACATGGAAATCCTTGAAAACAGAAATATGGACCCATCCAAATTATCCAGTATTTTCTAAACTCTCATGGTTTGGTAGAGTGAACACTCATTAATTAATTCTTAATAAAGTATTAAATATGCTCAAACAGGCATTTGAATATAGTTTTACTTATAGATTTTATTTAATTAGGGAAGAGACTAAATACAAATATGTAAACATCAAAAACAAATCACAAATCATCCTGTTATTCGTCGATTGCCTCGAGCAGGCCCCAGTAATGTCTCCTTCATCCTAGCCCTGAGATTATATTCAAGGCTCTTTAGGAGAATGAGACCCATCATTGTTACTGGTATTTGGCATATTGGGTACGCCACGGGGAGTTTGCCAGACTCTGCCGTGTGGGCAGGCTACATTCGGTAGCCTGCCAGTTTGTCCAAAGTAGGAATGAGATAATAAGATGTCATAATAAGATACTTGCACATATAAATAAATGAACATAACTGAAAATTAGGATACATCATTAAACGTATTCCTAGGAGAACAAAAAATGTTGAGGTTGGGAGTCTCCTTTATGAAGCCAGGAAAGCTTTCTCTAATAAAGTAACATTGACAATAATCTGAAACATGGATCAACTCTGAAAAGATTGATGAAAAGAGCATTTCCGATAAAGCATGTTATAGCATGTGCAAAGGGACTTACTGAAACAGTAGAATTTGGCATAATCAAAAAACAGACGTCCATAATAGCTGAAATAAATCATAATTTTGATAGAATCTATACCATTCTCATGTTTGTTCAAACTGGTACTGTAATATCACAAAGAATTTGGGTAAGAAAATAACGTGCTATTTCCCAATAGCAAGCTTAGGAAAGTCCAAGAGTAAAGCAGTCAACTTGTGGAAGGTTTATATAGACATGATCTAATTAATCTAATGAATTAATTTTAACAAAACTAATAAATAATCATGTTAATAATGAAAACACTTATTCTAGTTCATATAAATTAAGTGAACAGTTATACACCTGTTACATATGTCCTTGCTGCTTAGAAATATAATTCATGCTATCCAGAATTGTTTCTTTATCAAGAGATTAAAAACAATCTCTTTTCTACTAGCAAAACTATTACTGTGGCATCATTTCTACCTCTTCACATCTCAAAAATGGACTTTCCACTGTTGCCTTCGGACTCCACGATTTCAAAGGTAAAAATGACATGTTAAATGGGCCCTATTAGTAGATGGTGGCAAAAGTGATGAAGACAATGTGCACTGACTTCCTATTTGCGGCAGAAACATGCACAACGCATAAAGAAAAGAAGACTAAAAATATCTGATGTTGTTGTAAAGGAAAGCAGAGCCAAAAGCAATTTGTCTGTGCTTCTTTCCCATCTGTGTGGCTCTTTCAGTTAAACAGCCAATGTAGTCAAATATGATTTGCTTCTCTATTATAGAAGTTGTGGCTTAACTAGGAGCTATGCTAGAATATCCAGATAAAGACATCTTTATAGATAGCTAGATGTTTATACTGTGTGTACACCTATATTTACACGTAAGCTTTGTGTTCCTTATTTTTACACATATCCTTTTATATTTCAGCTATAGATTAGCCCATGAGAAATATTTGAACAGGGTATTAGGCCTGACAGATTACTCAATATGCTGGAGTACATGGATTGTATGCTGGCTGACGGTCTTCTAACCCTGGCATCACATTGTCCTGCAAGTACCTCAAGGAAGAATCCTCAAACACAAAGAGGAATAGCCCATTAGCACTACTGGTGTGCCCTCACACACCAAAATAAATAACAAACAGATAAATAAAGGGATGTCTCTATTCTAGTGCTAGAAGAATTATGTTTTTTCTCTAAAATCTGGCTATAATCCAAGAAAAATTACAGAAAAAAGATTTTTTTCTTATTTTCATATTAGAAAAGAAACTTATCTCCTATACATTCAGGATTGGAATAAATACACTGAATACTTAAAAAAGAATCTTGGGAAGATAGGAGGTACACACACACACACACACACACACACACACATATACACACACACCATACTCACCATACTTTGAGGTATATGCCACATATTGTGGTCTTTGTCCACCAACTTTGGCACTTGAGGGACGAAGTGATATTTGCAACATTACTAAACGCTTTTAGGAGGAATTTAGCAGGACACCCAGATGGCTTTCCTTCGTCTAGTGCTATGTCCTGTTGACCACTCTTGACATAAATTTTTGCCCCAGCTGTATTTTCCCACTCCTGAGTGATTGTCCGCCTGGCAACAAGATGACAGAAGCACTAAGCCAAAATATCCTTATGTGGGCATGGCTGCCTATTCATGGCAGAGCCAATTTGGATTGCATCCATTGGCAGGAATGTCTCAGAAGAAGCCAATTTTAGTTCAGCTTCTTTAAAACTCTGGATTGTAAACAAACAGTAGGATTTTCCACAGAAGAAGGAAGAAAAATGAACCAAAGTTCACAAGGGAGAAGGGCTAGGTAAGGTTAGTACCTTGTTCACCAGAGGACTGGGAAATAAAGAATGAGAGACCTAATGGTAATTCCCAAACAAAAATCTGGAACAGACATGGTCTCTTCGAAACATTGAAAAAAATTGAAGAGACTGAGAAAATCAACCAGAAAAAAACACAATAAAAACTCATGGAAATAAAACAAAACAAAAATAAAAAGTACCTAGAACAAAAGATTGCACAGCCATAAGTCCCATAAAAAAAAACGATTGGTAAAGTGAATCATCTGAACTCATCAATCAAAAGACAAAGAGGAACTATATGAATTAAAAAGTAGGCATACAAGAAACTCACATCAGATATTAAGGCAAATGTAGATTCATAGTGAATAACTGCAATGAGGTATTTAAAGTCCATAACAGAAAGAAGAGCAAAAGCTGTACTTTGCAAAGAAGTTTCAGCATATATACTCACTGGAATATTACGTATTAAAAAACATATAGTCTTTCAGGTTGAGGTGATAAGGCTGACTGAAGTAAGTCAGTATGGGAAGCAATTACTGGACCATTTAATTCATGACTGGAATATAAATAATCAAAGAAAAGAAACTTGAAAAAAAATCTTCTTAAGCTGTGAAAAATATGTTAATTATCAGAGTGAAAGCAGAGGGGGTAAAGTAAGAGGAATGGGTAGGAGAGGGTCTATTGATAATTTTAAGGTCCTAGGACTTTGGTGGTGAGTGCAGTGAGACGCACATTATAGAAGTGTGAAGTGTTAGAAGTGTACTCATGAAATCTTACAGTATTGTAAACATATGGTAAACCAATAAAACTGAATTTTTTAAAAAAAAAGAAAGAAAAGAATGAGCTGGGAATCTGCTGATAATCTGCCAAATCTTTCCATTTTTAAAGTTCATGAAGCTTTTCTCTTCTTTTCCTAACTACATTTAAAAAAATCTATGTCATGGCTAATTTTTTTCTCTTTTTTTCTTAATCTCTCTTGATATTTGAAATTGCAGGTCAAAATTAGACATGTATAGTAGGTGGTTGCTGATTTAGTAGTAAAGGGCTGTTGCTATTATTGCCGGGTTTGAAAAGCATTCGTATGATTTTATGAATCTCTCAGATCTTTCAAAGTTAAATGCTCTTGAAAAATTATACTTGATTAAACTCAATATCATTTAAGGCAGGTCCAGTCAAATGAATAACTGCCTTCAGAATCAAGCACAACTTTGACATATGTCTCACAAGTCACACTACCCTTCAGTGATAAAGTTGAAAAAACAAGTTTAGAATTTAGAGTCAAATGTCCAAGCCAGTATTTAACATAAAACTTGTTTACTAGTTTGTTATGTAATCTAAGATATTATCCTGGAGTTCTTTGACTCAGTTTTATTTTTTTCCTGATAAGATGGTAATAATGATTACTTCAAAGGTTTGGCATAAAAACTAAATATCTCCCTGACCTAACAGAATAGCTAGCATATTATTGTGACTTATATTATTTGTATGCTGTTGATAATGATAAATCTGAAATTGTCAAAGACCAGCTCACAATATTGATATAATCAAAAAATCATTTTAGATGCCAGAAAGATAGTACAGTGGATTAGGCACTTGACTTGCATGCAACCTACCTGGGTTCAATCCCCAGGACTGAGGATGGTCCCCTAGGAAACCCAGAAGTGCTTCCTGAAGTCAGAGTCATGAGTAAGCCCAGAGAACAGCTGGGTATGGCCTAAATCTCCCTCAAAATAAAAACACAAAAATACAACAAAAACAATTTCAGTTTTATATTGATGTACGCAGACTGGAGCGATAGCACAGAGGGTAGGGCGTTTGCCTTGCACGCAGCCAACATGGCCGACCCGAGTTCGATTCCTCCGCCCCTCTCGGAGAGCCTGGCAAGCTACTGAGAGTATTCGATATGCCAAACACAGTAACAACAAAGTCTCCAATGGAGATGTTACTGGGCCCGCTCGAGCAAATCGACGATCAACGGGAGGGCCATTGATGTACGCAACCTGTAGTCAGTAATAAAAGCATCTTTCTTAAATTTAATGCATTACACACTCTCAATAACAATGAAAAAAATACAAGTAAATTGGTTATACATTACATTAATGATGAAAATATGAATAGAAAATAAAAATAAAAATTCATCATAAATTCAGAATCATTTAAAAATACATTTGAATCATATTGATCACAGCAGCATTTGCATTCATTTAAAATAGTTTTATGAGATATTTATTCAGAATACAAATGTGTTCAGTGCACGCATGGATTCGTAGGCCCATCCAGTGACTCATAATCAACTCATCATAGGTCCTTGGCATTCAGACTGGGAATCACTAACAATGGTTAAGGTCAAAATAGACAACGGAATCTTACTTTTACTAGCTCTGTTTGCCAAGTGAAAATGCTCTCTTGTTTTTGTCCAGGATTTTAGAAAAGCATTTAAAGGTATTTCACAAGATAAGTAGGAAAAAATAGGATAAACAAAGGGTCTTAAGGAAAATATACTTCTGGTGCATTTATTAAGCACTTGGGTCTGATGCATGACACCTGCTTGAAACTCCAAGAATTATCACAGCTCTGCCGTGGAAGAGAAGACAAGAATTATGACTGCACAAAGGCTCATACTTCAGCTAGTCAATGTTTTTAAATCAATGGAAAACAATCCAGTGATTGTGTTTGCTTCAAAGAGAAAGCAATGTAAGATGACATACACTATTTCAAGCTGTTCAAATTACTGATGGCAGAGTGGCAAGATATATATCCATTAAAACCAAATAGCTGTTTCAAAGTATGTTGGCCAACAGAGATAAATAGTGTCACTCTGAAGCAAAAGCAAAATTATTTATTTCTGCACAATTTTGAACCTTATTATGTTTTTACCTACTAGTACCTCTTTGTTATTTTTCAAATTTCCAATTTTCACCTTCACTTAGAATTTGGCTTAATCCACCAAAAGCACTTCTATCTCGGGAGAGTACTTTAATTGTTATTATTCATATTTCTGTAATAGACTATTGTCTTATTCATGTTGACAAAGTGAGAATACTGAATGAGTTAAACATGAATGAATAAAATGTGTTTAATGCAAAGGCTACCCTCACAGGACTATTACATTATCAGTGCTGCCACCAGACTAGAAATTAATGGTCCATGTTTAAGAACATGATTATATGAGAAGAGATATGTGCAATGTAACTTTATTTTTTCCTCAATATCATTTTCATTAATAAACTTTTTAAGAGGTTTATGTGATGCATGAAATACCAGATAGCCTTCCATTTGTTCTCAAATGCCTGTATCTTCTCATAGCATAAACAGTCTTCTATTATTTCTCTAAGTTGCTAATGTGAAGTCATATAATTTAATAAATCAAGAATATATAGAAATGTAGGTGTTTGAATCTTAAATACATGTCTTCTATACAAGAATTTGGGTACAAGTGATGATTATAAAATGACATTAGTGCTATAATAATTCTACGTCCCATTCTTTCAACTAGAATCTATGATATTTCTTATAAGATATGGTATTTATAAGTCCCTCAACAGTGATAAATATGACTCCTTATAATCTCTACTCCTTCTCAAAAATTAATAATAATCATAAGTCAAAATTTAGGCTCAAGTTTTCAAAAGAAATACAGAAAAACATAAGATCTACTTCTGAATTATGTTCGATAGGGTCTCTAAATATGAAATAACAAGCTCCTCAAAGTCAAAATACAGTCAAAACAAATCTTTTAAAGTCAATATTTTAAAATAAATGTTGAAAAATATAGAATATAACTGCTAGTATCTGTGACTGTTTGCATTGACAATGGCTTCCCTGTGGATCTTACTAGACAAAGCTATCATTAGGAAGCAAAAATAACTGCATTATAACTATACTATGATACATTAAAATATAATATTTTAAATGAATGAATTTTAAGACAGTAAAATATGTTATAATTTTTAAACTATAATTTATAATGGTATAAATTTAAAATGGTATGTTAGGTATCACTGGAGTGACAGCACAGCAGGTAGGGCATTTGCCTTGCATGCGACCGCCCCGGGTTCGATTTCCCCATCCCTCACAGAGAGTCTGGCAAGCTACCAAGAGTATCCTCCCTGCACGGAAGAGCCTGGTAAGTTCCCCGTGGCATATTTGATATGCCAAAAACAGTAACAACAAGTCTCACTTCATGTTCCAGGAGTCAGCAGATGCCATTGGGCTACACTAGCATGTGACAGGAACGAATAGAGATGTTACTAGTGCCCGCTCAAGCAAATCCATGAACAAAGGGACGACAGTGCTACAGTGCATCTTAGAGTCATTAAATAAGATAATTAAATTTTGGGCAACAGAAAAAAAGATTTCAAATTCCAATGTGAAGTTTAGTTATTAATGTATTGAGTTATCTCTATAAATTGTCATTTCACAATCTTATGCTTATATTAATCTCTATTTATGCCCAAGATCATAGATATGGAATACCTCAAATAAGATATAAATTCAATTACTATATCTAACCCCAAAGTCTTTGACCCAAAGTACTTGGTATATTAAACCAGTTTTCTTTCAACTACCTATCCACTAATTACTGCCAGTCAATAGGTTAAAAAAAGGTTAAAGAATATTATATTGCACTATGAAATCTTGTTGGGTTTTTCTTTTTTATTGAATCACTATGGGATAAAGTTACAAAGCTTTCAAGATTGAGTTTCAGTCATACAATGATCAAACACCCATCCCTCTACCAGAGTACATTTTCCACCACCAATGTCCCCAGTATCCCTCCCATGCCTACCACCTCCCATCCCCACCCTCCATCCCCTTGCCTCTATGGCAGGCACTTTCCTTTTTACTCTCTCTCCTTTTGGACATTATGGTTTGCATTACAGATACTGAAAGGCCATCATGTTTGGTTCTTTGTCTACTTGGTTTTTATATTCAGGATTGTGTCTTCCTAGTTTCCCTAAATGAAAAAGGAAACATCATCTTTGATTAACTCATGCCCTTCACCTAGGTATTATTACTAATTCTCTTAATTCATGTCACATTCCATCTCTCAAGTTCTATCTCTAGCTTGAATTTTGTGTCTCCCCCACATCAACAAAAAGGGGGGCTTTTTTCAAGCCCATGTTCTCTCTTGAATACAACATATTTCTCTCTTTTCTATCATCTTTCTAAATAAATTTTTTAATTAAAAAAAGTTGTCGGGACTGGAGTGATAGTACAGTGAGTAGGGTATTTGCCTGGCATGCAGCTGACCCAGGTTCGACTCCCAGCATCCCATATGGTCCCCTGAGCACCACCAGGAGTAATTCCTGAGTGCAAAGTCAAGAGTAACCCCTGTGCATCACTGGGTGTGACCCAAAAAGCAAAAACAAACAAACAAACAAACAAACAAAAACTGTACACCTCCACCATGTTATCTCCACCATGTCACTGAGTCATGATTTCCTTTTGCCCAGAATACTCAATATCCTAATTATTCTTCCTATTTCCACTCTACCATACCACTGTCAGTTTGGTTATAGTTTTAATAATGTAAATCTGATCCATTTTCAATAGCTTCCCACTCTGCTCGGAATAACATCTTAGGGTTCCATTTTAGTCCACTTTGTTATACCTGGTTCCTCCCTTTCCACAACTGCTTATTTAGATTTCCTTCTTTTCAGTGAGAATCAGGCAAGAACCTGTTGCATTTAACCTCATTTGCAGTATCCTTGACTTACTTTAACCTTTCCCTGGACTGCTGTTCTCCCTTATAGCCTGGAACTGACCTAGCCTTATCATTCAGATCTTAATTTAGATGTCATTTTCCCCAGGAATTGCCTTTCCTGACTGCCAGATGAAAAGAAGCCTGCTAGCCAGACTCTCTTTTTTCACCTTCCCCTGTTCTAATTCTCTCCTTAATAGTTCTCACACTTGGAATTTTCTTGTTTTTGTTGGTTTGTTAATCATTTTCCTACTCCCCAAAGAATATAAGCATGTGAGTACTATAAAACATTCCCTAATCTACTGCTGGAAATCACAATGCCCAGACACTAGAAACTCAGAGATTGCTTGCTGAATGAATGGTAGATAAAGAGAGTTCCTTCTCACAAATATAGCACTCTAACTGATCTGCACAGAAAGATTTTGGTGATGTTGACGGTGATTACTCACTTACTTCCTTTTTTCAATTTATAGATATTATAATCCTGCAATTAAAGCCTCAACCTAAGTAGCTAAAACCTTAAGACACTTGTCCTCAATGGCTTACATCTTAAATTTTAGCTCTCATTTACATCTCCACCTAAGTTTAACAGCTATGTACTTGAGGAAAAGGATAAAAAAAAAAAGGATAGGAAAAATACAAAGCTATGAAGTGGCTGAAAGGGAAACTGAGACTTCAAGACATATTTGATGACTTCAAAGATTGTCCCAGTTTCTCTCCTGAATAGGAGCTTTTATTAACAAGAGAGGTTTGGTGGAAACCAGGTCTCTTAGAAACAGTCTTCAAGTACTGTCAGAAGATGCCCATCTGTTCTTCTGATCACTGAAGACAAACAAAGAGAAAAAGAAAAAAAAATAAACGCGAGAAAGGATTCAGATTAGATCTGTGGAACGATGCCTACACAGAAAAGTCAGATGTTACATAATGGAATAAGTTTTTGAGAAAAAAAACCATTTTTATATCTCTTACTGTAGAACGTTTTAGCAGTAATTCAGAGTCATATCAGCAAAATATGTTTAAGATAAAATACTTCCAGATGTCAGGGAAGTAAACTCTATTCTTTACTAATGTGAATGATATCAATTTGATAAACTCAATGAAGATTGTCAAAGTATCTTTAAAAAATTAGAACTCCTGGATGAAGGTTGAATAATGACCCATGTATTATACGTTACAATAGGATTAAAACCAAGCATTCAGTTTGAGAACTTAGACTTTTTAAACTTAGTTTACTTATGTTAGAAGTTATCTCCCACTTGATCCAATTTTTTTTCTGTGGTCTGTGAAAGGATGAGAGAAAGGTATAATTTTTTTTCTTGTTTCCCTTCTTACTCTTCCCCCTCTTCCTCTCCATCTACATCCCCCGCCTCACCCCACCCCCCACATCACTACCACCACTTCTGGCTGTTAATCAAGGCTTACTCCTGGGTTTGTTATTAGGACCATTGCTGACAGGGTTTGGGGGAACAGGTGGAGACCTGGGGGTCAAACCTGGCTAAGCACCGTACACTGTAATCACTCTCCAACTCTAGGTGCCACAGTTTATCTTTTCTCTGCAATTTCCCTAACAACATTCATCCTTCATTCAAATCCTCTTCTACTTGAGTGTTTAACAATCATTCAAACCACTGAAGAGTCCATGATGCCAAATTTTCTTATTTTCTCCTAATTCGTTTTTTTCTGTTTTTTGTTTTGTTGTTTTGTTTTGGGGCCACACCTGGCTATGCTCAGAATTAACTAATGGTAGTGCTCAGGGGATAAAATGGGGTGCCAGGGAACAAATCATTATTGTATGGGTGCAAGGCAAATACCCTACCTGCTGTACTATTGCTCCAGGCCCTACTTATACCTTATACTCCTATTGCAAATCAATGCTACAAATAACAGTGACTCAGGGTTTCCAAAGGATATATTCATTATGATCTTTTTATTTTAAGAGTACTGCTATTTATTCAGCTACTGATGAGCTGATTGAATTGGGATGAACTCCACCTTAATTTTTTAATTTATTTTTTCTTTTTATATATTTATTTATTGAATCACTGTGGAAAAAGTACTAAGCTTTCAGGTTTAAGTCTTGGTCATACAATGATCAAACACCTTCCCCTTCACCAGTACTCATTTTTCACCACCAAGAACTCCAGTATACCCCCCACCCCCACCCCTTCAAGTGCCTGTGAGGCAGATGATTTCTACTTAACGCTTCTCTACATTGGTTACATTCATTATTTCAACAAAAGATGCACCATTATTGTTTAGAATTTCCCCCCAAATAATCAGAATTGCTGAAAAGGCATTGTGAAATATTTTGTTTTCTATAGCTGGTTATGAGAATCATATAATGTCACGTGGCCACGATTTTGGATTTCTGCAAAGAGCCAGATAATTATGAGGTTGGTTTCTGTGTTTCTGGTGTTGTGGCCATGCCGGAGAGCTGCTCATGGGGGATAACTCATGACCTCAGTAGGGCGTGAAGGATGTGCCGGTACCGCCCCCCTTCCATGAGACTGCAGTTGCCCTGTCATGGCTGGCTCGTACCTGTCTTTCCTATAAGCTCTGAGGTGGCGGCACCTTGCTGCCAGGGGGGAAAAAGGCGGAAGGGAGCAACACCCTGTCCCTCCTGGGGAAGCATGGTGTCGTAGTTTAATGCATGGTCCATTCACTTTTCTACTGCAAGCTGCCGGGTTCTAGATTAAGTCCTTTTGCCTCTGGAGCCATGGCCATGCCAGAGAGCTGCTTGTGGGGGGCAACTCGTGACCTCGGTAGGGCATGAAGGATGAACCGGTACTGCCCCCTTCCCATGAGACTGCAGTTGCCCCGTCTCATACCTGGCTTTCCAATAAGCCCTGAACCAGCGGCCATCTTGTATGCAGTCCAGATGCATTTCTGCCAAAAGCCACTGGGTTTCAAGATTTGTTTCTGAGCCTCCGGTATCATGGCTATTAATCAGCTTGATCAGGAGAGAGGCTGTTTGTAGGCGGCGACTCGGGGTCTTGTTGGGATGGGGAGAAAGAGTTGACTCCACCCCCATGTGATGAGGCCCTGTGTGTCTCGTCACTGCAGGTCCAAACCTGACTGTCCAGTGGCCTCTGGAGGATGGTGGTCACCAGGCTGCCAGAGAGAACAGGCCAAGGCACGAAACCTATTCCCAACTGGAGTGGTTCAGCACCAGTAACCTACTGCAGGAACAGGACACATTTCTGCCAAAAGCCTTTGGGTCCCAAGATTCGTTTCTGAGACTCTGGAATCATGGCCATTAAGCAATTTGATCAGGAAATAGAGAGGCCATGCCTCCAATTATATAGCTGAGCCGGAGGTGGTTTGTGGGTGTGTCTCCCACATACCTAACTTTTGACCGTTTACTGTCTTGGTAAACATTGCCCCAAGTTTTTGGGGTCTGGCCAAAGGCACAGCAGCAATTCTGGGGTATCTGAATGTCTACGTTGCCATCAGGCTGCTGATGCACTCACCTCACAGGTACAGATTGACCTGCTGACAGCACCATACCCTCTCATTATGATCTTAAAGTTCTGGAAGTTTTGGTTTTTGTTGTTAGTACTATACTTCTTAATTTTATGCACTTTTAAAATACTAATGTTGGCACAGTTAATTCCAGACAAATACAACCATACGACCAGTTACATAGTTTACATTTGATCACAGTCTAAGTAGCTGAAGGCCAAATGATTCCCAGCATGCTTTGTGAGTGAGTAGTGAAATCAATCATTAAAAAGCTTAAAGCTAAAATAATGTTTGTAGAATTATCTGGCCATGAAAATAGCCATCTAATAGATGGTGCAGGTCAGTTTGATGGCAGAGTATCTGGCAGTGGTTCATTACTATTGTACATAATAACAAATATGTTCTAAATAATTATTCATTGAATTCTCATTTGTCTTATTTATTTTGTATTGTCTTTACGTCCTTAAAGAAAAGAGTCCCGAATCCTCAAGGGTGACCCATAAATACAATTTTGTCAATAAAGATTTCTGAGATAAAATGCTGAGGATGTTCAGGGAACTACTCAAAGAATCAATGAACTACATATCCAGAAAATTTAAGGAAGAGATGGAAAAAACAGTGGAATGGATAGTTGAGAAAATACAAGAAGAAATCAGAAAGGTACAAAAAGAAGTGTCACAAATAAAGGATTTGGTAGGTGAAATTAAAAACTCAGTGGGTGCCCTCAGAAGTAGAATGACTACAGCTTAACACAGAATAAGTGATCTTGAAGATGAGCAACAGAAACCGTATAGGCAACAACAAACTAAATAGCTCTAAGGTGAATCAGGGAACTAGGGGATGACTCCAAGAGCAACAACATTAGAATCATCAGAATACCAGAGAGACAGAGAGGCAACCCCAATGAAAAAGCCACAGTGAAAGAAATCATTGCTGAAAAGTTCCCAGAGTTAAAGAATGCAGACATCTAGATCCAAGGAGCCAGAGGGTGCCAGCTAAAAGAGACCCTAATAAAAACACTCCAAGGCATATCATAGTTAGAATGATCGATGCCATGTATAGAGACACAATACTGCAAGCAGCAAGGTCAAAGAAGGAAATCACATACATAGGAGCACCACTTACATTTACAGCAGACCTATTAGAGAAAACCCTCCAAGCCTGAAGACAGTGGTGGGATATAGTGAAAAAACTCAATGAAATGACCGTCTCACCAAGAATACTTTATTCACTTAAACTCTCACTCAAGCTTGATGGAATGCTACACCATTTTATAGACAAGCAACAACTCAGAAACTTCATAGACTCAAAACCAAACCTAAAAGAAGGACTAAAAGGGCTCCTGTAATTCAAAAAACACCCATAAGCACAATAATCCCTTACAGAAAGATGGAACAAACTCCCATGACAATAATCTCTCTCAATGTCAATTGTCTAAATGCACCAATCAAGAGACATGAGTGGCAAAATGGATCCAGAAACTGAAACCAACATTCTACTGCCTACAAAACTTATCTGAACAGTCAGAGCAAACACAGACTCAAAGTTAAAGGATGGAAAATAATGCTGCAAGCAAGTACCTCCCTCAAAAAAGCAGGGGTGGCCATAACAGTATCCGACAACATAGATTTCAGGTTGAAAAAGATTAGAAGGGACAACAAAGGCCATTTTCTATTTATTAATGGATATGTACAACAGGAAAAAAATCATACTCTTAAATGTATATGCACCTAATGAGGGACCAGCTAAATACCTAAGACAACTGCTAACAGATATTAAGGAGGACAGTGCCAGCAAAATAATAATAGTTGGAGACTTCAACATGCCTTATAACCTCTGAATAGATGAACAAGAAGAAAATGCAGCAAGAAAACATGGCTTTGAATGAAGAAATAGAAGAGAAAGGGCTAATGGACCTATACAGGGCGCTACACCCCAAAAAGTAAGAATACACATTTTTTTCCAGTGCACACAAAACATTATCTAAAATAGACCACATTCTGGGTCAAAAAACATACCTCAATAGAATCAGAAAGATCGAAATTGTATCAACTATCTTTTCAGACCACAGTGCGCTGAAGATAGAAGCGAATCACACACAGATGCAGAAAGCCAAATAAAACACCTGGAAATTAAACAACTCAATGTTGAATGATGAGTGGGTCCGAAATGAAGTCAAGGAAGAAATCAAAAGACACCTGGAAACAAATGAGAATGAAGATACGGGCTACCAGAACCTATGGGAATCAGCTAAAGCAGCGTTAAGAGAGAAATTTATACCTTTGCAAGCATTCCTCAGGAAAGAAGAAAGGGCCTTCATAGATAATTTGACTTCAAAGCTCAAGATCTTAGAAAAAGACCAACAGAAGGAACCCAATCCTGGCCAAAGGAAAGAAATAATAAAACTTAGAGCAGAAATTAACAACATGGAAACCCAAAAAACAATACAAAAGGTCAATGAAACCAAGATCTGTTTTTTTTGAGAAAATAAACAAGATTGATAAACCACTAGCAAGGCTCAAAAAGAGAGAGAGAGAGAGAGAGAGAGAGAGAGAGAGAGAGAAAAGCCTAATAAACCAAATGAAATGAAAAATGGGACATCACAACAGAAACCAATAAAATTCAAAAGATCATCACAGACTACCTTGAGAGTCTGTATGCCACAAAACAAGAGAAGCTAGAGGACGTGGATAATTCTTGGATCCCTACAATCTCCCAAGACTTAGCCAAGAGGACTTGGAATACCTTAATAGAACCATTCATATCAAGGAAATCGAAACCATAATCAAAATTCTTCCCAAAACAAAAGCCCAGGCCCAGATGGATTCACTAGCAAATACTTCCAAACATTTAAAGAAGAGCTGTTACCAATTCTCTTTAACCTTTTCCAGGAATTGAAAAAATAGGAACTCTCCTAACAGTTTCTATGAGTCACACATCCCCTTAATAACAAAGCAAACAAAGAAACCACTAACAAAGAAAATTACAGATCAATATATCTGATGAACATGGATGCGAAAATCCTCAACAAAATATTAGCAAATAGAATCCAAAAACTCATCAAAAAGATCATATACCAGAACCAAGTGAGATTCATCCTGGGAATGCAAGCATGGTTTAACATTTGGAAATCAATCAGCATAATCTATCATATCAACAAAAGTAAAGATAAAAACCATATGATCATATAAATAGATTCAGAGATAGCATTTGACAAGATCCAACACCCATTTATGATGAAAACTGTTACCAAAATGGGCTTAGAAAGAACTTTCCTCAAGATGGTCAAAGCCATCTTTGACTACGGCAAAACTACGTCATGCCTTATCCTCAATGGGGAAAAACTAAGGGCCCTCCTCTAATATCAGGAACAAGACAAGAATGCCCACTCTCACCACTTCTGTTCAATATAGTACTGGAAGTACCTGCAATAGCAGTTAGGTAAAAAAAGATATTAAGGGCATCCAGATAGGAAAGGAAGAAATCAAGCTCTCACTATTCACGGATGATATGATACTATATCTAGAGAATCCTAAAACCTCTACCAAGAAACTCCTAGAAAGAATAGACTTGTACAATGAAGTCTCAGACTATAAAATCAATATCCAAAAATCTAAGGCCTTCCTATATGCAAATAATGAGACAGAGGAAGAGACATGAAAAAAGCAATCCCATTCACAGTCCCACCCCAGAAAATCAAGTACCTCAGAATCAGCCTAACTAAGGATGCAAAGAACCTCTACAAAGAAAACTACAAAACACTACTCCACAAAATTAAAGAGGACGCGAGGAAACGGAAAAATATACCCTGCTCATGCATAGGAAGAATTAACATTGTCAAAATGGCAATGGCAATACTCCCCAAGGCACTATATAGATTCAATGTGATCTCTATAAGAATACCCATTAAATTCTTCAAAAAATGAACCAAGCACTCCTAAAATTCATTTGGAACAACAAAAGCTCACGAATAGCCAAAGCAACTCTTGGGAAAAAGACAATGGGAGGCATCATCCATCCCAACCTCAAACTCTACTACAAAGCGGTAACAATTTAAACAGAATGGTACTGAAACAAAGGTAGAGCTGCAGACCAATGGAACAGGGTGCAATATCCTTACCCACAACCCCAAATGTATAAACATCTAATCTTTGATAAGGAAGCAACAAATGTGAAGTGGAGCAAGAAAAGCCTCTTTAACAAATATTGCTGGCATAACTGGACAACTGCATGCAAAAATATGGGCTTAGACCCAGACTTAACACTATGCACAAAAGTTAGATCAAAATGGATTAAAGACCTCAACATCAGACCAGAATCCATAAGGTACATTGAAGACAAGGTCGGCAAAACCCTCCACGATATTGAGGCTAACAGTATCTTCAAAGATGACATGACACTGACCAACGAAGTGGAAACAGTGATAAACAAATGGGAACTATATTAAACTAAGAAGTTTCTGCTCTTCAAAAGATACAGTAACTAAAATACAAAAACAATCTACAGAATGTGAAAGGATATTCACCCAATAATCATCAGATAAGGAATTGATATCAAGGATATACAAAGTACTGGTTGAACTACACAAGAAGAAAATATTCAACCCCATCAAAAAATGGGGTGACAAAATGAACAGAAACTTTCTCAAAGAAGAAATCCGAATGGCAAAAAAGGCACATGAGAAAATGCTCTACATCAGTAATCATTAGGGAGATGCAGATCAAAACAACAATGAACTATCATCTCACAGCACAGAGACTGGCCCAAATCCAAACGAACAAAAGCATCCAGTTTTCGCGCAGATGTGGAGAGAAAGGTACCCTCCTTCACTGCTGGTGGGAATGCTGACTGGTTCAGCCCTTTTGGAAAACAGTATGGACAATTCTCAAAAAATTTTGAAATTGAGCTCCCATTTGACCCAGCAATATCACTCCTAGGAATATATCCCAGAGAGACAAAAAAGTATAGTCGAAATGACATCTGCACTTGTATGTTCATTGCTGCACAATACCCAAAAATCTTGAAAAAACCTGAGTGTCCAAGAACAGATGACTGGTTAAAGAAACTTTGGTATTTCTATACAACGCAATACTATGCAGCAGTTAGAAAGGATGAAGCCATGCAATTTGAAAACAAGTAGTTCTACATGGAAAGTATCATGCTAAGTGAAATGAGTCAGAAAGAGAGGGACAGACATAGAAAGACTGCACTCATCTGGGGAATATAAAGTAACATAATGGGAGATGAACTCCCAAGAATAGTTGAGATAAATACCAGGAGATCTGCTCCATGGCTTGGAAGCCAGCAACACTTGATGGGTGAAAATGAAGCTCAGATAGAGAAGGGAACACCAATTACAAAGAGTTAGGAGAACCCACTCGGTATGTGAGATGTGTGCTTAAAGTAGACTATAGACTGAACATGATGGCCTCAATACCTCTATTGCGAACCACAACACCCTAAAGGAAAGAGAGAGCAAAAGGGAATGCCCTGCCATGGAGGTGGGGCAGGGTGGGGGGTTGTTGGGGGTGGGAGTGTAACTGGATTCATTGGTGGTGAAGAATGGGCACTGGTGGAGGGATGGGTACCTGATCATTGTATAACTGAAACCCAAATACAAAAGTTTGTAAGTCTACAACTGTACCTCATGGTGTCTCACTAGTAAAATAAAATAAATTTAAAAAATTAAAATGTACCAGTTTAAATGTAAAAGTTCATTTTAAATGAGGAGTTAAGGACTGGAGAGACAGCACAGGGGTTATGGTACTCACCTAGCTTGGAACAAACCCTGGTTCAATAGTTATCTCTGCATATGATCTCTGGAGCACCACGTATGTGACCTCTGAGCACAGAGCCAGAAGTAATACCTAAGCACTGCTGGATATGCCCCCATACCCTCACCAGAATGCATTAAAATAAAATGAAATAATTACATTGATGGTGAATTAAATGATCATCCTTTCTCAAAAGCATAATAATTGCATTGACAGATGACTCTGCAAAAAATATTTTAAATATAATACAATAAATGCAGTTTTAATAAAGATCCATATATAACTTGAATTTTGTGTTTTAGTACTTTTGTTTGGGTTTAAATCACACGTTAAGTTTAATTTTATAGTTTTATATGATACATGTTTGTATTTCTCCAATGTAAAATAACTTTATATTAATAGCATTCTAAATCAACTTAAGTGGCTTTTTGCTCTGTTTTGTTCTGATTATTCCTTTTTAAGGTGAAGGTGCAGCTGTTTCCCAAGCTAAGTGTCCATGCCCCTAACAGTTTTTTGTAGAGCCACCTAACTGCTAGCTCCTATACTAAATCTAAAGTTCTCTTCCTCCACGTTTGGAGGCTCCCTAGCTCACACACTCTGGGGTGCTGTTTCTACAGACTCCTGTGGCTATGCCAGGCTTCCTCCAGCTTCCTTTACTGACAGGGAAGCTCTGAGTGGGCCAACAGCCCCTCATGTGTCCAGTTCTTCTTTGTTGGTTTCTTCCATATTTTATGTTTTCATAGGTAAAATCTATTTCTCGGCTTTGACATTGGAATATGGAGATTATATGCAAACATGTGTAAAAACTCATGAATATTGATAACACTGGCATTTCATAAATTCTAAAATAAAACCTGAAACCATAAAAATAAATAAAAATAATAAGTAGAGGTAAAATGCTCTTGAAAGTTTGTAGGAGGTTGCTTTAAATCTTTGCAATATTTTGGACAGTGTGGTTATTTTGACAATGTTACTTCTCCCAATAGATTAGGTGAAATACTTTTTCATCCCTTAGGGTATTGTAATTCTTTTGTCAATGATACAGATTTAAATGCACAAGAGTCTTCACCTGTTTTTGTTAGGTCTGTTCCTAGGTATTTAACTCCTCTTTGCTGCAATCTTAATTTTTGTTTTTATTATTTTTTAATTTCAACATCATGATTTATAATACTGTTAATAGTAGGGTTTTCTGCATATAAAAATAATACCATTCATCATTATCCCTTTGCTGTGATTTTGATTGTGTCACTTTATTGAAATTATTTATTATATTTTTCTCTTCTAGTTAGTTGTTTTACATAAAACAATACAACTATTTTTTATACATTCTTTGTACTGAAAGAATCCATATTAGGGCATCAAATTTTCGTGTGCTTCAGCTAACTTGCAACATTGCTTTCTGTAAAACTGCTTAGCTGCTTTGCACCTGGGGGTGGGGGACTTGGAAAGTGAACAGGGCATAACTTCTTTCTAAACCAAGTGTGACAGGATTCAGGTATATTTACTGAAATGTATTGTCTCAGTAAAGCACCCTGCAGACTTTGGTAAAGGATAACTCAGGATGCGGTGGTTGGGGGAAATTGCCCTTTCCTGGAGTGCATTGTCTCACTAAAGCACCCTGCAGACTTGGGTAACTCAAAATGTGGATGGTCAAGGGAGATTACCTAAGGCTTAATGATTCCGGCTATAACCTTGCTTGTGCTGACAATCAATGTACGTAAATGCTGATCTTTGAATCTATAGGCTAAGGAGTGAGGTACTTTTAAATGGATTGGTTAAGAAAGTATATGTTGTTACAAATCTATTGGCTATGAAATGTGCGGGCCTTCCTGTAACGGCCAGTGAAGGCCTATATAAGATCCCCTTTGAAGAAGCTCGGGGCTCTCAGCCACTGCCCACTCTGGGGTATGCTGTGGAGCCCCAGCATGCTGGCCTAAATAAACCCTGTTTGTACTTCTGCAGGAATTGTGTCTATCTGGTCTCTCCGCGCCTCCCAGGGCTAGCGAACTCCCGATCCCAACAGTACATCCTTCAAAATCATTGTTTAATTTATGTTTCTGACAGTTTTTAGTGGAGGCCTTAGAATTTTCCATTTAGTTTCAAGTCATCTGAAAACAGTAGTAGTTAATTTCTTTTCTGATTTCGGTCTGCTTAATTTTCATTTCTTGCCTAAATGCTCAGACTAGGACTTTGAGTACTGTAGGAGTGAGCATTTTTGTCCTAAGCCTTATTATAAAGGAAAAAACTTTCAGGAAAAGCTTTATCAACTAAGAGAATGATTCAGCTGAAACTCATATGTCACCACAAAAGACCCGAGATAGGCATTGTAATCCTGAAGACAAAAAGAATGGAAACATGACATTCCCAATTTCAAACCACAGCACAAAGAATCAAGATAGTGTGGTATTGAAATAAAAATAGACACACAAATAAACAGAAAAAAACTGAGAGTCCACAATTTAATACTTACATATATAGACAGTTAATTTAACACAAAAACGTGATGACCTTAAAGTGAGGTAATTCATCTTCTTGAACGATTTGCAAAAACTGGAGAGCCACATATAATCGAATAAATTAGACCACTATTTCATACCATACATTAAAACGCATTCAAAATGGATTAAAGAACAGGATGTTAGACATGAAAAACACAAAATATATTGAAAAAAAATCAAAACACTCCATGATATTTGCTTCAATTACATATCATTGAGGATTTGACTCCATTGTTAAAGAAAATAACCAAAAATAAACAGATGAACAAATTTTAAAGCTCTTGCACAGTGAAATAAATATTAATTAAAACAAAACATTTACCAACTGAATGAAAGAAAATAATCACATGCTGTATATCTGAATGGACTAATATGCAATGTACATTAAGATTTTTCATTTTACAAAACTCACAAAAATGAAGTTTCATAAGAAAAAGGAGAGGAGAACGGACCATATACTTTAGAAAAAAACATATACAGAGTCAAGAAGCAGATGAAACAAGAATGCTTATTATTACTTATCAGGAGCATGTAAATCGACATAATAATGAGATATCAGCTCATATATGTGCAGATGACCTATATCAAAAAAGAATGAAATAACAAGTGTGAAGGATGTGCAAAAAAAAAGCCCTCTTATGCTAGCTGTTGGTGGAATGTAGATTGTTCAGCACCAGGAGACAACATGGAGCTTTCTCAGTGCAATAAAAATAGATCTATCCTATGTGGGCTGGAGCAATAGCACAGCAGGCGGGGCATTTGCCTTGCACACAGCCAACATGGCCGACCTGAGTTCGATTCCTCTGCCCCTCTCAGAGAGCCCAGCAAGCTACCGAGAGTATCTCATCTGCACTGGAAAGCCTGGCAAACTACCTGTGACGTATTCGATATGCCAAACACAGTAACAAATCTCACAATGTTACTGGGCCTGCTCGAGCAAATCAATGAACAATGGGAGGGTAGTGATATTGTGATATTGACATATCTATGTGTATACATATATACACATATATATATGCTCATTATAGTTCTATTACAATAGCCAATACATGGGAGCAACCTAAATAGTTAATTACATTTGAGTGAATAAAGATGTAGTCTATACACACATAGTAGACTACAGCTCAGCTAAAAGTATGAAAGCTTACTTTTCCAACGGTATGGATAGAACTAAAGGGGGCCATGCGAAGTTAATAACTCAGAGGAGAAAGACAAATACTGGGTAATTTCACTTATATATGTAGCACTGTAGGACTGCAGCACTGTCGTCCCATTGTTCATCAATTTGCTCAATGGGCACCAGTAATGTCTCACAACAAATTGTGAGACTTGTTGTTACTGTTTTTGGCATATCAAATACATCATGGTTAGCTTGCTAGGCTTTGCCATGTGGGAAAGATACTCTTGGTAGCTTGCTGGGTTCTTCGAGAGGGGCAGAAGAATTGAATCTGGGTTGGTGGCGTGCAAGGCAAACGCCCTACCGCTATGCTGTCACTCCAGCCCAGATCATACAGGGGGCTTAAAAATACACACACACACATACACATACACACACACACACACACACACACACACACACACACTCGACTCCAAAAGACTGGCACTTCCTTTATGGCTTCATATACCATCTTTAAATAGACTGGTTAAGATAGAGATTTCTCTCTCTCTCTCTCTTTTTTTTTTTTTGAATGTAGAAATTATAGTAGAAAGTAGAAAAAAGAAGAAAAAGTGCTCCTCAAGTGGGGAGGAACTTATTATAGGACTAAGTTTAGATAGAGATTTCTGAAGGATATAGGAAAGGTCATTTTAGGAAGTTTACAGGAAAAGCACAATAGATAAAAGTATGCAAAGTTAAGTTCTCTGTTCTTTATGAAACAGAATAAGGTTGGTTTTTGTTGTTGTTTTTCCATAAAGGGAGGGAGACATTATTACAATGAGAAGTTTATGTGCACAGTTCTTACACAAAAGCAAACTCCAGCTAACCTTCAGGCCCTTGCCCTGAAAGCGACATTTTAGACACCAGGGCAATAGTACAGAAGAAAACATGCTTGCCTTACATTTGGCTGACCTGGTTCCATTCTGTTACCACTTATGGTCCCCCAACTACCTCCAAAGGAACAGAGCCAGGATCAGCTCTAAGCAGTATGGGTATGGTCAAGGAAAATAATCAACTTTTTACAAGTGATATATTTTGAAGTGGCAGAATCTAAGCTGGATTCTGAGGTAGTGGTCCTCAAAATATGCTTTGGGACCCATCGCATCAGCATCACTTGGGAATGATTAGAAATTTAAGTTCTAGTGTCTCATCCCAGAGCAAGTCTGCAATGAAGTCCAATGATATGTATTTTAACATGTCCTCCAGGTTTGTATATGTTAAAATCTGAGAACCACTGATATAAGGTACAGATAAACTGGAAAAGAAAAGGATCAGGAAAGTAGGGGGTCACCATGAACAGGGTGATTCAATTAAAAGCTACTTAGGATGCTACTGAGAATTCTGTTTGAGAGTGAGAGCATCTATTGTATCAGTAGGTGCAACTAGAAAGAGAAATAGCCAATGGTATTGTAAAAAAACAAATGGAGTCAACATTCTTGATGTTTCCTAGTCTTTGCCATCATCAAAGTGAATGAATTTATCCAAAAGATAAACCTTGGTTCAATCTATACATATATTATGAGTCTAAAAATATGAAAGTGGGCCATTGGCACTAACGTTCCCCTTCTACTTTAAATTTTAATTTCCATTAAAGGAGAAAATAGAGACTTTCTGCTGTACTACCATTAAAATTAGCATGGCAAGTTTTATATAAATTTGAAAATCTCTGTTATCAGTAAACCTAAAACTACCAGACCTATCTTGTTAAGTTCCAACTCTGTTTGGTTTCACACTGTGATTTTTTAATGGTTCTATTTTGCATTATTTCAATTTTTTATTATATATTGTGCCATTTAGTATTCTCCATGATTATGTTTTCACTGAACAGATGCACTACGGTTTCACTGCACCAAATTCTATGATCCATAATTAGATGTCAATATGTTTTCTTTATGAACTAAATACATTTTTAGTTACTTGGACATTAATTAAAATCACATGCAGGATTGTTACATCCTTTCAACACATTTTTTGAGGAAATATTTTTGGTTTACTTGAATGCTTTAAAACATTTAATTTAATACTATATATTTCTTTTTTTCCATAAGAACAGATACTGTAGCTAATATATAATTAATTACAGTTATACCACAGAACCCATTAATGAGATATAACCATTCACATTCAAAATCAATGACATTTGATGAATTAAGAGAAAATAGTAAGTTTTTTTTTACACGACTGCTTTATATATGTATACCATGATCTGCTTTATTTTCATGGAAATTCTAGGAAAAATAAGTGAAGCATAATTTCATAATAATGCCAAACAATAACCAATATTGAACAATCATTGTACAAAAAATCATTTTTAAATTCACTAAAATTCACAGAACTAAAAAGGGATGAGAAGAGTGATAAGAGAATTCACACTTATTGTAATACTATTTCCATTTGAACTGTCACTGTCACTGTCACTGACCTCCCCTTGTTCATCGATTTACTTGAACAGGCCCAGTAACGTCTCCATTGTAACAATTGTTACTGTATTTGGCATATCGAATACATCATGAGTAGCTTGCCAGGCTTTGCCATGCAGGCAAGATACTCTCGGTAGCTTGCCGGGCTCTCCAAGAGGGACAGAGGAATCGAACCTGGTTCAGCTGGGTTGGGCCGCATGCAAGGCAAATACCCTACTCACTGTACTATCCGAAACTAATCATTGACTTGAATGTTGTACTCATAGAAAAAAATATAAAATGGGTTTTCTAAAAGGGGAAAAATATATTACTTACCTCTAACAAAACTGTTGGAAACTAACTCTAGAGTTCCACTTAAGTCAATCATCCCATCTGATTTGTAATTGAAGTCTGGAATTGGTCAGGATTTAGGGGAGAAAATACATATGGACATTAACCTAGTGTGTGACATTCTATTAGTCTACTGTTTCCCCATTTAGAACTACATTTATACTTGACGTGAAAAATTCAGGTTTAAAACTCCCGAATTCGTGAAAATTCAGGTTTAAAGCAATTAATGGAAGAGAAGCTACATTTCCTAATCCCAGTTGAGGTCCTGCCTTAAGTATAAGGCACAGGAATACACACACAAACAAGCTGTGGCTTATCTGGAAATTGGTTATCTAAAATAACTCCTCCCTTGGTGGTTTCTATTTAATTTGTTTGGGGGGATCACATGCAACAGACTTATATTGAGATGTCTGTGAAGAATGCTAAAATATGTAATTCTATATAAAGTGGTAAATAAAACAACAGTAGGTTCTATTGTTTCAGTATTTTGTGGGCTAAGATGGCATTTTGAGAATGGTTCAGGATGGACAAACCTTAGTAAGAAATAAACCCAGAAAACAGTCACAATATATAAGTGATATCTATAAATATTATACATAACAGAAAAGTTCAAAGCTTAAGAAAAATATTTCTGCCAGGAAGTCTTCGAGAAAACGCAACAGGAATTTTTGTCTACTAAGAAAAGATTATTTCTTAAAAATCTCTTACATGAAAGGAGGTACCGTGTTGTAACTTAAAGTTGAACTTAAAGATGTGTTGAAAATGCAAAGTCTCATGCTGTATCTCAGCCTTAGTAAATCAGAATCTATAATTTGAAAAGGCCTATCTGATAGTGTGCATTACACACTCAAATTTCCAAAGTGCTTCTCTGGAGGTTTTAATTATAATAGAGAGTTCATAATTCACAGAACCCAGCTGGAGACGTGGTACAGATTCCTACTACAGCATATGGTCTGTTGAGCCCTACCAAGACATTTAGCATTACCAGGAGTATGCTAAGAACAACACTGGATGTAAACCCCACCAAAAAAAATTAAATAAAATTTAAAACATATATAAATTGAAGACTATCATTTCTAATATCAATTTAGATATTTGGAGAGAAAGATAACTGGATGAAAGGAACTGTTAAAAATGTAATCTAAAAAGTTACAATATCTGAAACTCTAATTATATGTCTATGTTTAATTCAGCTTCCCTGTCCAGGATACACATGCTATCTTTCCCATCGGCACAATGAAATTCCTTCTTTCTGTTCTTAAAATCTCTAGAATTCAGAGTCACTCTCTTCTCAGCTAATCTCAGATTATCTACGATAAAAAAAATCTTTAAAAGCAATGGTAAGTAGTTATTCCACCTCTATAATTCAAATCAATATTTTTCAGTCAAAATAAATTAATTGGACTTCCATTTCTGGTAACATGGCACACCCACCCTCGGATTTAAGATTTACTAAAAATGTTAGTTAGGATATCTTTATAGATTCCTAAACTCATTCACAAAAACAAGGAATATTCCATTCAAAATCTAAATAAAGGGAAACATCAAATGCTAAGAAGATTGCTGAAGCTAGGTTTCATCCTGAGGGACTAAACAACATTTCCTTTTTCATGGCCTTTCAATACTCAAGAGACAAGAGGCAAAGATCAAGGCCTACTCAGAATAAGGAGTCTACAAGAAAAAAAAATCCATTAAATAGCTGTGACCCCAGAGGTTCTGCCTTCATAACAAAAATGAAATTAAAGCTATTCCTCTGAGAATTTTCAAGTAAAAGTTAATTTTCACATGGGTTTGTATCCTAAGTTCACACACATTGTATTCTGAAAAACCTTAAAGTAAAAATTAACATTATATCATTGATCCCAAGTTAGGCGGAACACAAAACACCACACAGATAAATGGAAATTTTCTTTCATACACCTATCTTCATTCTGAACTACCATATTTCTCACCAATGAGATGTTTGGAAACTTAATTTGTAATTACATAACCAACCTGCTTCCAAAGGCATCAAGAGTTAAAACAGGCCTTCAAATCAGGTTATTTAGAATGGGGCATATTAAATGGTAAATCCTAAAATTCTCATATTATTGGAAAAGCTGTAACTATGTTGCTAATATTAGCAATGCCTAGGTTAGTAAAATGTCTAGGGTATTCACTAAAAAGTTTAAAGTGATTGAAAGCAAACAGATATGCTGCTAATCACAGTGTAATTAAATTAGAAATCGTTAACAAAATGATAATTAGAATAAATGTGCATAATACTTTTAAAAGCACATTTCCAAAAAATCGTGATTCAAAAAGGGACACAATGAAAATAACAATGCATTTAAATCAAAATTGGAATAAGTATTAAATCTCTTTATTGTAACATAAAATTCCAAATACTATCTAGAAAGGATTCTACAATGCAAGAGTATTTCAATAAAGGTGTCATACAGTCAAATAAACTTGGTAGAATATATCTTTACTGAACTTATATATTTTTAAAAATACAGATAGTGGGCGTGTAGGGCGTTTGCCTTGCCCGCGGCGACCCAGGTTCGATTCCCAGCATCCCATAGGGTCCCCTGAGCACCGCCAGGAGTAACTCCTGAGTGCAGAGCCAGGAGTTAACCCCTGTGTATAGCTGGGTGTGACCCAAAAAGCAAATAAATAAATAAATACAGATAGAATAGCAGTAATGATTACTAGTTACTAATAATAATTAGCCACTGCTAGTAAGTGTGTGCCTCACACTTGCCCAACACGGGTTTTACCCCCAGCACCCCAATGGTCTCCGGAACCCCGTTAGGAATGATCCCTGAGTGCTGTTAGGAGTCAGCCCTCAACACTGCCTGTTGTGGATGTCCCCCCTAACCCCCCCACAACTTTTCAAGATACTAATATAATTGCAAACAAGCAAGTGTGCTCCCAGTGTCCCCCGCCACCCATCCACGCAGCTGCCCTTTAGGCCGCTCACCTGGCACGCACTCTTCTCCTCACCCGCAGGACGCCAACAGAGCGGCCAGCACTGTTGACAACTTGGTTCTCCTGCACCAGGGCGGAGGGGAAAAACAAGGAATACCTGGAACAACTCACCACTGTGGTCTGGTCAAGGGCCAGCTGCAGCAAACTGAGGAGAACGCCACTGCTGCATCTTCGGCAGACCTTCTAGAAAGCCCAGTGCACGGTCCTCTAAAGAGAGCTCGTGCAGCTGATGACCGCGACTGGAACGAGGCACAGGTGGACTTCTGGGAGCACGGCAGAGGGCGAGTAGGGCTGCAGCTTGAAATCACTGGCGAGAAAACCACCAGTGAGGAGCTGGAGGAGCTGTTGGAGAGTGGGAGTTAACTCCCCATCTTCACTTGCAGCCTCAAGGACTCCCAGAGTTTCAAGCCAGCGAGATCCAGGAATGATGGTGCAAGGACGTCAAGGAGCATCATACGACATAGTGATGGCCATCACTAAGCTGGTCAAGAACCAGCATGAGAGGGTAGATAACTCAGAGCTGGATGCCACGCACACCACAGTGGACCATGCAGAGTAGTCATGGGGTGAAACGAAGCCTGCCAAGAAGCACGAGGGTGAGGCCTGCAAATGCCAGTCATTATCTTTGGGGTCGTAGGTGTGTTGCTGGGTGTTTAGCATCGGTTATTGGTTAATCTTGAATTGAGTGGCCTGAGGATCCACTGCACTGAAATAACTCGATTTTTCACCAGCCTGGAATGGTCACCTGTGACTTCAGAGGGTGATGCAGTTGGAATAGCCTTCCTTAGAGTAGAAATCTATTCCTATATTTTCCTTGTAACCATACTTGGACCAGACCCAGCCAACAATCTAGCCCTGCAGGAGTCCACCTAAGGCAATCCCTGAGTTCTCTGAACGTTCTCCTGCCCCACCAAAACCCAGTATCTTCTCTCCTGGATGATGAAGGAGTTGTTTTTCTTCATTTTCTTCATTTTTTTTGTTTGTTTTACATCCAATTTTTATTTAGGCACCTTTACTTATAATACAACTAAAAATGCAATTTCAGCACCTGGAGCAATAGTATAGTGGGTAAGCCTTGCATGTGGTATACCTGCATTTGATCCCTGGAACCCCAAAACGTTCCCTGAGAACCACCAGAAGTGATCCCTGAACACCACTGAGTGCTTACACACACACACACACACACACACACACACACACACACACACACACAGAGTTTAATTTATACAATGTTCTGATGCCACACCCAACTTGAGTTTTTGGGGTATCCCTACCAAATTCTCAATGTCCTTTAAAGCCATGTACACACACACACACACACACACACACACACATACACACGCGCGCGCACACACACACTTTCTTTGATTTGACTCTCCAGCACAATTTTCTGTATAGCATGTATAACACAGTTGACAGGTGTTTGTGCTCTTTTTAAGGGTGTGTGGCGGTGATGTCTGTGGTGGAACAGCTCGCTCAAGTTCACAACTCTACCTTCTTAACCTCCATGGATAGACTGTGCAGCTACCTTCCAGGTAAACACAGACCAAGCTACAGCGGGTGGCTTTGTTTGCTTTCTCACTAAGATGACTTATCATTCTACTTACTGATTTGTTATTTACATAAATTACTATTCTTATGGGGTTTAAAGAAATTAAAATACAAAATATTCTAAGCCATTTTTAACTTCCTTATTATCTTCCATCATGACAAAATGAGTTTACTGTAGACAGTAGGAATAAAATGTTAAATAGCTAAATGTCATTTTATGTGTATATTTGTAATTCTTTTTCCTAATAATTCAACTGAATTTTCTTCATTTTTTCATGTGTGAAATTATGCAATGCTCAATGTAAAGCTTAGCTGAGGCCTTTCCAGGGTGCTCTATCTCATGGAATATTCTCCTAGAAAATGCTGGTTTTTTGGTGGTGTCTGGGTGGTTATCTATAACAAAGTGAGGGATTTTTCCAAGTGTGGCAGCAATAGGACAATAGGCTTGGACCTGAGTCTTCCATCAGGCAGAACCTCATTCCTCAGTGTTTGGTGTTCCCTATGTTGCAAAATAGGAGGGGACCAACTGCTGTCATTTTAATCTTAGAAGCTAGTCAGTTTGAAATTCAGCCTTTAATTATGTTAGGCACAGTGACTGACCAACTTTGATCTCTGTGTATGTTGCATTCATTCATGTTTACAAAGCACCCGGACAATAGCCATTTGCAGCTACCATCTGTTAGCATTGAAGGACTGGTACTTGTTTCCATATCTGGTCTTGGATAGTGGTTGGCGACAGTTCTTAGGGAAGCCATTGTCTTATGACCAGAAATAACCAAGCACTGAAAACCGGACGAGAGGCTACATGCTCCAGTCGCAGGCTCTGGACATGTTTCACATAGAATATTCTGTCACTCATTTCGTGTATTCCAGATGTATTTTTTAAATTGTGTTTTGAAGTGCATTTTCACACAAGCATGTGTCTCTCAAGAAGTTAGGACTAGAAGTGGAGGATATTATGGCCTTAAAAGAAAAATGCCTTGACAGAGGCTGAAAGCTATGTAAGAAACATTTACTTACCTGAAAAATGAATTTCTACTGAAAATAGTATCTTCTCATGTCATTGAGACACATGATCTTCTCTGAATGAGTGCTTGGGAAATCATAAATCTTTGGGTTGAGGACTAAGTTGATTGTCACTCAGCTTCTTGTCATAGCAGACAGAAAGTGAGACAAGTTTTGACACTTTGTCCTCCCTGCTGCCAAAGCCTGGCTTGACCTGAAAACATCCCAGAGGAGTTATGTGATATCACAGTCCTTTGCTCCCCAGAGATGGAGACTTGGAACTTAGATTTTGGAATACAAATGAAGCTATTTTTGTTGTTGTTCATATTGTTTATATTTTATGTAAACTGGATATCATACTGTTAATTTATAAATGATTATTGATTATTGATTATGAAAAATTGTGAACCATATAGCACAAATAATAAGTTGATAAGGAATCAAAAATAGGAAGGAAAAGAAAACAGAAATACTTTGTTACATAGACCCTATAAAAATGATAAATGGAACAAAAAAATCAATTGGACTGGATAGATAGTACAGGGATTAAGCTTTGCACATAGCCAACTCCTGGTACATAATTGAGTCCCTGGTGCTGCATTCATATTATCCCCTGAGCACCCTCAGGAATGATTCCTGAGCATAAAGGTAGAAATTTACCCTGAGCACTGCCAAGTGTAATCCATCCACCCCCAAATTGGACCAATTTCAAAATATTTTTAAATAAGAAATTGAAAATTGATCCACATTCAAATTAAGCAGTTCTCTTAAACATGTAGCACTGTAGCACTGTCCTCCCATTGTTCATCGATTTGCTCAAGCGGGCCCAGTAATGTCTCCATTGAGAGACTTGTTGTTACTGTGTTTGGCATATTGAATACGTCAGGGGTAGCTTCCCAGGCTTTGCCATGCAGGCGAGAAACTCTCCGTAGCTTGCTGGGCTCTCCGAGAGGGGCAGAGGAATTGAACTGGGGTCAGCCATGTTGGCCGCTTGCAAGGCAAACGCCCTACCTGCTGGGCTATATTTTTTTTTTTTGCTTTTTGGGTCACACCCGGCAATGCTCAATGCTCTAGCCCTATAATAATAAGGACTAGAAACCAGAATTTCAAGATAAATTTTTTGAATGAATAAAAAGGAAAAATGAATGAGGAATTGAATATATGCTTTGCATAAGAGCAAATTGAAACAGGTAATATACATATGAAAAAGTGGTATACTGCCCTAGTTTGCAGAGAAATTTATATTAAAACAACAATAGAGCATTGTTGACACTACTTTAGCCACAAATTTAAAATTCTAACAAAGTGTTGGCAAGCATGCAATGCTATCAAATGTTTACACACATTCAATGCCTGTCATGGGTGAAAATTTGTAAACCTAAGAAAACCAGTTTAAAAATTCCTAGAACATTCAAACACACACTATTTTGACCCATAGATTTATTATTTTTAATCTATTAAAAAATGAATGCATACATACCATAAGAATATTTATCAGAGCACTGTTCACAAATTCCCATGAAAATATAGTAGGTTGGGGCTGGAGCGATAGCACAGTGGGTAGGGCGTTTGCCTTGCACACAGCCAACATGGCTGACACAGGTTCAATTCCCAGCATCCCATATGGTCCCCCGAGCGCCGCCAGGAGCGATTCCTGAGTGCATGAGCCAGGAGTAACCCTTGAGCATTGCCGGGTGTGACCCAAAAAGCAAATATATATATATGTATATATATATATATAAATATATATATATAGTAGGTCACTAAACCTACATGTGACCAAACAATGGAATACTTCAAATCAGTGGGAAAAGAACTTACTACATTTACCTACATCATTGTGTCTAAGTCTCTGATATCTATGAGTGATAAAATATATACTATATACTAATAGGGTTCTTTTGCATAGAAAGTTAAAAACAGCAGGACATAGCAGGTAATACATTGCTATACATTGCTTAATATTAGTAGATGATATAAGAATAATAAATAATGAACACAATTCAGAATTGTGATTTTTCTATTTTATGATTTACATAGAAATATTCTTTAACTAATGAATTTTATACCTTATAATCTCAAATATTTCTTGAAATCTGCTCAATACTTTATAAAATAATTAAAACTGTTATAAGGAGATTTATTAATCACATATTTAATAAAATTGGTTTCAATGGTAATGTGCAAAATCTGCATATTTTAGAAAGTGGAGAAGACTCAGAATCCAGTGATCTGTACCACATAAAATACTGAAAACAACTTACACAAGACATTTCTTAACGCAATTCTCTAATGGCCCCCATCATATTTAGGTCTTCTTATTTAAATGCCTACCAGGACCAAACTGCATTTTGATGACTGAAACCTGCCAAGGGGGAGAAAAAGATGGAAAGCAGGAGCTCTATGTAAAGGAGGTAGTAGATAATCTATTCCACTCAAGAATCGCCTTTGAGGAATGGAGGCTTGTGTTGTTCTTACAGAAAACATTACAATGTCTATTTTATTTCCAAATTATCTAACCTCTCACTTATTTTCAGAGTTACAAAAAGATCTGCTGGCAGCATGCAAGGGCCTTCCAATTGTTCCCAAACTACTTCCCACACTCCAGTTCTGCACTCATCCTTCCTAAGCACACCATGTCCTTTATAGTTCCAAGAAGAGTTCTTATTTACACTGGATGCAAGTCTCTGATCCGAGTCCATTCATCTTGAAGGGCTATACTTAAAACTCTGTTAACTCAGAAGTCTTCCTTACACCTCTAGGACAAAGCTATGACTGACTATATCTGTTTCCTTCTCTTTGTTCATATACATACAGGCTGTCCCTGACTTTCATTTTTTCAGTTTCTGAACAGCCAACACTTTCATGCATTATACATCGACACTCCAAAGTGCCTTTTGTATGCCAAATCCAGACTTTCATACATCAGCAGATCAACGAACATTTTGCACTAATGTGTGGTGCCACTGCCTGACAGCCAAGAGTTCTGTTTGGGCAGTCATGCCATCTTTGTCTGTAAGAGCAGGCTTTATGTAATTATTTGACTGTTTTTGCTCTCTGCCCTTATTATTTTGCCTAAATGAGCGGAAAAATAGAACAGTGATAATGCTTATAATAGTGATAAAAACATAGTTTAATAAACTTAATATAGCTTTTAAAAGATGATATGATTTAGGCATTCCCATTATGACACATCTTTAACCCCAATCAGGTTCTTATTAGATGAAAACCCAGTCAATTCTGTCTCAATTATAAAGGGAATTTTTAAGATTAAGGACCGTATAAAACACTAAAAATAAATTATTGAACTATATAAATGCAGAGATATAATTAGAAAATATAACAATATTTTAGACCTCAAGGGGGAAAGAAAACTCTGTAACATTTAATTCTGGCTTTTTCCACTTGACCATTTTGACTTTATTTTATGTTGAAGAGACCTGCTGTGGCTATTGGATTGGTTTCTTAATTGGGGATCATATTGCTTTTATTCACTCTGTCCTTGAGTTTTGATCCACTTGATCCCTCTTTTGCTCATTCACAAAATCCTAGTGCTCATACCACAAAAATACTAGTCTTGCTCAGCCTCCATTGATAAGCAATGATTTCAAGGTTGAGGTTGCAGTGAACCTGCTTCCAACAGAGATGACCAGACAATTTTAGAGCAAAGATGACATATACATAGTGGAGCAAAAAGACAAGATCTCAGGTAGAGTTCTAATAATTTTTGGCTACATATAAGGTATTATGTGTCACATGTTCCTCAGAAAAAAGATTGCTAAAATAATAATTCCTTAATAAATAAATAATAATGTATTCCTCGAATAAATGAGGAAAATTAACTCAGAATTTAAGTATGTGTCATACAAATACACAAATTTCTTGCACATAATTAAAAATCAACTGTATTTTGAGAAAAGGAGCTAAGGTATCTTTGGATAACATCTTTAAAGTGCCAAGATGGGTACATGTTTACATTGCAGGACAGTCTCTGATCCACATTCATTCATCTTCAAGAACTAAGTTTAAAGTCAACTTCACACGGAAGTCTTCCTTAAACATCTAGGACAAAGCTATTATTTGCTAATATTATTTAATAATCCACCTTTGTGATTACAGGTACTGTATGAAGAGGACTAATGATATTTTCTTCAACAAATGTTGTTTAAAAAACTGGATAGCCGCATGTCAAAAAATAAAACTTGCTCCCTATCTCACGCCCTATACCAAAGTCAATTCATGGTTGATCAAATACCTTGATATTAGAGTAGTATCTATAAAATAAATTGATGTTTTGCAGGATAGATTCAAGACTGAGTGGCATATAGTTCAGGAAGCAATTGCACCTATATCCTTGACATGAGTAGAAAACTTTTATGAGAATCAGAATGCAATATTAGTAAACCTCAAGACTTTAATTCAGTATTGTCTGAAAATTTTAACATAAATACCCCAATTGAAATATTTTAAATTAAGCATGGAATTGGGTTATTCAAAGAGAAAATTTGAGACTTACTACTTTATTTGCAAGGAACAAGCTTCTAAACATGCTAACAGTTATACATATGAGTTGAAAGAGAGGTTTATAGATCAAGGCAGTGATTTTTCTGAATACATCACAAGTCTCAAAGCATTCCCAGGGATCTGCTGATTAACCCAGTAGGATATTAATTATGAGCACATCTGCCATTCTTACTTTTTTGTTCTTTTTCTTTAAATAGGAGTGGAGTAATTCAGATCTGTGTGTATGATTAGGTATAACAAGAGTACACGATGAGCTAGATTTAGATACATTTAGGAAGTATCAAATAAAATAAAACAGTTTACTAGAAAACATAACTTTTACTGAAGACTGCATGTTTAAAGAAGGAAAAAAGTTCTTTTTTAAAAGCTTAACCTTAAAAGAAGCAGCATATGAAGTGGGTGAATGTGAAGAAATGGTTTCATTGTTTCTCAAGAACAAGAGTATTTATAGCTTTACTTTGTGACTCATCACTGTGCTGTAAAATATTTGGGGTATTACTCATAACTACAAAAAAGACATAGGGAAGAAAAGTTTTGATGTTAGGGAATAGGACTAGGTGAACAAATTCTCATTCTGCTTGTAATACTTTCATTTATAACAATTGGAAGATATCTCTAATTTTTGGCTGCTTTTCTTTCTCTGCAAATTAAGCGGATCATTTAAAATATGTGTTAAGAGTTAATCCATGTGCCTCAAACTAAAACTGTCAAAACAAGAAAAGTAGAAACTAGGCATAGGAAGATGACTCTAATAAATTCCCTATATATACTGAATAATCCAGCTTTGCAATTATTATCAGAAAGTTCTTTGGGGAGTAATGAAATCCCTCAAAGAGCATTTCCTTTAAGCATTTTTTTTCAGTAAAAGTAAGATCATTACCAGAGGAAGCATGTATATAATAAAAATAGAGAAAGTAATTATAATGGATGTGAAGATGAAGGTAATAAATATCTTCACTTAAAAAAGAATTTTTGTGTATGCATAAAACTACCAATTTTAAATAGTAATTTTTAATATGAAATAGTTAAACTCACTAGTGTTTTTCTGGTCTGCATAACTAAATAGTTCACTACAAGCTAAATTAATTCCTTAAATATTAGGGTTTTTTTTAATGTTGGATCGCTGGATTCAGAGTCCAGAGTACTAACCATTACACAGTAACAACAAAGTCTCCAATGGAGACGTTACTGGGCCCGCTCGAGCAAATCGACGAACAACGGGAGGGCCTTTACCTTTACCTTTTTAATGTTGATATGGGTTGGAGGGATAGCATAACAGGTAAAGCACTTACTTCTCTTGCATGTGGCCAACCCAAGTTCCATCCCTAGATGGAACATATGATCCTGGAGTCCTGCCATGAGTAATTCCTGAGAAAAGAGTCAGAACTAATCCTGGAGAACTTTGGTGACTCCCAAACCAAAAATATATATTAATAAATAAGAACAAATTTTGAAAGGATCCGTTTTTAAAAATGCTGATAATCAATTGCTCTTTCAATAACAAAGACAAAATATGTCAATACATTAAAAATTTCCCAGAAATACAGTTTCAATATTACCTCTCATGAAATTACAGAATTTTTTCTTTATTACTTCTTCTGATTATAATTTTGCCATATTTAATATATTTGACCCATTGTCTGTAGCAAGATTTCTAAAATTTGAACAGGAAGATGATCATCCTAACAGTATATTTGTCTAACTTTTTGGAACTTCTTTTTTCTAAATATGAGAGCAAACATTGACATATTGAATAAATAGCTTAACTGGCAAAAAAAAAGAGATTAAAACAAGTTGAAAGATTATTAAGCAGATGCTAAGGATGTACTGTCACTATCACTATCCTCCCGTTGTTCATCCTGTTGTTTGCTCGAGCGGGCACCAGTTATGTCTCCATTGTGAGACTTGTTGTTACTGTTTTTGGCATATTGAAAACGTCACAGGTAGTTTGCCAGGTTTTGCTGTGCAAGCGACATCCTTTAGGTGGCATTCCGGGCTCTCTGAGAGGTGTGAAAGAATCAAGCCTAGGATGGCTGTGTGCAAGCAAATGCCCTACCAGCTTCACTACCTCTCCAGTCCGCTAAGGATGTACATTAGTATTAAATACACATATATCTACATAAAACTGCTTCAGATTAGTAGAGCCTTGCCAGTTTCCTTTAAGATAATGAGCTATTATTGGATACAGACTTTATCTTAATGATTGCTCCCCCATTCCGCCAAGACCACAAGTTGTCCCCCGACGAGAGACTCTCTGGCACGGCCATGGCCCCAGAGGCACACAGACCTAATTCGGAACCCAGCAGCTTTTGGCAGAAATGTGAATTGACTATGCATTAAGCTACGGTACCATGCCCCCCCAGGAGGGAAAGGTTGTCTGTCTCTTCTGCTTCCACCCCCCCACCCCCCGCCCCCGCAGCATGGTGGCTGCCGCCTCAGAGCTTATTGGACAGCCAGGTATGAGCTGGTGGTGATGGGGCACCTGCGGTTCATGGGATGGGGGACGGAACCAGCACATTCTTCCTACCCCGCCGAGACCACAACTTGCCCTCCACAAGTGGCTCTCCACCATGGTCATGGCCCCCAGAGGCACACAAACCAATCTCGGAACTAAGCCGCTTTGGGCAGAAATCCCTCCAGACTTAATTAGTAAAATATCAGAAATCCAAAATCACATGACCACGGCCGCATGACATCAAATGGTCTTCATAACCAGCAATGGAAAACAAATTATTTCACGATGCATTTTCATCAGGTCTGATTGTTGGGGTAAAATCCCAAATAATAATGGTGCATCTTTTGTCGAAATAATGAATGTAATCAAAGCAGTGAGAGAGTTAAGTGGAAATCATCTGGCTCAAAGGCATGGGGAGTGGTGGAATGGCAGGTATGTTGGAGTTCTTGGTGGTGGAAAATACGCACTGGTGAAGGGACGGGTGTTTGATCATTGTATGACCAAGATATAAACCTGAAAGCTTTGTAAATGTTCTCATGGTGATTCAATAAATATAAATAAATAAAAGTAAAGAAATGTGGTGGGAAGATGTAATGGTGGTGGGATTGGTGTTTGAATATTAAATGTAACCAAATACTGTGAATAACTATTAAAAATAAAATAAAATTTACTAAAAAGGGGGAAAAAAAGATTGTTTATCCTAGGATTTGGAGCAATAGTACAGTGGGTAAAGCATTTGTCTTCCATGCAGCTGACTGACTCTGGTTCCATTCCTGGCACCTAAGCACCTAAGCACCACCGGGAGTGACTCCTGAGTGCAGAGCAAGGAGTGAACCCTTACCACTGCTGGGTGTGACCCAACAAACAAGCAAACAAATAAACAAAAAAAAATTCTAGTATAAAATTAAAAATATCTGAAGGGATTTTTAGATTCAAAATTGATCACAACAATCACAATCACAACCATGGATGCTCAGCCCCGATCCAAGTAGGCTTGAAGATCTCAGCCCCAGGATCCGTGTGCCTTTGTTTCTCTGCCGGTACCTTTATGTGTGCAGAGAGGGGTCTCAGCATGGTGGTAGCTGATTCTGGAGGTCTTCGGCTGCCGGAGCCCTGGTTGGGGTGGGGAGGAAAACTCAACCCGCTCCCCTCCAAGGGGCCCCAGCGAGGACAGCCAGGCGTGGGGGCAGGAAACTCTGAAAATCGAAAATTGATATATTCAATAAATCTATTCATTTATTGAAAAGGTCTGAAGTAATCAAAGACTGGCAGTTCTATAATACAGCTATTTTTTTAATTGAATGAGTTCTCAGATGACACATTTAGCATTCTGGGTCAAATAACCCTATGCTTTATGGCACTGTGCTGTTCATGTTAAATGTTTTGCAACATGTCTGACTTCTATATAGCATCCCCACATTCCATTGATAAACACTAATATATTGCAAAACATTATCATTCTTCCGTGGAACGAGAAGAATCAGATTGTACCAATCCACTGTCCTCCTAAAAACTATACTGGGGACAATATATAATTGCCCCTCTAATTTACATCAAACATTCTGAGTTTAAAGTGATTCATTGCAAAGCTCACATAAGAAGATGGCCCTTTAATTCTAACTTAATAGCCTCAAGGTAGTGTTTGTAAAATTGAAGGACGGATAAGGCTTTAGAAGCAAAGGCAGCAGATTAAAAGAAACTGTCTAACAGAAATAAAAGAGTAGATTTCCACAATGTAAAACTTGCTAAATACAACTAAATTAGAAACATATTGAGTTTATCAAGCAACTGCATTAGCAGAGAAACCACTACCTGTTGAAAAATCTTTCTGCTCAAGACTTGCAACAACTCTTTGTCCCCTAGCTTTCCAAAAGCAGGAAGTTTTTTGAGAAAATGTAGTTAAAGAGGGCACATTCCTTAACATCCACTTCACATGGGTCCACTCAGAACAATGGAGAAAGGAATAGAAGAGAATCATGACCTAATTAAGGAAACTCCCACCCATTCCCTGTCCTTTCTCTATCCCCTCTCTGCAGAAGACTTCCCCTTATCTGTGCAGTAGGATTTCAAATTCAATATGAACCAAAGACTGTGGATCCTTTCCAGCCCTTCCTCTTTTCTAATTAGTGTATTCTATTGTTATGATTTAGGTGGGGGCTTACATATATTTGTCTTTTAATATCATGGCAGAATTGAACTTTATTCAGAGGTATTACTGTCACATTACTTTGCAATCAACGGAGTCCTCCTTTTCCTGCTCAACAAATTTCTTTTACCAGCAGTTTTTATCTCTTACAATAGGATTAATCATTTGCATCTTCAATTGAGTCTAAACTTTCATACAAAGTTAAATTTATACCTCCAAATATTCCAAGTCCCTGCTCTTTCACTATCAAAACTCATCACCCACAAACTAAGGAGTCTAGCATACATAGTTTAATACAGTCAAAAACAAGCAAAAGAACCACAGCAATAATTAGATAAATCACAAAAGAATGCTTAGGCATATTTTATATGTAAATACACTTTCATATATGTACATGTATTTATATGTTATCATAAAATTTATTTTATTTTCTGGATTTGGTCTTTATTCAGAAAAATACTGCAGAGCCGATTCTTCAACTTCTTCTATTATAAATATCATTACTACTCTTTTTAAAACCTATCTTCCTCTATAAATCTGTACTTCCTCCTCATACTTCAATTCACCTGAATCGTAATTCTTCTTCCCTTTACTCTTATGTGAAATTTGGAACTATCTTAAAACTCTTCCCTCCTCCACTCCACAAACCATAAGCTGCACCTCTTGCCACACTCTCATTGCCTTCATACTCCATCTGTCTGTCTTTTATCACTGGTTTACATCCTTACTTGAGAATCTGAACTCATATTTAATGCTTTGCGTCTCTAACTGATTCTTTTAATCAAACTATTAACTGTGCTATTCTAATGCTTTAGAAATTTATCAATTTCTCCCATTGCCCAATATTCCATTGTTTCTTCTATTTGTACCTAAAATCTTCTTTGCTGTATATTCATTCTTTCCAATATTTTACGTTATTTCTTTTTTCTATCAATCACAAAATTGGATTGATAATATTTGCTTCTGCTCACTCAAAACAATACTTCTCATCTCATACTCCCTTGGCCTACCTATTATCTCCATATTTTTCTTTTTTTTTTTCTTTTTGCTTTTTTGGGTCACACTCAGTGATGCTCAGGGGTTACTCCTGGCTTTACATTCAGAAATTTCTTCTGGTGGTGCTTGGGGGACCATATGGAATACCGGGAATCGAACCTGGGTGCGCCACATGCAAGGCAAACTCCCTACCCACTGTACTATTGCTCAGGCCCCATCCCATATTAAGCATTTAAGGTCCATCTCATCAGATAAATGTTCGGCAAAATATTTTCTCATTTCACCAAATGGTGTTAGAGTTGATTTATGACACCAATAATATGTTTGTAATGGCACCTGTTAAAATCTTATTTATTGTGCTTTTACATTTTTAGTTACACTGAATTTATAAGTTAGTTTATAAGGAAAACTAACAAAATAAAAATTATATAAAATGAATTGGTACATAAAATTGCATTGTAGTGTACTGTACTTAAGATTCTTTCGACCCTAGCTCTATTGATATTTCATCTTTACCTGTTTTCAGAATATCACAATTGCATGCATCTGGAAATCTACCATCCCCATTATTTCTATGCTAACAGCATGCCATAAGATTCCATCTCAAGCAGGTTTGACTTCTGAGTACTAGCTATTTGGGTCCTGAATATCTGTGCTCCAGTACTTACCCATTATTGATTGTTTAGTTTCTCTGGCATTATAACAATATACTGCATCAACTCAATTCAGCCCAATCAGGAGCCACACAGAAAATATATCTACATGAATATTTTATTAAATTGATCTAAGCAAAATTCTAAAGAGATTCAAATTCCCATCTTGGTTTCTGCATATATGCCAACTTTGTCAACATAGCTACTTATCATCTATGTAGATAGATATAAAATGAATCCTCAAGGTGAATATTCACTCTAGATTTTTTTTGGCAAATTAATACTTGCCTTAAACACTACCAGGTCAAAAATCCTGATTTTAAGGAATAAACATGAATCTAAACATAAGTGTTGATATATTAGTGACCCTGAGTATGTATGCTTCAATATATATTTTTAAATATATTTACAAATATAAACTGTTCTATTTCACCCATGAATATGGGGGTTGGCACCTTCAGTTTTGAATTTCTGCACCTCTTCCCATTACAAGTAAAATATTTACCAAATTATTATTTTTTATTTGTTTGTTTGGGACCATACTTCATGATGCTCAGAATTGGCTCCAGGTACTGTAGTCAGAGATCACTCCTGGTGGGGCTCAGGGTACCGTATGGGATTGGGTTTGGAAAACAACAACAACAGCAACAACAAACCTGGGTTTGCTGCATGCAAACAAAGTGTCTTACTTGTAATATATCTCCGTGGCTCCATTACCAAATAGTTTTAGAACTAAATTGAAGGATTAGGGAAGTGGCTGTAGTGGTGGAGCATATATGTTTCATGTGCATAAATGTGCATAAGGACCTAGGTTTGATCACTGGTACCATGGATCCCCACCAAGAGTCATTTAAAAAAATATATCAGTTGGATAAAAAAAGACTAGAACATGGATTTCTGTGATCATACAATTAAATGCTTAATGCGTTCATATGAACTTTTCAGTCAGCTTAATTCAAGGAGAGAAAACCCATGAAAAATGGCTATACTTTTGTCAAATTTCTTTCTTGGATAATTAATTGTTTTGATTTGCACTGTATTGAAGAGGTTTCCAGGATAGATTCTACACCAGCAAACTTCCTCCAAATTGAGACTAGCCCTTTATTCTGCCATTTATAGGTATTAATATGTTCGTTTTTCCTTAGAAATTCTAAAATGTAGTTACTTATTCCAGAATTCATTTTTTAAAATCGTTCATAACTTATTAAAGATAATTATGATATATTGTTAAAAATCTCAGGTTGATTTTTCAGGGCTGATAGCTACAAGGGCTATAGTTACATTCTTGCATGTACAAGACCCCCGGTTTGATCTGCAGTATGCTATACTCATCTCCAGTGTTATACATACTATTTTAGATCTTATGGGACCCTTCAATTTTTATGCAAAATTAGCATACAAAACTCTGAATGCTTATAGTCTTAAATTTTTATTGCATACTATGAATAGTTCAATATCCCTCTACTTATCTTCTCTCTTTTGGCTTCCTGTGTACCATGACCCCTGTCTTATCCCCTTGTCCTCTTCCCTGTACAGGCTCCCTTGCCTTGCCACATGTTGCCTTGTGAGGTCATGTGCCCTCTCCTGTTCTCTAGGTCCGAGGTCTATTATGCGGGAATTTGTATCTGAGACTACTGGCTCTGCCTCTCAATGGCTGTGGCCCTGAGGCTTGGTCTTTCTGCTTCTGCCCAGGGGTCTATGAGGAAGTTGTCTGGCCTGTGCTCCTTTGTCTAGACTTGCTACCTGCATCTCTTAGCCACTCCAGTTGTTGATCAGACTGGGCTAGCTGTAAAGTTGGTGAGATTTAAAATGACAAATTGTCTTTGTTAGATTACCTGCCACTGTCCCACCCCCAACTTGCTGACTCTTCTAGAACATATGTACTGCTGTGGGGGTCTTCGTGGCATCCCCGCACTCCCAGAGGGCCACTTTGAAGTACTAGGCCTGAGCATCAAAGCTTCAGGCCCACGAGCTGAACAGAGAGTTCCCAGGAGCTGCTCAAGCCTCCCTAACATCAGTTGGGAGGCCCCCATCTAAAAATGAAAATTCAGGTGATCATATTCAATCTCAGTAGTCTTTTGTTTTACGATCATTATTTTTAATTTGATGGCCACACACTGCGTTCGGGACTATTCCCAGTTCTGTGCTCCTGGTGATACTCAGGGGACCATTGTGGCACTGGGGATCAAGCCAGAGTCAGTAACATGTGAGCAAGGACTGTAATCCCTGCACTATCTCTCTGGCCCAATATCTCAAAGTGTTTGAGTTGAATTTCTGAGTTTTTAGGAAGTAGGCTTAAGAAATTTACTGTTCTCGTTGTACAACTATGTTAACTGAAAAAGCTTGTCTGCCTTCATATCCTGTATTTTTCTATTCCAGCTCAATCACAAAATGAAAGAAAAACTTTGGTGGGGCAGGAGACTTTTCAAACCTTGGATAAGATCTCTCTTCAGCTGAAGCTTTCCATTTATACATCTTGGCAGTAGTCATTAGCAGTGAGAAACCTAAAGAGACAACAAAAGAAAAATGTATATGTCTTTTTCAGGAGCTTCTGAAGTGTTGAAAGTGTTTCTATTTAAAAATTTCTGACAATGATTGGCAGGATCTAAGAAAACCTCACAAGATGAGCCCCAACCTCTGAGAATTATCAAGAGAACAGCAATTGTCGAACACCTAATCCATTCTTACCACAATTGAGAGATTGCTATCTAATTGTCACTTGGTGGTCCATCTCAAATGCCACAAGAAGGTGAACAAAGCACTGATCAATGCTGACCACCTTGCAAAGGCTGCTGAACTTCAAAGAAAGGAAAAAGTTGTAATATTCTGAACAAGATTGACACAATAAAAACAAGGGGAAATTTGTATTGATTGATTGAGTGATTATTAACGGGCCCATTAGGCCAGTATCTTCCCAAGAATCTGACATCTAAAATCAAAAATAGGACAGGACTAATTTTAAAATTTGCAATTAAGAGATTTAAATAAATGTGGGGGAGAACCGAGGTGTATATATCAACCTAATTTAGTGCAGACAGAAAAATAGACAGAAATGGAAATTACAGAGTCAATTCAGAATAGACATAATGATGCCCATTTACATTTGACTTAATAGATGTTTAGAATATTAATGACCCATATGGCAAAATTTGAGACTACTGACAGTTCGAGTATTTATATACAACTTTTACTTACCAACTTTTGAACTTCATTTTTCATGAACATATACTAGGTCATAAATGTAAGAAATCATGGAGTAAAACCAAAATGTTTTCAATCAAGAAACTGAAGCCAAAGCCCTAACCAACTTGGTCTTGGCATAATCAATAGTGGCTCAATAATGGGCTGTTCTGATTACCCTAACAAATTGCCTTGAAGTTTAACCCCAAGATGAAGATCATCATCATTAGTACACAGAGAGAGAGAAACAAAAAATGAATTTTTGACCACCAAAAGTGGAATACAAATGCTTTTACCTTTACCCATCTTTGGGTAGTAATCAAGAATGAAAATGTCCTCTAAGTTGTTTGATCTGTCAACCAATTTATAGTAAAAAGTAAAGGCCCTCCCATTGATCATCGATTTGCTCGAGCGGGCCCAGTAATGTCTCCATTGGAGACTTTGTTGTTACTGTGTCTGGCATATCGAATACTCTCGGTAGCTTGCCGGGCTCTCCAAGAGGGGCGGAGGAATTGAACTCGGGTCGGCCATGTTGGCCGCTTGTAAGGCGAACGCCCTACCCGCTGTGCTATCGCTCCAGCCTAAATGAAAAAAGAAATTATTTGGAGAAGAACAAGCCTACAAGAAGGGGTGTAACAGCCATTTGCTCAAAATTTGAAATTTTAAGGCTGGAGCGATAGCACAGCAGGTAGGGCATTTGCTTTGCATGCGACCGACTCAGGTTCAATTCCCAACATCCCATATGGCCCCCTGAGCACCACCAAGAGTAATTTCTGAGTGCAGAGCCAGGAGTAATCCCTGTGCATTGCCGGATGTAAACCAAAAAGTAAATATATATATATATATATATATATATACACACAAATATATATGTATATATACACACATATATATATGAAATTTTAAATGATATGTAATAAGATATTATATCTAATCACAAATAGAGAAAGAACCATTTCTTGGTGGAAAACAAAAGATATTTAAGCACCAGATAAGTACTTAGAGATAGTACAAATATTTTACAGCCCTATAAAGAAATAGAATATACACCCAAGCTTGATCTTGCTTTTCTCTTCAAACAAGAATTCACCAGAACTCTGTTAAGTTCTGCCAGCTTTAACAGAGGTCATAAGCCCTAGTGATATGATTTGAGTGGAAGGGTTCCATGCCAGGTAAATTTAGTGGGTCACTTTAAATCTTGCCCTTCACAGATAGCCAATCAGAATAAATAATGGGATCTATTTTCTAGAGGTAGGGATGGGAGAAGATAAAAGGAAGTCCCCCAAATCTTCCCGCTGACTTCATGCTCTCTGCATATGCCCAGGCAGATTTCAGGATAAGGTAGGCCTCCAGCTACTGGGCAGACAGCATACTCAAGTGTAGACAGCTACTGAGCATATGAGTTTCGTCCACACGCACCATGGCCCAAGACCAAGGCGAGTCATGACAGGATGACAAAACTGTTGGAGTAGTTTGAAGAGGCCCAGTGACGGTTACAGAGCACAGAGATCTCTGCAGTACAGGAAAAGTCCAGGGACATGATTTCAGACCAGGAAAGTGTGCACAGGATAGAGAGCAACACAGGAACAGGACTGGGTCTTTGTCCACTGGAGGCAAGTAGACAACGTGGCATGGGATGAAGAGGTCAAATGTGGGACAGAGCAGGCAAGGGACAGCACGATTTATGTCATTCATGGGTAAAGGGAAGCCTGGACATTTGGAGAAGGACCTGGACTCATTAACTTAATCTGAACAATAAACATTAACTTTTAACCATTCATTTCATTTCATTTCATTTCATCATCCTGTTATTCGTCGATTGCCTCGAGCAGGCCCCAGTAACGTCTCTTTCATCCTAGCCGTGAGATTATATTCAAGGCTATTTAGGAGAATGAGACCCGTCATTTAACCATATGAGTTTTAAATTTAAACCATTCACAGTTTCCAAGAACCCACCAGCACAGCACAATCCACTTCCGCACTAAAATTAGTAATACCTGATTTTGAAAACTTGGTATCTTGGATTCATTAAGTGAGGGCAATGAAAAAGAGTCTACAGCTGCCATTGCATAACTTTTTTGGATTATTGCACAACAAATGATATTTTTTTCCTTTTTCATTTTTTTTCTTCCTTGTAACCTGAGCCTTAGGCCAGATTCACCTCTCTATAATACTGCAGGAATTCTTTGGTATTCAACTTTAGTTGTAATACTACTTGGCCTTCTAGACATGACACATTCTCTTGGGGTTCAATACATGTGTTTCCTGACTTTCACCTGCAGACCTTCACTAAGTTGAGTGGCTTGCAATAAGAGATAGTTTCATCAACAAGGGAAGGAAATCCAGGGACATTATGGTTTGGTAAATATAACAGCTAAGTTTCTATTTCATGAATGAATGCAAGGAGGAAGAGTTTTCTTTGAAAAATGAGTTTCATCACTTTGCAATTCAAATTGTAATGCATTGCTACAGTATAGCAACCACTGCCCTAATTAAAGTCATTTAGTTGCCATACTACATTGACATGTAAAAATGACTTAACAAAGATGAATTGCCAAATTTGAATCTTCAGTCAGGGATTTCTCGAAAACAAAGCTTGCTTTTTTTGCATTGACCAATTTACTTTAATCTTCATGTGTCTAAAAGATATAATTTCTAAAATGAATTAAATTCATGTGGCATTGCTGCAGTCTTTGCTTTTTAAATGTGCTTTTTGTGTGCAGGGTTTTTACAGTGTCTGTATGAGGTGATCAAGTACTCTGAAGGGTCCAGAGATCTTGATGTAACCTCTGAGAGGCAATCACAAACTCTGTGAACTTTTATAGTTTCAACCATTACTTTTTCAGCTCTCTTTGATGATGGTGATTCATCCTAAGGGTACAGAACCGGAAGGGATATTTTTCCTTTTGAGTCATAAAAATAGTCAAAATGTATTTTTTTAGCCATACATTTCAACATGCATAAACTCTCTGGCTGATATTTCTTGCCATTTGGTCCAACTATACTTCCTGGAGCTACTGTAAGAAAAGAACTAGTCTAATTTTGGAAGGAATCTGTCCCTGGTAAAACAATACATATAAAAAAAAGAAATTATTGAATTTAGCCAACTTTCCTAAAGCCTTGATCATAGAATCTGGTTTTTAAATAGAAAAATAAACAAAAGTTACTATACAAGACATTTTGCACTCAATATGTTTAGGATCATATTATGGAAAATACACATAATAAGCAAATTACTTTGATATCAATAAAACTAAAATCCCCTTTTCATACTCCCTTTTACATTCTGCTTTTTCCTGCCTTAGGTATACATACTTTTCTCTCATCCTCAAAATTTTTCACTGTCAATCATTTCTGTTCCAGTTATAGGCTTATTTTCAGAGATATTGAAAATAATATTTTCAAAAAAATAAATAATAATATATTCAAATATTATGATGTATCTGTCCCCTCTAGTGTGAAAAGGCAAGCTAGTCTAAAAATAATATGATTCATAACACATTTGTTACCTCTCCATGGGTATGAAATTAAATTTGAGCGAAGGTCTACTGTTCTCCACTACTGTGATTTATAACACTTCCATCAGAGAACATTGGAATTTTAAGAAGAGATTGGGTGTTTATAGTTTCCCTTTTTAATTTACAAACTTATATATACACAAAAGTGTACATATTTACAGACTCACCGCTGAATTCAGATGCTAGTAACTAAAGGGGTGAATACTCATGGAATATGCTCGACTGAAAATGGTCTCGAATCAGAACTAAGAAGCTACAGCATAAAATACGCTGCATATTATCATTAATTATTAACACTTCTGAGTCTAATACAATGGGGTTATATTTTATTGGAAAATAGAGCTAAAACTTGAGAGGAAATAATAATAGGTATATTTATAAATATAGATTAATTTCAATATTTCTAAGGGCATTTGTTATATAAGAAATCACTGACTTCTAGATCATTGATTCTTAAAGCTGTTCTTGCACCAGCAGCTGCAACATCTCCTGGGAACCTGCTGGAATGTACACTCAAAGGCCTTACCACATATCTATGGAATCAGAATCTATAGGATGAGTCCAGAAAGCTGTTAAACATTCCTCCAGGTGTGCACGTTTAAGAAACACTAAAGGTAAAGGTAAAGGTAAAGGCCCTCCCGTTGATCGTCGATTTGCTCGAGCGGGCCCAGTAACGTCTCCATTGGAGACTTTGTTGTTACTGTGTCTGGCATATCGAATACTCTCGGTAGCTCGCCGGGCTCTCCGAGAGGGGTGGAGGAACCGAACTCAGGTCGGCCATGTTGGCCGCTTGTAAGGCGAACGCCCTACCCGCTGTGCTATCGCTCCAGCCTAAGAAGAAACACTAATGTATATAATTATTTTAGGAATGTAGTGAATTCAATAGCAGCTTCACAAAATATTTTAAAGAACAAATAGTAAAAGTAATACTTAGATTTATATAGTGCTGTACAAATTGCAAATCACTTTCAATTTCATCAATTTCACTTGATCTGTTAAGATTATTAAGAAACGTACTGTAGGGATGGCATGATAGAACAGAATGTAAAGCATTTGTCTTGCTTGGGTCTTCCTGAGTTCCAACCTGGCACCACCTATGGTCCCCTGAGCCACACCAGTGGTGAGTCTTGAGTATAGAGTCAGGAATTAGCCCTGACCACCTCTAGATGTGACAAGAAAAGAAAAGAAAAGAAAAGGAAAGGAAAGAAAAGAAAAGAAAAGAAAAGAGAAAGGAAAGGAAAGGAAAGGAAAGGAAAGAAAAGAAAAGAAAAGAAAAGAAAAGAAAAGAAAAGAAAAGAAAAGAAAAGAAAAGAAGGAGAGGAGAGGGGAGGGGAGGAAACAGGAAGGGAGGGAAGGGGAAGGGAGAGGAGGAGAGGGGAGGGGAGGAGAGGGAAAATGATGTTGCTTTAAGAGCCGGAGAGATAGTCCAATGGGTAAAGATTTGATCCCAGGCACCAAATCCCCTAGCACCATAAGAAGTGACTCCTGAGCACAGAGCCAGGAGTAAACTCTAAGCAGTCGGGAGTGCCCCCTGTAACCCCACTCCCCAAAACAATGATTTACGGGGGACCTAGTAATTCTATTTTACAAGAGAAAATTCAGTTTGAAGAGGATGAAATGAATTCCTATACCTCCCAAGTTGGTTAATAGGAGAAGTAGATTAGAACCTGATCTTCAAGAAAACAAGCATGCTGCTACTAAGTATAGAAAAAGTTGATCAGAGTTAGGAACACACTAACTCAACAGTACTCACTGGCCTCCAAACAAGGTTGGAAACTCTTTAAAAATATTTTAATTAAGTAGCATTCAAAAATGCTGAAAACTGGGGTGGGAGTTGGGGGTTCTCCCAAAGGGCTGGAGGCTTCCAGATCTGAGCACTGCTGGGGGGGTCCTCCTCCATCTCCAAATGCTCAAACCCTTACAAAGTCTTTATGCTGCACACATCCATTTTAAATAGATATTCAAATTAAACTCTATCTCTGACCAAAATCAAATTAAGTTCTAAAACTAGCAAAGTCCTAATTAGGAAGTGTTTGCTGAAAAAACACCATTCACTTTTCCTCCTGCTGAAACAAAAATAAAATTAAAATGAGGAAGGGTCTCAAATGGCCTAGAGAGTTCTGTTTTCATAAAAAGCTTAACTTTGAAGGAATTCATTAAAACATTTCAAATATTCATTCTGTAATTTAATGTTTAGGAAGTAAGAATTCTTCTACCTAGAATTTTTGCTTACTGTCTGGAAGAAAGATTCCATTCTTGTTGATGAATTGCTTTTCTAAGACAAAAAAACAAAAAAACAAAAAAAACATTGCTTTGAACCTGCTTCTTTCCAGTAACTGAGCATATCATTCCCAAAACTTAAAAAAATAAAAAGTTTTTTTCTAAAATGGTTTCCATCATGACCCAATCTCTTTTGATGCATTCTTCATAATTTTGAGAGAATTTCAGGATGTTAACAAAGTTGACATATTTTAAATTCAGATTGACACCACTCGAGACAGAGGGATAAATGGTGTTTGTTCAGTAAAACTAATATATCACAGAATCTGTGAGAATGTCTGATATCTATAGAGAATTAAAGCGAAAATTAAAGCAAAATGCTGTGGAAAACATGTTTCAGACTGTTACAGATGTTCTCAGATCCAATGGCATCTCTACCAAAAAAAAAAAAAAAAAACCTGCGTGTGTGAGATGCTTCTTTGAATGACATAGAAGGACAATTTAAAAATCTTGCCCAGTATTTCTTGCACTAGGATCTAAGAATGCCTTCTGGAGAATTAAAAGTCTATAAGATGCAGTTTTGTATATTATTTGTCTTTTGGGGGGTGATTCAAAAAAATACCTTTTCAGTTAGAAGGAAACTTCTCTGAAGTGAACATTCAGAACTGAACAATTATTTTTGAAATATTTAACATGAGATTTATAAATAATTTCTTCTCAAACTAGATTATGACCTTTGCTTGCAAGCAAGTTTTCCAGGGCGAGTCCTGACTCAGTACTTTGGAGGCACACTTTGTGCTGCTCAGGAGACCAGTTGGGTAAGAGACAAAGCACTTTCCCATGTGCGAAGCATGTGTTCAGTCCTTTGAGTTATCTCCTGGGCCCCAAGAATATGTTTTTTTAAAAATTCATTTTCATCATCCACATCTGAGAAAGTTTCTAGAAATCTATTCACTTCCTAAAATCTAGTCAATGTGGGGAGAAGTGAAGCCAAGTGCCCAGTAGAAAAGTAGGATTTTAAATATAAAGGTAAAGGTAAAGGCCCTCCCGTTGATCATCGATTTGCTCGAGCGGGCCCAGTAACGTCTCCATTGGAGACTTTGTTGTTACTGTGTTTGGCATATCGAATACGTCACGGGGAGCTTGCCAGGCTCTGCCGTGTGGGCGAGATACTCTCGGTAGCTTGCCGGGCTCCCCGAGAGGGGCGGAGGAATCGAACTCGGGTCGGACATGTTGGCTGTGTGCAAGGCAAACGCCCTACCGCTGTGCTATCGCTCCAGAGATATAAATATATATGAACTATTATCTTGAAGGAAGAAAGGGTATAATGATAATGACACACAATGGCTATATTTTCATGTATTATCAGTTAAACCATGTTGAAAAATTTTGAGTGATTTGTTTATTTTTTAAAAGTGAGAAAATAAGCAGGAAATTTAGTTTTTTCAAAATTATCTATACGATATACCACTTCCTCATTTTATTATTATGTTCTCCATGGATAAGTTTACAAATGAAATACCTGTCAGGATTTTCAAGTGAGAGAGTAGGCCTTCTCTGACATCAAAATATAAATAGCTAGTCATGCTACTAGTGTCTGGGGGCAAGTCAGAACTATAGAAATAAATGATGTTGAATTTCAAACTGGAGGTATCAGTATGGATGAGTAAGAAAGAGTGTGAAAATTATATAAAACTATATATTTATAGGAGCATATACATTTTGTACTATACATACATTTTATATACAACTGTATACTATATAGTTATATGTGTATTTAGTGCATGTGCATGTATTTTCTCAAACAACTTAGTAATAATAACACTTCAGCAATGATGTCAATACCTAGCATTTATATCCTAGTTTATTAACATTTTTCTGTACTAAAAGGAAAGGAAAAGTTTGTAAAATTGATTCAGGGTTGGGGCTAAGAAGATACAAACTGCTCTTGAAATATTAGAAAGAAACACATTGTCCTTGTTCCCCAAAAGATGACATCAAAGCACACAGATACATAGACATGCAGAAAAAATAGTTTGACTAGGTTCCCATGGGCAAGATGAAGAGAAATAGTGTGCTGAAATATATAATGATATGATCTCATAATTTATTGAATTAAATTACAAACATCTTTGAGACCCATGAAATTTAGTTATTAAAATAAAGGAAATATTCATATTTACACAATATTTCAACTAATGAATGTAAAAAAATGGATTAAGAATCATAGAAATAGTACAGGAGGTAAGACTCTTCTTTAACATCAATTGACCTTGGTTCAATTTCTGAGAACAACCAGGAGTGATCACTGATCAAAGAGTAAATCCTGAGCACTGCCAGATGTGGCCCAATAGTCCCCAAACAATAGAATAATGAACTTATTACATAGAAATAATTATTTTAATGTTTGATTTAGGGGCTGTAGCAATAGCACAGCGGTAGGGCGTTTGCCTTGCGCGCAGCCAGCCTGGCCGAGCCGGATTCGATTCCTCCGCCCCTCTCAGAGATTCCGGCAAGCTACTGAGAGTATCTCACCCTGCACACAAAGCCTGGCAAGCTACCCATGACATATTCATATTCAACATGCCAAACACAGTAAAAACAAGTCTCAAAAATGGAGACTTTACTGGGCCTGCAAGAGCAAATCGTTGAACAACAGGAGGATAGTGTTTGTGTTTGTTTGTTTGATTTAGATACACAGATCAGAAATTTTAAAATTTGAGGGTGAATATTTGATGAGAGATGGTATTTGTAAAGTCGTAAACTGTCTTGCCACACATACTTATTAGTATCTTTATAGAAGAAACCTGAGAGATACCACCTCATCCAAATGACCAAAGTTAATTCACCAAGTAATGGAACAAGCAGATACCATGTACTTCCTGAGAATAATACATCATTTTATATTCCTGCTAAAAATGCTAATAGTGAAGAAATACCAAACCAAAATCAAGAAAAAAGCAACAAAATAGATAGTCTATACTTTTTTCAAACATCAAAGTCATGAAAGTCTAAGAAAAAAATTGAAATCTGCTCCAGATGAAGGTTAGATATGACTAATAAGTCCAACATGAAATTACAGTTCAGAAAACCTAAGATAGATAGATAGATAGATAGATACAACATAGGTAGGTATGTGTACACATAACATATATGCCTATAACTAATACTACTAGAGCAACTGGCAACAGTTTTTGAAAAACATTTGAAAAAATGTTTACTATTATTCATTATACATATAATTCTTTACATAATTACTATAGTATTTGCTATGTATTTATTATAGCAAATATTGCTACATAAATATTATAATAATATACTATTCCATTGTATGAAGGGAAAGTTTCCTTGATTTTCTAGAGTTTGTCTAGGTCTGAAAATTCAGATGAGATAGACAGGCTAACCAAAGAGAGCACAAAATTTGTATTAAATTATTGCTTATATGGGCACCTTCACAAGAGAATGAACCTCTGGATTGCACTATTGCACTGTCCTCCCATTGTTCATGGATTTTCTTGAGCGGGTCCAGTAATGTCTCCAGTATAAGACTTGTTGTTACTGTGTTTGGCATATTGAATACATCATGAGTAGCTTACCAGGCTTTGCCATGTGGACAAGATACTTTTGGTAACTTGCCAGGCTCTCTGAGAGGGGTGGAAGAATCAAACCCGCGTCAGCCTCATTGGCCACGTGCAAGGCAGATGCCCTACCCCCTGTGCTATCACTCCAGCCCTTATTGTTAAACTGATTAAACCGAAGCTCTGGATAAGTGAAGGGATTTTGTATACCTCATAGAAAAGCAATTTTATCAAGAATTGGCAAGGAAAGTTTGGCCTAGGATAATAAATCCTGAAAAAGTATCTAGAAAGGAAGATAAATGTTAGTATTTCTTGGGCCAAAATTCCCTATTGAAAACAATGTATTCCTTCCCCTTAGTACAAGCAGAGTCCCATTCACATAGAGAATTTATTTTCTGCTTTTAGGTAAGAGAGGTAAGATGAAGAATAACTTCTGAGTGACCATCCTCCTTCTGCCAGCTTCTCATATTTCATCAGTTTAAGATGTCCAGTATGTCTAGGTGCCAGATTTTAGTGTAAAGAGTCTGAACCACTTCCATATCAATTTAATTTTCTAATTTATATGACTTTATCCTGACCTTATTAGTGAAAATTTGAAGGTTCTGTTTTGAAGTTTTGTAAAGAAATATTCAAAGAAGCATTTTGAAGTTTTGTAAAGAAATATTCAAAGAAGCACTTGGATAAAAAGTTGACAGCAAACTCGTACATGCTCTCAAAACAGGTTAAGAGAGAAGTTCTGAATCAGAAATAAGGTTAATTACTCTACTATTATTCAAGATTTTTGTCACTATTAAATTATTTTAATATGGAAAGTTAGGAAACACATACTATCAATGTTTTAAAAATTTTGGAAACAGCAGAGAAAATTCAACTGAAAGGTATTAGCTAAGATAAAATTTTACCACAGCCTGGATGAACAGCAACAACAAAACTCCACTATTTCTCTGTAATTTAAGTTGAGGGCTGCCTGGAGGAAGAAGCCAACTTAAAGAGGGTTCTATTTTCTTCTTTCTGGGCTACTCTTCTGGAAGCTTTCTACTTGAATGCAGTTGGAGGAGACAGGCTATTCTCTGTGGGGGGAAAATTTACATTAAAGTAAATGTTAAAGTAACAAAGCATTTGTCTGTGAAGGGCATATGGTAATTTCTAACATCCCAAATGTACAAGAAAATGCAGATTTTGAACTTAGGAAATTGCTGTAAAGGGGGCAGATAGGTGCAAGAAATGTCAATTTAAGAACATAAAATTTCAGGGTAGGTGGACATTTGGCCCTTTACAGCTCTTGTAGTTGGTATGGTGTAGAGGTGGATGGAATATAAATGGGAGAGACTGTTAGCGTGAAAGTAGATTTATTCCTGAGTTTGTGTGTTCTTGAGAATTGTATGAAAGATCAGCACACAAAACTCAGATGCTTAAGAAGTTAAAGTTTATTGTACAGTACATGGGTTAAGGAACCTCCCTGATTTCCAGGCCTCCCCTTTGACCTGTGTGCAACACTTGGTCATAAGCCATTCTCTACTGAGTGCAGATTTGGAATCTGCAGCTGACACCCTGTCACCTGCATCCCTTTGCTGGAGTTTCCTACTCTGCAACCTGTCACTGAGCCTCTCTAGGACTATACCCCAGCGAGTCCCTGTTCTATGGGTTATCTTTAGTTTCTGGCCACTGCCGGATGTGTGTCCCTGCTATCCTCTGTGAGACTTGTCTGGGAATAACTCAGAGGGCAAAGAGGGTGTTTCCTGGCTAAGGACTCCTTTCTGTCTCTTACTATCTCCCACTCCCAGTCATCACATTACCTATTCTGACAGAAGAACTTTTCAGAGGTGAGATTTAAAATGACCAATTATATTAACTTATTCACCTAGAGCTCCACCATTCCACTTCCAACATAGCAGGAAAACAAGGATTTTCACAGTGCAAAAGTTAAAGGTTTTTTTTAAAAGATTTTTTTCATAGTTTGTTCCAAACTCTTCATAAATTTACCTCTTCTGTGTTCAATTTTATTTCACAAAGTGTAAAGAATAATCTCAGGAGGCATTGGTGTTATAGACAGTTTCCATAAGGGAAGCAAATGCAAAGGCTTTAAGCCTTCTCTGCCAAGGATGGTTTTCTATTGGGTAATGCTAACTAAGTATTGAACCAGGAAATGAAAAATGCAAGAGCATGGCAAAGATGTATCTTGCCATTTTTAATGGCTCCAAACCTCTAACCTTAATGAAACACATCTTAAACCTAATCAGATACTAAACCTAAGAAAAAAAGCCTTGCAAACAGAAAGACATTTCTAGCTTATTCAATAATCAACAATTTCAGATGTGAAAGTCAATCCTGGGTGAATTCAGAAACCATTGCCATAGGTAAAAGTTATTCAGGTGCTCCACAGACACAAGCAGATATTTTTCTAATCTTCAGAATTGTATATAAGTTGTTTACTATCACAGAGACAAAATTCTGAAATGATTTTCAAATATTTGGGTCACTAGAATTTACTGTCCGTTCAAGTGTGATTGTGAAAGGTGTAGTTCTTCTGCCATGTAAGGGTCAGATAGATGAGAGGCAGGTGGTGAGTGGAAGATTTTGTTGGCAGTAAGCTTAAGCAGGCTGCACAGAGGTGAACATATGTCCTAAACGCAACCATCTTGTCTAAATGGGCCCAAACAAGAGTTTTCATAGAAAAAGATATATAATAAAAGATATATAGGAAAGTCTTCTTTTAATTAGGAAGAATGGGTGAGAACAGATCAGTGATAATAGAATGAAAAATAAAATCCTCTTGTGGACTGATCCCCAGAAGCATATTCTATCTTCTCTACAAACTAAAACAAAGTGAGGGTTAGACTTTTGAAAAGTAAACTAAGGACCATCTTTAGACTTTGTGGCAAAAAATACACACATAAGAGATTAATAATGCTAATAATTTCCAGTGTTTCCTTTTAACTTTTATTTATATCGATGGTGTCTTTAAGTGGGAATATATTGCATATTTGCTTTTTATTTCATATAGCAAATTTATCTAGGATGCCTACATGAAGCTGATTCTGTCCAAAGGTACCATTCTAGGCACTGGGTTTAGTCAGCTATTAAAGAGAGAAGAGAGAGATAAAAATTGTGGAACTCTTTGGGTTAGAGTAATAGCACAGCAGGTAGGGTATTTGCCTTGCATGCCGCCAACCTGAGTTTGATTCCCAGCATCCCATATGGTCCCCTGAGCACTGCCAAAAGTAATTCCTGAGTGCAGAGCCAGGAGTAATCCCTGAGCATTACTGGGTGTGACCCAAAAAAGCAAAAAAAACTCACTAAAGTAGATACAATTTAATATTTGATTTTCTTCACTTAAAATTACAATAAAAAGATTTTTATGTCATTAAATATTTTTGTTTTTTAATTTTTAAAAGAAAACTATTTGAATAGTTACAAAACACAGTTTACATCAGGGTAATATGGCAGTTGATTTCTTCATAATTATTAGAATTATTTACATTTGAGGACTTTACTTAAGTAGGACTGAAAAGTGAAAAGTGAAAAGTCTTGGATTGTTGGCTCAGAAATCAGCCTAGAAAACCCCATTGATATCTGTCATCCTCAGAGCGCTTAGGAGATGACTCAGTCCTTTTAAAAATAGTTTCTTTTCATTCATTCTTTGTAAATATTTTTAAATGGTAGTAAATAACTATGAATATTTTATTCATTGATTATGATACATTTAACCATTTCTCTATTTCTAGATGGCTCATTTCAAGTTTTGCCCTTATAAGCAATACAGAAAAATTCTGTTCATAAATCATTAATCACATTATTTCCTTACAGTATCAATCAAGAAATGTGATTAATGTTCAACTCTTGCTTTGTACTTCCCAATTGACTCCTGCAAAGATTATAACTATTTCTATCCAACGAAGTTATAAATAATTGTGTGAAACTTCTTTACCATGAGTTTTGAACTAAAATTTGAAAACGAACCAATAAAAAGTTGGTGATTTCATGGGTTAAAATATTTTTGTTTATATTTCAAATTGTGGTTTTGTTATGAAGATGGACTTTTCTATGTTTATTAAGTATTTTCATTCATTTTATTTTGTGAATCATTGTCTTCTCTTTCTATTGGTAAAATAGTTATTGTGCATTTTTTAAAAAGACTATATGGGAAAGACAATGCTTTAACAAGGTGTTTTGAACATGGAAAATATGAAAGGTAAATTGAGTTAATCTCTATTTTCTCTTCTCTCTCTTTCTCTCTCGCTCTCTCTTACACAGGCACACACAAATACACACACACACATACATACACCCCTACACATATCCAAAAACAAGATGGAGAAGTCATGGACTACTTAAACTTCATCTTGATTTCAATTCAATATTTAGAGTAATATGAGTAAATCATTGCCTAACTAAAATGTGAAACATGTTCCACTAATATTTGCATACATACTTTAAGGGAGATACTGACTTGCAAAGTTCTTTTAGGAACAATATAACAAGAAACAGAAAATTGTTGAAAATTATGCTGTCAGGAAAATGTAGAGACATTTATACTAACAAGTATAATTTTTTTAAAAAAATTATTTTTTCCCAACTTTCATACAAGAGTTTATGTGTAACAGAATAGGCAAGTTTTGTAGTGTATTAGGATCCTCAGCTTGTGTAGTGAGTACTACACACTGGTGGAATGTGAACAAACAATTTAAAGATTATGTCACTGTCACTGTCACTGTCCTCCCGTTGTTCATTGATTTGCTCGAGTGGGCCCAATAACGTCTCCATTGGAGACTTTGTTGTTACTGTGTTTGGCATATCGAATACATCACGGGTAGCTTGCCAGGCTCTGCCTTGTGGGCAAAATACTCTCAGTAGCTTGCTGGGCTCTCTGAGAGGGGCGGAGGAATCAAACTCGGGTCGGCCACGTTGACTGAACGCAAGGCAAATGCCCTAACACTGTGCTATCGCTCCAGCCTGCTGTGCTATCGCTCCAGATATACTCATAATCTTTATGAGTATATCTATAAATGAGTAACTAATAGATAAGATATATGTTTTTAGTCTATTACCTTTCTAATATTAGATTGCCCTAACAATTGATATATTTTCTCAAGTAATAGTGCTACCTTCAGTATTTCAAGCATAGAAGGGTGGGGATGGGGGAAGGGGTAACAGAGAGATGAGTTGACATCCTGTTACTCAGTAAAGCAACTCTTACTTTCATGATGCTAAAATCTTATAAAGGAAAGTAGAAAATGTATTTCATTCAGAATTCAGAAAGGAATGAAAGGAATAAAACAGTAGCTGGGAAACAAATGAATATTATGATTTCAAGTTTGAGGCGAAGTCCATAGATTAGGAGAGGAACATAAAAAGAGGGTGCAAAAAAAGATGTTCAAAAACATGTTTCAAAAAAGAAACCTGGAGCATTATAATCTCATATTTTAAGTTTTACTCAAGTAATTTAGAATACTGTATCACTGTATCACTGTCATCCTGTTGTTCATCGACTTCCTCGAGCAGGCCCCAGTAATGTCTTCTTCGTCCTAGACCTGAGATTTTAAAAAGTGCCACATTCGAGGCTCTATCAGGGTCAGGAAAATGAGACCCATCATTATTACTGAGTTTTGGCATATTGAGTACGCCACGGGGAGTTTGCTATACTCTGCCATGTGGGCAGGATACTTTCGGTAGCCTGCCAGGTTCTCCAGAGTAAGAACTAGATAATAAGATGTCGGGAGGTGGGTTTTATAGTCTCTTGGTCTTGGCCGTTGATGGGATTACATGGCGCCAGGGGCAGTTGGTGGGTGTAATGTCTACATACTGGAAGATGGGGGAATCTGGGTGGAGGAAGCCCAGTCCCAATCTGAGCAGGCTTGGAGATCTACACCCCGGGTCCCACACACCTGGGTTCTTCTGCCAGAAAATTAGATCAATTTATATATATCATTTTGTGTGCATTGTATGTGCACGCACGTCTCTCTCTCTCTCTCTCTCTCTCTCTCTCTCTCTCTGTGCGTGCATGTGTGTACGTGTGTGTGTGTGTGTGTGTGTGTGTGTGTCTGTCTGTCTGTCTGTCTGTCTGTCTGTCTGTCTGTCTGTTTTGGAAAGAAGTTATAAATGTGAGTTATGATACTTGGCTAATATGTTAGCAAAAGAAAATGTTAGTCAAGTGCATTACATTCATATTCGAGTTGGGGGGTTATGGATAATAAAGAAACTTCAATAACTGTGAAAAAGTTTTTTTATTAACCCTTGTTGGAATACAAGGAATTTAGGTTTATCAGGTTACACCCATCATAGTGCTCCTGAGTCATTTCCATTCCTTTGTTTGTCTGTAACCACTTCTTTGTGCTCTCTTCCCCAACCAGTTAATCAGCTTTTCCCCATCAGAATCTGTTAATATGTAAGGTCAGATCGTTTTAGGACACTGAACTTGTATTATAAGTTAATATTGCCTTTCTCCTCTTTTTATGTCTTTTGAATAGTTTACTTTAATGTGTTAGGGTGCAGATCGAAATCTCCCTTTGATGACAAAGAGACTCCAGAGACTGCAAACAGCAAGCAGGGTTTATTGCAAGACTGGCTAGCCAGGGTGCCACCACCTACACAGACACGCAGGTCTGGCAGGTTGGGTAAAGACCCCGAGCTTCTCCAAAGGAGATCTTATATAGGCCTTCACTGACCGTTACAGCAGAGCCCACGCATTTCATAGCCAACAGATTTGTAATAACAGACACTTTCCTAACCAATCCAATTAAGGGTACATCACTTCTTAGCCTATAGTTTAAAGACCAGCATTTGCGTCAGTGCTTAGGAACGTCCTGGTTTTTAGGGCAGTTCTGGGTCTAGCCACATGGGTCTTGTGAGAGACATCCGGTTATCTGGTCTGACCCCCACCCTTCGAGTACCTGTAACTGAATTTGAAAGAATCCATATTAGGGCATTAAATTCTTGTATACTTCAGCTAACTTGCAACATTGCTTTCTGTAAAAATGCTTGGCTGCTTTGCACCTGGGGGGTGGGGGGGAACTTGGAATGTGAACAGGGTATAACTTCTTTCTAAACCAAGTGTGACAGGATTCAGGTGTATTTACTGTTCCTGAAATGTATTGTCTCAGTAAAGCACCCTGCAGACTTGGGTAAAGGATAACCCAGGATGCGGGTAGATTGCCCATTCCAGGAATGTATTGTCTTAGCAAAGACCCCTGCAGATGTCTTGGGTAAAGGATAACTCAAAATGTGGATGGTTGAGGCTTAATGATTCCGGCTATAACTTTGCTTGTGCTGACAATTGATGTACGTAAATGCTGATCTTTGAATCTATAGGCTAAGGAGTGAGGTACTTTTAAATGGATTGGTTAAGAAAGTATATGTTGTTACAAATCTATTGGCTATGAACTGTGCGGGCCTTGCTGTAATGGCCAGTGAAGGCCTACATAAGATCCCCTTTGAAGAAGCTCTGGGCTCTCAGCCACTGCCCACTCTGGGGTATGCTGTGGAGTCCCAGCATGCTGGTCTAAATAAACCCTGTTTGTACTCCTGCAGGAATTGTGTCTGTCTGGTCTCTCCACGCCTCCCAGGGCCAGGGACTCCCGATACCAACAAATTCCTTGCTCAGGGGCAGAAAAACAAGTTATTTTGCGATGTGGGCTCCTGTAAAGCAGATCTGAAAAAGCTTATCTAGACCTGTTCCTCGAAAAACCAGTTATTTTGCAATGCCGGTTTCTATTAAGCTAAACTAAATTAATTCTGGTGGTGGTCCATTTTGGGCCTGTCCCTCACAAATGCAATGTCCTTTTTGTATAGATACAGGAAGACAATTAATATTATGATTTGTAATTTAGGATTTAATTGGCTTTGAATAGTATTCACTCCCGTGCATCTGCTTTCTCAACTTAAGCCTCAGTTGCCCTCACTTCCTAGCACCCCCAAAATCAGGGTCCTGATGAGGGACTGGATGGAACCAGGGCAAGCAGGTAAGCTAGGTGCTACCCTGGCATAGAGATGGGCCAGGTCAAAGCGCCACGATTCTTAACTATGAGTCAGGAGTTTGATCATAGACAAATGCTGTCATGATCCAAAAGTAACGACGAGACTGGGACCCTGCTAGGGATAGGAAAGACTATCTGGCCTGAGCACTGTAGTCTGAGATCGAGATGGCCCTAAGAGAGCAATTCTAAAGCTTAAAGTATTTCTTACTGTGTCCATACAAAATGATTTATATTATGTATGTTTATATGTTGGTTGGACAAGGAGAGGAGAAACACACCCAGGGAATTCTGTTCTAGGGTGGGTTGATCTGCTAAATGAGAATCTGTCCTAGATGTAGCTTTCTTGTGTCTCCTGACTAGTTTGGATGAGGCTGAACATTTCTCCCCTTAAAACTACCTTTAGTAAATAATTTCAGTATATTGTAAGAGGTAGTTTCTCTTTTCTCACAGAAATCTCAGGTGCTAGCCAGCCCTGATCTTTGAGATGTAGATTCCAGGCTCAAGGCAGGCTAGTCTTTGGGATGCAAAGCTACTTGTTTTTATGCAGATACTTGTCTTTGGGATGTAGATTCCAAGCTGTAGCAGACTGGTTTTTGGGATGAAAATCCAAGTGCTTGTAGCTAGTGAAAGTGCTTGTGAAAGGTTTCAGTCTTGGTTTTGTATCTTCTTTCTGGAGACCAAAATTACTGGCAAGCAGATATAAAGAAAAAATGTATGTTTTGCCACCTCAATGTTCTTTCTGTAACTCCTTTTGATGACATCACTGTATTGCGCCCTTTAGAGGTACCATGTCTATATAAGGAGATTTTCTTGCCTCCCTAGGGAACACACGCTTTAGAGAACCTGGGAAGATGGTGCTGAGAGAACCCAAGAGACAGGTCCGAGAGAATGGGGACAGAAGCTGAGAGAACAGGAGAGCACGTGATAGAGAGATCCTGGGCCCCCTATGACATACACTTCTTCCATGTAATAAACTGCTACTAAGAACAATCAGCTTGGCCCTTGTTTCCTTCCTTCGCCTGCCCATCGCCATCCACCTCCCTGGAGTGGGGAAACAGCCTGAGACTACCGAACAGGGGTGGCGGGAGAGATAGGCTGCTGACTCCCTTCACTGTCCCTTTTGTGTTTACACATTCTTTTTTGTGTTTACACAAACCCTTATCATGTAAACACAGTTGCCTTGATTAAGATGTTCTAGAAAATGGGTATACTCAAGGTAAGAATTGTCCTCTGAACTTTATGCCTAATGCATTAACTGCACTCGTGTTTCCAGCCAAATTAATCAAACAGATATAAAAACTATTTAAGACGTTTGAGTGGGAGAGCCAGAGCCACTCTTTCTAGGCTCAGTCTGCCAAAAACCATTGGAGGCGTCTCTTTTTCTAATATTAGATACTACAATTGGACCTCCGCCTCCTATCTCCAGATAACTACTCAGTAGGGCCGGCTTTCTCTCGGCTTATGTGAAGATAGAGGAGAACAGGATTTGTGACATTCTGGGATTTTGCCAGGATTCAGTGGGTGGTAGGACCAAGGCTGAAGGCCAAGTGACAAATCCACAAGATAGCTGCACAAAACATGCCCGCATGCTTTTGTTGACTCAAGTGTCATATTATTTTTTTTTCCTGAGTGTGGGGGTAGAGAGGAAATAATCTACTTTTTTGAAAGTGTCTCTCCAAGAAAAATAGTTCCAAGTTGAGGCTGGAATACTGTGAGGAAGGGGAAAAAAAAAAACCTAAAATAAAAAGCTGAGCTGTAGTTCATTAACTTTAATTGGTTTTTGTTGCCTCTCTCCTCAGGTTTTCTGGATCTTTCAGCCATCTCCTCCCCCAACTCTCTGCTTCCCCTTCTTCTACCTCTCGCCTCCTCCCCCTCCAATCTGGCTTTCCCTCCTTCCTGGCAGCATTTTTAGCTTTAATTTGATAGTAAAAAACGGAATCCAAAGTTACAGAATTCTTCAGATTCAACTTCTTTGAAAGAAAAAGAAGTTTTTGAAAAAGAATAGATATCTCAAGTTATAATTCAGCACTCCTTCAAAGGCATGCGGCATTGCACATGGCAGATGCTTTATGAAGGTGAGGTGGATACTCTGAAAGCAGGAAATCATCTGTCTAAAAGCGTTCTTCATAGGACTGACTTAGTAAAGGCACTATTCTGGACCCTGCAGAGTAATAGGGAACAAAACCAAGTTCCTATACCAGTTGAACTTAATTTATTGGGAAGAGAGGCAAAACCAAATGAACAACCTATGTATTAAAACCTGTCAGTGGAAAATGCTGTAGAAAAGAAACAAACAAAAAACTGGAGGAATAACTTTAAATGATGCGTGCTGCTTTTGAGAGTTAGTCAATAAAGGAAACTCTGAGAAAGTTATCTAGCAGAAATCTAAAGAAAAACTGGGTATCAGTCTAAGTGACCTTCGAGGAGAACAGTTCTTAAACAAGGGGATATATAAAAAGGCCAATATATTTGTCATGGAATAAGCAAGGAGGCTATAAGAGAAAATAAAGTCGGACGAGAACAGTGCAGTCTTCTGCCCCAACGCCTGGCTGTTCCTCGCCGAGGCCCCTTGGAGGGGAGCGGGTTGAGCTTTCCTCCCCACCCCGACCAGGGCTCTGGCAGCCGAAGACCTCCAGGACCAGCCACCACCATGCTGAGACCACTCTCCGCACACATGAAGGTACTGGCAGAGGGATAAAGCCACGTGGGTTCCGGGGCCGAGATCTCCAAGCCTACTCGGACTGGAGTCGAGCATCTTCCACCCAGAACCTCCAAATCCCAGTAGGCGGGGGTCACACCCACCACCTGGCCCCCTGGCGCCGTGTAATCCCATCAACGGCCAAGACTCAGAGACTATAAAATCCAGCTCCCGGAACCGTGCAGCCGCATTCGCAGACGTGCGACGTCTTATCAGGACATCTTTTTATGACATCTTATTATCTCATTCCTACTTTGGACAAACTTGCAGGCTATCGAATGTAGCCTGCCCACAGGGCAGAGTCTGGCAAACTCCCCGTGGATTACCAAATATGCCAAATACCAGTAACAATGACGGGTCTCATTCTCCTAAAGAGCCTTGAATATAATCTCAGGGCTAGGATGAAGGAGACGTTACTGGGGCCTGCTCGAGGCAATCGACGAATAACAGGATGATGAAATGAAATGAAAATGAAAGTCGAAAATAGTTGAAAGGAAAACAGACAGTTGAGCAACTTTTACATTTATCTTTCAAATTTGGAGAATTTTGTATGAGTAATCGATAATAATCATGAATTTACAGCTTCTAAGCGGCAATTTTATTGGCATGCCCTAAGCATTTAATTGTAGAATACAGAGATCTCCCTATCCCAAAGTTCCCAATTGGGTCATCACACATTAAAGTTATTTCATTGTATAGTCTAAGCCAGATATTAAGGGCTAATTTAGATTGAGGTTTGGAAGAAGTATAGCTATATTTCGTTCATATTCTTAATTTGCATGTTGTAATTCACCTTAAATTGATTTACCTAACAAAGTGAATTTGCATGACTCATACAGCTCCTTCATCTTGTACTTCTGATGTTTTTCTTAAGGTTAGAATGAAATTCGTTCAAACAAGACCCAGGATTATCTGTTTATATTTATTCATATTCACTGTAGCACTGTCTATCCATTGTTCATCGATTTGCTCAAGCAGGCACCAGTAACGTCTCCATTGTGACACTTGTTGTTACTGTTTTGGGCATATTGAATACGCCACCGGGAGCTTGCCAAACTCTGCTGTGGGAGCAGAATACTTTTGGTAGCTTGCTGGGCTCTCCGAGAGGGACGGAGGAATCAAACCCAGGTTGGCTGCATGCAAGGCAAATGCCCTACCTGCTGTGCTATCGCTCCAGCCCATATTTATTCATATTAATTATAATAAATGATTCATATGAGATATGTGCCTGCTTTTATATTCGTACATGTCTACTTATATAGTATGCATACATATCTATTTATATAAAAAGAAATATCTGTAGTGTTTGTGTCTATCTATGCCCATATCTCTACCCTATGGAAACTAAAACATGGCATTTTTCATTCCCTATGTTTGATATTTAAAACATGCCCTTAGAAAAATCTAAGCACCTGCCTTTTTTAGACATATTCAGAATTCCCCACATATATAGATTTTGTTTTAAACCAAAGCAAAAACAGAAAGGAATGCAAAATTGCTTTTGGGTCCACTGGATGATTTCCATTATCCTTGACTTATTTTAAGCTCAAGGCACACACAAGTGCTAATTTTCATCACTAATGTAGTACAACCTGATCTACCCAGGCAGAATTGCACCTAAGCCTCAGACTTAATTCAGTGCTTCCTAATAGAAGCGGGAGCCAATTTTGGAAGAGAAAAGTTTTGGAGAAACAAAATACTGCAATAATGACTATGCAAAGTGTATTTTCCTAAAACTAGAAAAACTGATTTCTAATCTAAGTGTGTGATGATGAGAAGGTGTATGATACTTACTTCTCTGATTCTTGGTGTTCTCACCCACAAGAGCAACATAAGAATGTTATGTTCATGATTTTGAAAAACTAAATGGTATCATTAAACTTACATAGATTCCAATGAGATTTGAAATAGATCCTTGACTACTAAATTCATACCATTCACCTATTCTTGGTAAACATAGAGGAACTGGTGGGATAGTACAGTCGGTAGTGTGCTTGCATCACATGTCATTGACCTGAGTTTGATACGCTGAGTAAGTCAGGAGTAAGGCCTGCACACTTTTGACCCCAAATAAAAATAAAATATAGGTTAAAATGACAATTATTCTAGGTAGAAATAGATTTTAATGTTATAATAATTTACTCTGGAAAAAGCAAAACAAAGTGTGAGTTTATTTTCTAAAGAATAAAACAAAATAACTAGGAATCATAGGTAAAGGTAAGGTAAAGGCCCTCCCGTTGATCGTTGATTTGCTCGAGCGGGCCCAGTAACGTCTCTCTCCATTGGAGACTTTGTTGTTACTGTGTCTGGCATATCGAATACTCTCGGTAGCTTGCCGGGCTCTCCAAGAGGGGCGGAGGAATCGAACTCGGGTCGGCCATGTTGGCCGCTTGTAAGGCGAATGCCCTACCCGCTGTGCTATCGCTCCAGCCCTAGGAATCATAGAATAAAATTAAAATATAATCCATAAAATATAAATTTGAAGGTACCCAAACTAATTTAGATTGCTGAGAGCAAAATAAGAAAAGAAATCCAAATAGTTCAACACTTGGGAATCAAGGAAGTTCTATCAAAATGGCAAGAGTAATGTGAAGTGACATGCACCTGGGTTTCAGTGTGTGAGAACCCTCATACTGAGATTAGTGGCCTTATCATTAAGAAATGGAGACATAAGAAAGTAGAGAGAGAGTGTGGGGAATATTATCTGCCATGGAGGCAGTGGGAGGGTGGGAAAGCGGGGGTATACCATAGAGATTGGTTGTGGGAAATGTGCACTGGTGGAGGGATGGGTGTTTGAAAATTGTGTGATTGTAATTCAAACATAAAAGCTTGCAACTATATCTCATGATGATTCAATAAAAAAAGAAAATATTAAATAAAAAATCATGCACATTAAAAAAAAATCCTACATGATTGGGAAGGTTACTTTTTATCACCTTTTCTTAATTATAAGGGCACTAAAATAATAAAGAAGCTATCTGAATGCTAGAAAGAAGGATCTTGCCAAAAACGGATTATACCCTCTTTATCTTGAACATCGACTTCTTCAGAACTACAATAAGTGAGAAATAGTTATTATTTTAAACCACTGAGTGTATAGCATTCCTTATTTTTCATAGTTGATCGAGCAAAGTCACACCCATTGCCATACTTCCATAATGTTCTACATAAGTCATTGTACCTAAGCCATTGTATTGTGTTTTGAGAGAAAGAGAGAAGAGGAAGGGAAGTTAGAGACTACAAATTCCATATTTGAAAAGATAAGGGAGAAGAGAGTAAAGGAAAGTTGAGAGAAATTTCTGTAGGATGATGCTAATTTCTGTAGGACGAAGAACCTCCGGCTCCGGGCACATCTCTTTGATTCCACTGTTCTTCCTGCATTAACATATGCCTCAGAGACCTGGGCCCTACGCAAACAAGATGAGAACGCTATTCAGGTCTCCCAAAGAAGAATAGAAAGAGCTATGCTTGGAATATCACGTTTCACTCAAGTGAGAGAAAGAATCCGAAGTTGCGACATCCGTCGACGATCAAAAATCAGGGACGCTATCTCGTTTGCCAAGGTGTCAAAAATCAGATGGGCTGGTCACGTAATGAGATTTAAAGACGACCACTGGACTAGAGCTGTTACCGACTGGATTCCACGGGATGTCAAAAGACTGGGTGGCCGCCCACCTACCAGATGGTCAGACTTCTTCGTCAAGATCATGAACGATCGGTTTGAGGCTCTTCATGTTCCCAGAGCAAACAGATGCCATTGGGCTACACTAGCACGCGACGGGGACAAATGGAGACGTTACTGGCGCCTGCTCGAGCAAATCGACGACTAACGGAAAGTTAAGTGATTAAGTGATTAAGTGATGCTAATAACACCAAACATTAGCCAAGCAGCACAAATGCTGGCCTACTTCGACTGTGAGTGTAGAAAGGTCGGACTGCAGCTGAATCTCACGAAGACAATGTTCATGAGAAACAGACTCGCTCCTGACATTCCATTCGCTCTCAACGAAACAAACATCTCTGAATGCAGCAGTTATGTGTACCTAGGTCAAGAACTAAACATGATGAATGACCTGGCACCTGAGTTGCACAGGAGGAAGAGAGCAGCATGGAATGCCTTCAAGAGCATTAAAGAAATAGCTAAGAGGACGAAGAACCTCCGGCTCTAGGTACATCTCTTCAATGCCACCATTCTTCCTGCACTAACATATGCGACCTGGGCCCTACGAAAACAGGATGAGAACGTTGTTCAAGTCTCCCAAAGAGGAATCGAAAGAGCTATGCTTGGAGTATCATACTTCACTCAAGTGAGAGAAGGAATCCGGAGTTCCCACCTCGGTCGACGATCAGAGAATCAGGTATCAGGGACACTGTCTCATTTGCCAAAGAGTCAAAAATCAGATGGGCTGGACACATAATGCAATTTAGAGATGACTGCTGGACCAGAGCCGTTACCAACTGGATCCCACGGGATGTCAAAAGATTGTGTGGTGGCCCACCTACGAGATGGTCTGACTTCATTATCAAGACCCTGAACGAACATTTTGAGGCTCCTTGTGTTCCTGGAGTGAGCAGATGCCATTGGGCTACACTATCATGTGACAGGGACAAATGGAGACATATGGGCAAATTGATGAGTAACGGGATGTCAAGTGATCAAGTGATGCTTTAGAATTTGTCTGTTTCTGGAAACATGAAATCTCAGCAAAAGTTTTTGTTACCTTTCATTGTGGTGGGGTGCATGGAGAACCACAGAGTAAGATGGTTGCCACAGGAGGCAATGCGACTTCTCTCTCAAGTGGCACTTGTGGCCCGCTCCAGTCTTGCCAGTGAAATGCCTGGGAAGAGCAAACGGAATTCTTTCTTTTATTCTTCTGGATTTTGGACCATACCCCTTGGAACTCAGAACTTACTCCTGGCTCTGCTCTCAGGAATGGCTCCTGGTGTTCTCCAGGTATTGAACCCTGGTTGGCGGTGTGCAAGGCAAGTGCGCTACTGATACCCATTTTTCTCTGGCTCTGGGGCAGAACTCAGGACTATTTCTGGAAGAACGCTTTGGGCTCTCAGACATGGCACTGCTGCACCGAGGCAGCCTGCTCCTGAGACCACTTTGCTCCAAACTGAGTGAGAACTGGCATTACTACAGGAGATTTGGGAATCCGGGATCCTCTGGCTGAAGGGAGATTACACTCTTTCCCAAGAAACAATACTGCTGCCCAGATTTCCCTAGTTCGTTGTCTGTTCATTGCCTGCTATCAGTTTCCGAAGCAGACTAGTAATGAAACAAATAAATTGTATTTAAAATGGAGTGTGTGTGTGTGTGTGTGTGTGTGTGTGTGTGTGTGTGTGTGTGTGTGTGTGTGTGTTTCGGGGAGGCGGGTGAAACCCTTTCAAGAGAGAATGTGTGCTTCTCTAGAGGGAGGAGAGCCTCGTAAACGGGAAAAAGTTGGATATCCAACATAGAGGACTTGGGTGACTCGCAGAAACGGAATGTGCACCCCTAACTTTTTCTAAAATAGTTTCATATTTTTATTGGGGGGGGGAATGTTAGGGCACACCCAGAGATGCTCAGGAGCTGTTTCCTGGCGCTGTGTTCACAAGTGATGGGTCCGCGCAGTACTAGAGCAGATTGGGCGTTTGCCTGCCACGCAGCTGACCTGGGTTAGTTGTCCGCATCCCATATGGTCCCCACAGGCCATCAAGAGAGATTCCACAAAGTGTGAGCAAAGAGCCAGAAGGAAAGCCTGAGCACCTCCGGTTGTGGTCCAAAAACAAAACAAGGGAAGAAGTAATCCTTGGCGGTGCTGGGGAGACCAGATATGGTGCCAGGGTTCAAAACAGGGGGCAGCACACAGGGCAAGCACTTGGCCCCTATACTATCTCTCCTCCTGTCAGAACTGGTTTTGTTGGCCTTTCCAAAGTTCTGAACTTGTCTTGGTCTGCAGTTTGAATCCATTGTTGGGGCGTTGCCAAGGGAAAATGATTTGGCCTTTTTAAGACTTTTTTTTTAATCAGGGTCTTTTGTTTTGGCTGAAGTTTTTTTCTGCCTGTGCACAGATATCACCCAGAGTCTTCTTAGGCCTCATTTCTACTGAATTAGCTCCAGAGACCTTGTGCCTTTTAGACTGGAGAAACTCCTTGTCACATCTAATCTTTTATTTTATCTTGGTAATTGCCAATAACGTGTGTGTCTACCCTGCCCTCCCTCCAACAACTTGACTATCTACTTGTCTTCAAGTAAAGGAAAACAAGGAATTAACTACAGAAACACTGAGCTTAAAAAAAAAAAGTGCCCAAACCCAAGAGGCTGATGCTTGCATAATTTATCTACCTCTGAAATGCTCCCTTCCCTGTGGCAAATGGTATATAATTGCCAGTATGAGTGTTGAATTTGTAACCATCACTGTCATCCCGTTGTTCTTCTATTTCCCACAACAGGCACCAGTAACGTCTACATTCATCCTAGTTCTGAGATTTTAACAAGGGCTACATTGGAGCCTCTTTCCGGGTCAGGGGAATGAGACCCATCATTGTTACTGGGTTTTGGCATGTTGTAACCATATGGAAGAGAAATGGTCATAGGTCAAAGCTTTGAAATTTTGAATATTTGTCCAGATACTTTTAAAAATAATCTTCCATACTACTATCTCTGTGACTCAATCTCCCCTAGAGTTTTCCTTGTAAAATCTAGATAAAGTTTCCCTATTTTATTTTTTCAAGCCAACTCTTAGTTTCTTTGATCTTTTCTATAGTCTTGCTCATTTTTCTCATTTAGATCAACTTGGGCTGGAGCAATAGCACAGCGGTAGGGCATTTGCCTTGCATGCAGCCATGTTGAACCCGAGTTCGATTCCTCCGCCCCTCTCGGAGAGCCCGGCAAGCTACCGAGAGTATCTCGCCCGCACGGCAGAGCCTGGCAAGCTCCCCGTGACGTATTCAATATGCAAAACACAGTAACAACAAAGTCTCCAATGGAGACGTTACTGGGCCCGCTCGAGCAAACTTGCCTTCATAGTTAGGTGCTCCAAGTTAGGCAGGATAAATATTTATAATAAGGACTCTCTCTTGATCAGTTAGCCACATTTACTCTGACAAAATGACCTATTTTGCCTCCTTTTAAGAGTCTTTGAAAATTGGTGTCATTGACATAAAAATAGCTAACCTTGCTTTCTTTGGTTTCCATTTGCATGGAATAAATTTTTCTATCCCTTCCCTCTCATTCTACACGTGTCATTAAAACTGAAGTGAGTCTCTTATAGGCAGCATATTGCTTAGTCTTATATTTTTATTAGTTCAGTCGCTCTGTGTCTTCTAATTGTATAATTTTGCCTATCTACATTTAAAATAACTACTGATAAGTATAGACTTTCCATTGGTGTTTTGTAATTCTTTTTTTTCCTTCCTATCTCTTTCTCTCTTCTTGTGTGGTTTGATGCTTTTTCTGTAATGATATGTTGAAATCCCTTCTCCTTATCTTTTGTATATCTATTATAGGTCTTTATGGTGTAGCTTACAAAAAACATTGTATCCTTGCCACTTTAATCTTACATGGTGGTTAAGGTTGTGCCAAGTGCCTCAGAGTGGTTGGCTTGGGGCAGTGCGCGGGTCAGGCTGATTAGCATCTGAGACCAGAGGCACCGTCTAAGGGCTTATGTAATGAAGCTTCTTTCAAGGAAAGACTGGGAAATTGAATATTTGCCTGCTCTCTCTGTGCTGAGCCCGTATCTGCCGAGAGGTACGATGTTTTATTTAAAAGTCTAGTTCTTTTTGCTAGAGTCTTGTGGGAATCATGAAATCAAGCACCACTTGTGATCAAGGATTTAGGTAGCTATCATTTGGGTGGGAGCCCTAAGAGTGGGGTCGTAGCTGTGTGGAAAGCCCATCATAATGGTTTGATTTTATTATTGGAATAACCAAAGGGAAGATGCTAGGGAGGTGTCCATTGGCTTTTCTGCTCTTTGGAGAGGATTATAATCAGCCTTTGGATACATGATGAATTGGGCTCCAGACTTTCAGGCAGCCACTGAAGTATATAATCAAATTCTTTTTAGAGAAAGACTGAGAGAGGCATTTTTGCCTGCTCCTTCTGTGCTGAGCTTGTGCTTATTCTGTGCTTGCTATAGTCCTGTGGGACTCCTAAATGCAAGCCCTGATGACCATCTGAGCTAGGTGATTTGGAGTCATCCTTCAGGGGGCAACCTCAAATGCTGGTGTGCTAAGTACACAGTCAACTTCCAGAGAGATGCTAGCTAACTCTGCCACTGAATCACACCAGAAAGAGAAGCCATTAGAAGCACCCATCAGTCTCTCAGCATTTCATGGAAGGACACGGTCAGTCAAAGGATGATTGCTTCTAAGTTTCTTATGTGTTTTCATTTTCAGGATCACACCTGAAACTTAGCCTCTGGTACTTAATGGCTACACCAAGCTCAGTGCTCAGGGTTCACTCCTGGCTGTGTTCAGGGGATGCAATGCCAAGGATTAAACCCAGGTCACATGCAAAGATGACACAAGGTCTGTGCTCCAGCCCAGTTAACAGCTCTCCAACCCAAAGATTGCAAAATTGAAATTAAATCTGTCATTGACTCAAAGCTTACATGCATTACTCTGTCAGGGAATCAGAAAAATCGGATTGCTCTGCCCAAAGTCCTGAGAGGATCATTCTGCCCGGCTCTTATACACCTAATAAAAATGGTTCCTTCACTTTTTATACTGCAGAGGGCCTTGTGAATGCAAACCTCATTGATTTTACAGATATAGGTGTTTGGGCCCATGCCTGCGGTGGAAAATATTAAATTTTGAAATGCTATATATTCAGTTCAAATCCTTCTTTTTTCAAGGAGAGGCTGAGGATCTGCCTAGGATCTGACCAGAGTGTGTCTCATCCTTACCTATTTCAACATGGGTCTTTTCTCAATTTTCCAGTGGGCAGTAGTCAGACAGTTAGCTTATGAATTATTTCCACTGAAATTTTTAATGGTAAAGCTGTACTACTGGTGGGTCTGAGGGAGGAAGGAAGCTCAGGTGCCTCCTATGGAACCGTCTTTTAATCCTACTAAGGGTTGATGTTTACCCAGAACTCATGAGTTTCTTAGAGTTTCTGATTTTATTCCTTTAGTCAATTTATGTGCCATTTTAAAAAATGTGATACACATATTCATTTCCTCCATAAATCAAATATTATAAACATACCTATTTGTATGTCAACAGTACCTTATAAAACAAGATGCTAACATATTTAAATCAAAATATTAAGAAAAAATATAAAAGAATCCCTTCCCAAATTTGCAGCCCAATTAAGGAGATAAGATCACTACAAAATATTTATGCTACAAACAGGTTCATTCCTAACATTTGCTGGACCTAAGCAAGAGTACAAATGAGGGCCCACATGCCATATGTCTAAATATTTAAAACTTATAAACTAAGGAACAAACAGTTTAATATAATGTTTCATTTTTCTAATTTGCAAAGATACCTTTTTAACAAAGACTTCTGGGTTCAAGTTTAGAAATCCTGAATTCTTTGGAGTTCTTACTAGAAAATAAAATCACAAAGAAATTACCCTCTAGGGAAATAGTACAGTAGGTGAGATAGTACAGTAGAAATACTGTACTACAGTAGGTGAGATAATTGCCTTGCATATGATCAATCCAGGTTTGATCCCCTAGCATTCCACATGGTCCCTTGAAGTCCTTCTAGGTGCAATACCTGATCACAGAGCCAGGATTAATCCTGAGCACAGCCAGATGTAGCCCAAAAACCAAATATTTAATCAATTAACTAATTAATTCCAAAGAAATTACCTTCTAGCCCTGGGCCTATAGCTATTGTCTTTTTTCATTACCTTATCCACAACTCTTTATTTTATTCTGTTGGACCTTTAACACATGACACCAAAGGAAGTAGATCTAAGCTTAGTTATATCCTCTTTATTCCTCAGACCTAGTGGTACTCAATTTAGTTGTATAGACTAATATAAGATACAAAAATCCAAGCAAAGAACCCTAGGCAATAATTGGTAAAGGTGAAAGCAATTGGGGTAGAAAGTTCTATATACCAGGTATTTAGAGCATAATTTGGGAAGAGAGGGATGTGAGGGGATGTGGTTTTTGGGTGGCACATGGTTTTGACCACATAGATCTCAGCTATAGGAGGTACAGAGACATTTTTTCTTCCTTTCTTTTTTGTTTGTTTGTTTGTTTGTTTTGGGACCACACCTGGCTGTGTTCAGGGTTTATGACTCTGCTCAGGGATTACACCTGCAGGCATGTGGGAGACCATCTAGGGTACCAGGGATCAAACCCAGGTCACTGGCATACAAGGCAAACACTCTACTTGCTATACTATTCCTCTGTCCCCCAGAGATTTTTAAATTTCTCCTGGTGTCATGGTTTCATTAACTATAGTTATAGGTATCCACAAAAGGCTAACACATCTTTCGAATGAGGGAGTACATTCTTTTGCAGAAGTGGGGAAGTTTTCAGAGAAAAGATGGCATTTGAGTTGGGTCTTACAGCAGGAGTGGGAGTTTGCCAGGCAGAGAAAGGAGGGAAGGGCATTCCAGGAAAAGAAACGGCATATGGGAAAACACAGTGTCTGAAGAATGGCATATTCAGAGAAAGGCAAGAAGTTCCTTGTGGCTGGAGCGTAGGGGGCATGTGGGAGATGAGAAGAGATGGAAGTGGTGGAGTTTGTTGAGGGTGAGGTTGTGGCAGCTTTGATCATGATAAATGCTCCCTCAGAGGTCCCTGGAGATTATGCAATGATAGCAGAGTATAGTCTTCTCCAGCCTTGAGATTTCATAGATAATTACTGGAGGTGTTCAGTAGGACCAGGGAGCAGTTAGCTGAAAGGCAGTTGGATGCAGAAAACAGTGAAGCTTAAGATCCTTACTTAAACACTGAGTCTACACATGAATGCTCTTAGTTGCTTCGAGCTTGCAGAACTGGATAAGGAACATGAAGAAGAAAGAATAAGGTTCTAAATGTAAAGTCAAAGTGGTAACAAGGAGGATGGGGACCTTAAATAACAAGGCTAAAGTGAAATTCAGTAGGTCTTGGCTCACTGCAAAGGCAAAGACAAGTCTGAAGATAACACAGGCTCCAGGCTGCTTATGACACGGTCAACCAAGATGAGGATCTAGGAGAGGCACAGCTTTTTGGAACCAACAAAATTCATTTCATTCCTACAACATTGTCCTCTATGGAAATACATGTCAGTTTCCAACTTAAATTCAGAAATCTTCAAAAGTTGCATTTTTTCCTTTGATCTTCAAGCTTCTCTGTCCTTGTTCTTTTTAATTTTATCGAATCACCATGAGATAGTTACAAGCTTTTGTGTTTGATTTACAATCACACAATAATCAAAAACCTATTCCTCCACCAGTGTACATTCCCCACCACCAATCTCCCCAGTATACCCCCCTTTTCCCACCCTCTCCCTGCCTTCTTGGCAGATATGATTCCCCATCATCGCTCTACTTTGGGGCATTATGGTTTGCAATACAGACCCTGAGAGGTTATCATGTTTGTTCCTTTATCTACTTTCTGCATACATATCCCATCCCGACAGATTCCTCCAGCCATCTTTTTCTTAGTGATCCCTTCTCTATTCCAGCTGCCTTCTCCCCTTTGCTCATGAGGCAGGCTTTCAGCTATGGAGCAATCTTCCTGTCCCGTGTATCTACTATCCTTAGGTGTCAGCTTCATGTTATATTGTTTTATACTCCACAGATGAGTGCAGTCCTTCTATGTCTGTCCCTCTCTTTCTGACTCATTTCACTTAGCATTATACTCTCCATGTCTAGCCATTTATAAGCAAAGTTCATGACTTCATCTCTCCTGACAGCTATATAGTATTCCATTGTGTCGATGTACCAAAGTTTCTTTAACCAGATGGGGAGAAGAAATGAACAGAAGTTTCCTCAAAAAAGAAATACAAATGGCCGAAAGGTATATGAAAAAAATGCTGCACATCACTAGCCATCAGGGAGATGCAAATCAAAACAAGGATATATTATCACACACCACAGAGACTGGTACACATTCAAAAGAACAAAAGCAACCAGTGCTGGTGTGGATGTGGGGAAAAAGGGACACTTTTTCACTGTTGGTGGGAATACCCACTAGTCCAGTTTTTCTGGAAAACAATATGGACAGTCCTTCAAAGACTAGAAATTGAGCTTCCATATGACCCCAGAATACCACTTCTGGGAATATATCCCGAGGATGCAAAAAAGCACAGTAGAAATGACATCTGTACCTATATATTCATTGCAGCACTGTTTACAATAGTCAAAATCTGGAAACAAGCCAAGTGCCCTAGAACAGATGACTGGTTAAAGAAACTTTGGTACATCTGTCCTCATTCTTGATAGGCAATAGCCATGTCTTACCTTTGAGTACTCAAATCTCTTGAATGAATGTAGCTCAAATCATTCTAAATGTTACATCTGCATGGTTAAATAAGAAACTGAAGATTCTCTTTTCAATTCAAATTTGTGGAAATAAGGAATAAACAAGGTAGAATTTTTTTCTGGATGTTTAATGGTTATAGTCAATCACTAGAATGGTCAGATTTGACCACAAATAAAAATTATAACTGCTACAAGTCTACAAAAGAGACTTTTCCATTTCTTTCTAAGTCTTTGACTAGTTTTATTTATTTTTTTAATTTTTTATTAAGGCGCTGTGATTTATTTCATTGGTTATAATAGAGTTTCAGACACACAATGTTCTAACACCAATCCCACCCTCAATGTCGATTTCTCTCCACCCATGTCTCCATTTTCACTCTCACCCTCTCAGCCGACCTCCTTCATAAGCGAATTCTTAAGTTTTCTTATTGTAGTTTGGGCCTCATGCTTTTAGCATTGTTAAAGACTCCAGAAGAAACTTTTATAGCCAGCTCAGTTCCTGAGAGAATGACTGAATAGACTGACCTAGAAAGAAGCTTTGCATGTTTGGCCAAGCTCTGGAAGCAATCCTTGAGCAGGTACCAGGCAAGTCCCAGAGTAAGACTAAGGGACAAAGGACGCAGCTGAGATGGGCTTTGTGGGATTCTAAATATGTGCCTCTCAAACTGTCAGTCTGGTCCCAATTGGTGACTACTAACCATGCAGGCAATGATAACAACAGCATCAAATGCAATAAAAACAGTATTAACCTGATAAGGAAGATAGCAAGAAGTGGGATACAGATATATCAACACTGATTGCTTTCTGCTTAATAGAACTATTTTTTTATTAATAGAAATATTTTTTAACACCTTGAGTTATGTAGATATGTGTGATTGTGATTGCCAAATTAAAACATCATAAGAAAGGCTTTCTTTCTTAAAAGAAATAAAATAAAACTTCTTCCAGGCATCTCATCAAAACCAAATAGTTTTAAAGAGATTGCTTAAGAGCCTAATTTCTTTTTTTCCCAATTATATAAATGTATTAAGGAGATTCTCATGACTTTAAAAATTATTTTATTCCTCCATTTTTAGGTTGCTAATTAATTCAAGCATTTTTTAAATTCCAATAAAGACATATTTTCAGAAAGACCTCAATTATTTGCTCTTCCTTAATGTTTTCCATTGCAAGGATTAGAGGTGATAAATCACATTCAGTTTATCTCCTACGGTTTCTTCTAGCACGTTGTCAACTCCCCTCTCACCCTCATGTGCACACCCCCTGCGTAGTAACTGCATATGGGACAGTGTAAAGGCTGTGGGATAAGTGACACTATTAGCACAGTGTGGTGGCTTTGATGTGTAGCTCTCGGCAGGGTTGCCAGAAGAGTGACAGACTCCTGCTCTAATGCAAAGACTATTTCTCATTTACTCGGTTCACTTCTAATAGTCTTACATTACCATTAGTGGCACAAAGCAGATAGACATCATGGCTGAAAAATCTCAAATCCTTGGGACTAGTTTATTATTTTAAGTGCTAGCATTCTGCACACAATTACCCTTTTATTAAAACTAAAGACAAGTATTTGTGACAAAGAAAAACATTGGAATGTATAATAAATATCAAACGAGGGCACCATTTTAATTTTATTTCGAATGAAAAGAATTACTCTATCCTACATCACCACCATTACACCACCCACCCACCCCCAACTCAGAAATAGGAGTGCAAAAATTCCATTTCTTTGTGCAATTTTTCTAAAGCTAAAACTGACCTTGTCTCCTGGCATGCTAGTATCCTACAAGTTGAGTTTTGCCAGTTTGTAAGCCTCGAGTGAATCGCTGTTCCCAAACAAGAACAACAAGAACAACAACAAAAATGAATAATCTTGTTTCTAAAAATAAACCATATTAAAGGTTGAAATTGGAAAGGGGGAGATCAAAGGAAACCAAGAAAGCAGAGTGGATTGCACTCAGTGAATGAACGAGGAGTTAACCAATGAGCAGTTAACCAGTAGATTTAAAGCAGAAGCCAAGCTACCTATAAATGTGGGAACACTTTAAGTGTGAGAAAGCTGTTAAAGGGGACTTAAAAGAACAAAAAGTACCATTTGTTCCCCTAATTAACTTTGAAGAGTCTAATTAAGGGCAACATAAAAGCCTAAGAAATGCTGGTTATTAGGCATGTACTTTAACTTGATCAGTGAGATGGTATTCTTGTAAACAAAGATGCTAATTTCACCCAGCCCAAAATAAACCTCTCTGCAAATATCTCACAACATAATCATGCAGTACCTTAGGAGCAGAATCCCTCTCTAGTGCAGGCTGCCTCTTGAGGTTCCTAATTCTAGGCATTAATGGCACTCAATTTAAAGATGCAATCGAGGATAAAGAGCATTCTGATAATTCGATCTGAACATGGCCACTCCTCAAATAAATTTTCTTTTATGTTGTATTTTCATTTGTTTAAGTAGCTCTCAGAATTGGCCATTTCAATCATGGATCTGTAGAACCATATCTTTAAGATGGAGATGAATAACATAAAGTTAAAGAGTCCATATCTGATTAAAATAATACACCAGTATTGCTTAAGTTAGGCTTTGATATAGCCTAAAATCATCAGTTTTATTTTTGCTTTGATAATTTAACTAGATTTAGAGGAAAAACTGATGTTTCTCTCTTTAAAAGAATCTGCCATTAATATAAAAGAACTGATAATATTAGAATAACAGGATTATACAATTGTGTTTTGATCTACTTTTTCTTTCATTGCTAGAATTGGAGTGAGTCCTTATCATAGGTTTTAAAACTCTGACTTCTGGAAACCTGATACAAGTCCTGATTCAATGAAGATAAGTATCTTCAACTGGGGAAACCATCTGAAGGTGTTTCCTAGAAATACTTTAAAACCATTTTAAACAATGATGCATTTCATGTGAAAGAGCATTAAGATTTTTATTATAATACCAATGCCAGTATTGTGCGCAGGATTGCATAAAGGTAGACAATTGTGGCTTAATGACATAATCACACCAAATGGGATTTCCAGACCTATTTTGTGTTTTGAATTAGCCATAGCCTGCAGTAGTTAGTGCAGCTTTGCAATTGATTTGCTATTAAAACTTACCCTAAAGCTCATACAGCTAGGGAAAAAAGTGGTTTCGAAGGATGCTTTGAGACTTTGATTCTAACATCAGCTTTCAAAAAGGACTGCTTTCAAAGAAGGTCAGTGGCTAGCAGCCTTGAGAGGAAAGAATATAGATTATAAATAGAAGGAGTTTTTAAAATATATTTTGGCATACAGATACTTCTAAGGATATTATCCTGCCAGATTCTCTATAGCTAACTTCCTGTACTTAACCTGGCAAAATCTACAGGGGAAGCTACTTTGCTGAGTGACCTCTGACTCTGGAGAATCAATTGAATATAGACAATACAGATGAGATCAAATGGCACATTCTAGGGTCAGACTGGAAGAGTTAAATAAAATTAAACATCTAGATTTGGTAACAAATGGACCTAAACTTGCAATCTGAAAACAACATTCGTAATTGTTCCATGCAGCAATATAAGTGAGTATTCACAAGAGTATCTGCCATGTGCAAAGCACAGCACTTTTAAGAATAACAAAGAATATAGTTGAAAACATGCATGTGAAGGAAGAGAACATTCAGAAGACAGAATCAGTGAAGCACTTCTGTTAAACCTATCTTCTTAATTTGGCCTTGAAATTATTGGCTCCATGCAAGTTATACTCTACTCTTCCAAAGTGCAATTATCTTGTCTGAGAGAGTGTGTGCAATAGAATTTCTACCCACCTTACTTCTATCCTGTCCAACTATAGCATTAGATAACATATGTGATAAGATGCCATAATTTTCTAGATGCAAATATAGTAGCCTATGTTACTTACACCAAATACCCCAACAAATCAGATAAGAATAAAGGGTGTCATCCATTTCAGACCCATTGTCAGATTTATTTTGTACTATCTGAGCTCTTATAAGTCTTGCTCATATAATTCATTACTATGTTTATCTTCATATCGCTAATCAAATTGTGTCAGGTATTATCCCAATGAAATCACTGATGACAAGAATTGCTTTTCTTATGAAAAATAATTTGAAGATGATCGATTATATTCCTCTCTGATCTAACCAAGACCATTACATGGTATTTTCTGCTATGAATATACTGTGCTTTTGGTAGGGGTTGTTTCTTTGTTTGGGGTTGGGGCACACTTGGCTGTACCCAGGGATTACTTCTGGCAGTGCTCAGATGACATAAGTGGTGCCAGGGGTTCCAGCTGTGATCAGCCTCATGCAAGGAAAGTACCTTACCATAAACACTCTCTCTCTCTCTCTCTCTCTCTCTCTCTCTCTCTCTCTCTCTCTCCCTGGCTGTGTACATTTGATTTGCCCATAGGATTCAATGTTTCAATGTGTCTTGACTTGAAATGAGACTAATTTAGTGCCAGTTTCTCAATGTTGTCATCAAACCGTGCTGTCCACAACACCTCACTATCCAAGTGTAGCTTTAAGTTACTTTCATGATCTAGACAAAGTATATCTGTTTATCAGTCTCCTAACATTTATTTTCTTTATTTTCTATCATACAAAAATTAACCTCATCAAAAATAAAAAATAAATCGTTATGTGAGACCATTTGAAGAATTGTGCTATGGGGATCATCTTTCATTCTTTTCCAGATTAAAAATGCTTAAGAAATAAATAAATAAAATCAATCAGAAACCTGAGATGCACTTGGGTCTGCATTCTGAACCTATTTTTAAATGTAGTACATACCTATGTGTACATTTTCTCAAATTTTAAGCCCTTCTGATATTAGAACTTGTGTAAGGGGAAAAGGCAGTTGACCCACTGATCTTAGACGACACAGAGGTTAGGTGCTTAAATGAGAGACCATGGAGCAAAACTATCATTATCATAGATTAAGCAGATATTATTTCAAAACCTTGTGAAACTTAATCACCAACTTTCTCCCAGAAATTTCCGCAGGCCTCTAGAAATGTATTTATTGTGATTCTCTTATTCAGTATTAATCTTAGTCCTCATAAAGCAGAGAAAATTCTTCTCTAATTCCACTAAGCGTTTCTCTTCAAGGCTGCATTTCTTACAGGTGTTTGAAAGAGTACTTAGAATTCCACATCTGTGTTCAATAGGACTGATGATTATTCCCCTCCAAAGTATATTTCCTAACAATGTATTTGGATGAGCCTTGGGAACCAAAGTTTAGCCTTCAGGGTCCAATACCAAAGGCATATCAACTACATCTACTCTGCTTGAGACTTGGATGCGGAGACTGCTTTATCCAGATGTTCAAACACCTTGTGTGCAATGCCTAAGTACAATTATAATTTGGCAAGGCTTCCAAATACTTTCTTGCTGTATATAGGTCAATGATAGGGGTTGCAATTAAAGACACACACATTCATAGGTAGCAACTACTCCCTGCTATAGATGGGCTTGGAAATGAGAATTTTTTTTATCATATATAAGAATAAAAATATATTACTTTTGTAGAACAAATTTCAAAGTTTTTCACACAAAAAACAATGGATCCATGTCAATAAATCCATATTCTGCCTCTCAGGCTCCTGGGGTTAAAAAAAGAAAAAACCAACACATCTACTTATGATGAGTTACAGAGAGTTGAAATGTATTTGTAGATGTGAGGCAGAAAGGACATAATTCAGTCTCAAGTACATAGATTTGGAGTCATTGAAAAAATGTTCTCTCTAATCCACTGAGCTAACTATTTGGACAAGGGAAAGAGTGGTACCAGACTACGTAGGTGAACCAACACACTTTTTTGTAAGGTTGCTATGTTGCAACCATTTTGATTGACACATCCTGAAAAAATAGATCTCAAAAGCATTTTTCAGGTGAACTAAAGTTGCACAAATGAAAAAAAAAAGGAAGGGGATAAAGATAAAAGTGCAGATTTACATGCTATCTCGTTTTTCATTATTAGCTTTGTGAAATACCTGAAAAACATTTGTGATTTCTGTGTGACTTGTTTTATTTTTTAACAAAAATTCTGCGTTGGTGTTAAACAGATTTTCAACCCTCAACAAACCAGATGGCTAATCCAAAATTATTACATGAAATATGAATAGGAAACCAAGAACTGTACTCTACAAAAAAGATAATGAGAATTTCATAGCATTTACATTTTTTACCAAATAAATTATATTTCTATTTTGTTGGTATCTACTTTGGAATTGCAACAAATAGTTCCAGTGATAATTACCAAATGTCGATATTTAGGGGAAACTTGCACATGTGTATCATAAATAATAGCACAAATTGATACTTCTGAATTGCCAGTTTTTCTAGATATAGACATTTGGTAAATTTGCCAGAATTGGCATGGAAAAGGGCATTTAGCAGTTTTAAAAGATACATATTACTTATCCAATAGGATATGCACTAATGATATTCTGCAAATACACAGGTATGTTACAATAAGGTAAAATCTTGACTTAGAAAACATATATATTTTAGCTTAAGCGCACAATCATTTCTTTTTAAGACAAACTTAGATGGTTTTGTCTGTGATTTATAAAATCACTTGTTAACCTAATAGTGCTCCCAAGGTGGAATAACTTTGACCTTAAAACTAAAATGTGCACTGCCCAATTATTATTTTCATAACCTGGCACCAAAAGTGTTCATTAATTCTGCATCCCTTTGTCTGTCTCCTGCAGCTTTTAGATCCGACTTATTGTCTGATTGGCAAAGAGTAATTTCCAGCAGAGAAAGGCTTAGCACAGCTTGGCCAGAAAGGACTTGATTTTGGCTCCTGACCTGGAATAAGGAAGAGATGTCTCTCTATGTGCTTGGGTAAAAAGCAGGGTAGAGAGAGATCAAAAATGCAGGTAGCAGATGGAAGACTTGCATGTTCCTGTCCACTTTTTTATCTGGCCAATTCCTAGTAAATATGATTTTCAGAACATTAGAGAAGCATGTGAAACTCCACCAGCCTTTACCAGGTGATACCACCAACAGTGTTAGAAGCTGTGACTCGGGCACTGGGGAGGACCAGCTGAGTGATAGTAATGTGAAATTGCTAAACTAAAGCTCTCTTGTTCATTGCCACTGTGAGAAGATGATACAGCTCAGTGGGCTGCTAATGAAAGCAAAAGAGGAATAGAAAGGCAATGCCAAGAGGCATAAGAAGGAAGATAATTAAGAGGCAGCATTTAAACTTCAAGTAAAGCCTAAATTCTGTAGCAAGAAGATTAAAGACACAAGCCAGTTTGAACTGACTAATAGGAAGGCTCTAACAAAAACAGAGAGTATAACAAAATATATGGGATGAAAATACTCTAACAAATATCAATGACAGAGCAAAATATATGGAACAGATAAACAAAAACATATATGAAAATGTGCTTAATATCACCATTAACCTCCACATCATAAATCTCAAGTAGAGGGGCTGGAGCAATAGCACAGCGGGTAGGGCATTTGCCTTGCACATGGCCGACCCAGGTTCGGTTCCCAGCATCTCATATGGTTCCCTGAGCACCACCAAGAGTAATTCCTGAGAGCTAAACTAGGAGTAACTCCTAGGCATTGTTGGGTGTGACCCAAAAAGAAAAAAAAACTCAGGTAGAAAAAGTTATTTTGAGGAGATCATTGTTGGTTATCAGTAGGATTCTGAGAACTCAGTATTTTCTAATCTTCAATAGGGTCTGGGGAGATAGATTCAAGGACTAAAACCCAAATATTGTGTGCAGGGGGTCCAGATTCATTTCCCAAGCACCTCATGGTCCCTGGAGAATTGGCCAGGAGCATCTCCCAAACACTGGTCAGGGAATGGCCCATGAATACCTCCAAGTATTTCCCAAAGCCCCCTTAAGACTAAAAAAGAAAGTCCTCAATAATCTATTAATTCAGTTTAGATGAGAAAACATACATGTTATTTAAGTAATGGTTCTTATTCTGACACGTCAACTCACAGAACCACTGATCAGATCATTTCTTTCATTTGACTCTTTTATTGCTGTTTATGAGTACAATGGTCAAAGACCTCCGCAGGCCCAGTACAATGTTCTCACATTCTGACAGAGATCATTAGGCTCACCCTGCCTAGCATTGTTTTTTTGTTTTTGTTTTCCTTCATGTGACAACCTGGCCAGCTACAGTAATTCAACCATACACTATGTGTTTCTGTGAAGGGAGTTTGCAAATGTAATTAAAAGTACGATCATTTGTGGCTAGAGCCATAGCACAGCAGGTAAGGTGTTTGCCTTGCACGCAGCCAACCAGAGTTTGATTCCCAGCATCCCATATGGTCCTGAGCACCACCAGGAGTAATTTCTGAGTGCATGAGCCAGGAGTAACCCCTGAGCATTGCCAGTTGTGACCCAAAAAACAAAACAAAACAAAACAAAAAAGAGTATAATCATTTGACTTTAAGTAAGGGAGATTATCCTGAATCATTTGGGTGGACCAGATTCCAAAGCCTTAAAGCAGAGCCAAGGATTCCAGAGAGAGGAAAGTAATTTTTGTGCTGCTTCAGCTGGTGCTTGTGAATTCACACCTGTTTGCTGTCTGCCCTGCCCAGTGAGTGTCACCTCAGACTTAACTACCCACTGCAACAAGTAAGCAAAAATTAACCAGTTCCTAGAAGGTAATCCTTAACGTACCTAGCTCCTACTGACAGTGTCTCTAGCCGAATCTTGATGCACCACCAAAAATCTTCTAACCTCTGTGACTATGTTGGGCACATGTACAGGAGGTGAAGTGGACGCATGTCACTTGCAGACTGAGCTAGCTAAAATAAAAGCTGGTGTTCTTCCTCCTCTGTCTTTTCTTTTTCAGTGAAATATAGGGAGGCCAAGCATTAAGATGATAAAGCCATAGACAGAAGCTGCCAGATTCCCTGAGTGATAGAATCAACGTATCAAATTTTCTGAGAATGAGAAATCATCTTACATTCCCAACCTCATTCTTAAACTAATTTTCAGGGTTTATTTAGTGTGGTCTTCTTGTTCCATGTAATATAAATATTCTTGACTTTCTTTCAGATTCCGGTATACATGGACCCAGAACTCATTGAGCATGTTCTTGTGAAGAAATGAAGAATTAACACTTCTTGTATTAATAGGAAATCTCATTTTAATGAGTAATAATTTACACAGAAAAGGAGAAGAGGTAGAAAACAGTAACTGAGTGGCAACTTGTGAGTTGCAATTCCTATGCTCTAACCATACCTGTTAGCAGGACCTTTATTAATTTATAAAGTCAATTTTGCACTTGTTTGTTCTTAGTTTATCATACCCTGTTCTTATAATCCAAGTCAAATATTAGAATGTTTTTATCAGTGAATTTTAGAATGTTATCAGATAACAGGAAGAAGTGGGGAATAGAAACATTTTATTCATGGATCTGGTGATAAATAGGAGTCTCAAACAATAAGTTGGAGACTATACACCTCAAAAATAAAACACTCACAACTCTTAGTCTCACCAGGTACTTATCTAGCTAATTGTTATACTGATACATAATTTTAAGGTAGCTACCATGTTAGGTCTAACATGTTACAACCTCACCTAAAAGGAATAGGAACTTTATTTGTGGAAAACATTATTTTTCAAATTATTTCTTGGAAAAGAGTGATAGTACAGTGGGAAGACCCTTACATGCTAATGACCCTGTTTGATTCTGGGAATCCCATATGGTGTCCTAAGCATCATTAGGAGTAATTTCTGAATACAGAGCCAGGAGTAACCCCTGAAAAATGCCAGGTCTGACCCAAACACCTTAAAACTATTCCTTTTATTGGATTATATGTAGATAAGATCAGGAACTATAAGAAATATCTGAGAATTGTCTTATTCAAAGAGCAGAGTTCACAAGATGGACTATGTAAAAAATTCCTATGTAGGAAGCGTTCAGAATAAGAGAAGGAACACATGGAGGGTGCGGGATCCCGGAGGAAAAGAAAAAAGAAAAAACAGGTTCCAAAAAGAGCCGAGAGCACCGGCAAGTTCCAGATGGAGTAGGCGCCGCATCCCGCCTCCCCCAGATGGAACCCTGGTGACCAGAAGCCTCTACAAACACAACTCGAGTATGCGGGAACGAGGACTTTTTCTCAAAACCGCGCGGCCGCTTATGCGGCCGCGCGACATCTCTCTATATACAAAGTGATCAATGAGAAGTAAACCACCCAATCTTTCTCCCTGAAAATCAGAGTTAAGTTAGGAGCATGGCCACAGCCCCAGAAACACAAGGACTTACTGCAGAAACCAGCAGCTTAGAGCAGAAAAGTGAACGGACGATGAGTTAACCCAGGCCATCATTTCTGCCCAGAGGGGAAAGGGTGTTGCCCCATTCGCCCTCTCTTCTCTGGAAAGAAGGATGGCGGCCGCATGGGAGCCTTGTGGACAGCAGGTATGAGCCGGGGGTGTGGGGGGGCGACTAAAAATTCACGAGGAGGGGGGCATTCCGGTCCGTCCTTCACGCCCTACCGAGGTCACCAGTTGCCCCCCACGAGCGGCTCTCCAGCACGGCCACAGCCCCAGAAGCACAAGGGCTTAATGCAGAACCCAGCAGCTTGGAGCAGAAAAGTGAAAGGACTATGCGTTAATCCAGGCAATCATTTCTGCCCAGAGGGGAAAGGGTGTTGCTCCCTTCCGCCCTCCTCCCTCTGGAAAGAAAGATGGCGGCCACATGGGAGCCTTGTGGACAGCAGGTATGAGCCGAGGGTGTGGGGGCGACTAAAACCTCATGGGAAGAGGGGCGTTCTGGTCCGTCCTTCACGCCCTACCGAGGTCACCAGTTGCCCCCCGCGAGCGGCTCTCCAGCACGGCCACGGCCCCAGAAGCACAAGGACTTAATGCAGAACCCAGCAGCTTGGAGCAGAAAAGTGAACGGACTATGCATTGATCCAGGCCATCAAATCTGCCGGAGGGGAAAGGGTGTTGCCCCATTCGCCCTCTCCTCTCTGGAAAGAAAGATGGCGGCCACATGGGAGCCTTGTGGACAGCAGGTATGAGCCGGGAGTGTGGGGGCGACTAAAACCTCATGGGAAGGGGGGCGTTTCGCTCCGCCCTTCACGCCCTACCGAGGCCACCAGTTGCCCCCCGCGAGCGGCTCTCCAGCACGGCCAGGACTCCAGAACACAGAAACCAATTTCTTAACTATCTGACTTTCAGTAGAAATACTTCCAGGGTCAATAGGTAAAAGAGCAGAAATCCAAAACCAACATTTAATTCTTGAACCCAGCCGTAGAAAGCAAATCACTTCACAATGCTTTTTCAGCATGTCTGATTTGGGGGGGGGGGGGCGGTAAACTCTAAATAATAGTGGTGAATCTTTTATTGAAACAATGAATCTAATCAAAGCAGATAGAGTGTTAACTAGAATTCATCTGCCTCACAGGGACGGGGAGGGGTGGGGGGTGGGGTTTTATTGGGGTTCTTCATGGTAAAAAATAAGTATTGGTAAAGGGAAATGTGTTTGATATTTGCATGACTGAGACATAAACCTGAAAGCTTTGTAACCTTTCCCACAGTGATTCAATAAATAAAAAAAAAAATAAAAAAAATAAATAAAAAAATAAAAAAATTCCTATGTAAAGACATATACACATATAGATGCATAAGAAGGGAAAAATATTAAAGATTTTATGAGTAAAAAGGTGATTTTTCCATGACATAAGAGTAGATTAATTTTAAAATAATTTTTCTGTCCTCCTCTTTGTTTTTGAATTTTTAAAAAATGAAGATACATATTTTTAAAATCAAGAAAAAAATTGATGTAAGCAATAAGGGAATTAATTGAATGCAAAATCTTAAGACAACCATTGTAAAAGATAATAACATTGTAAGTATAGGTCTTGCATTTATTATAATACATTTTCAGATGACTTTTTATCTAAAATTTACAGCATTTGGATTATTAACATAAGTACTTTTTGTACAGAATTATCAAAAGTATTTTTAATGAACATGTAATATTTCCCTAGCAACTAAATAATTATTGAGAGTAAAATTTAAATGTGAGTGCACATTTCTTATTTTAACAAATATCTTCTTAGCTTCCCTAGTGGAGTTTTTAAACACATGGACAGATTAAATTGTAATTAACTGAATCAATGGCATTTTATGTTAAAGATGCAACTTAACACTTAAGTATACTTGAAAATGCTTATTTCTAGTCAATATTAATATCATATCTACCTGCAAAACTCTGCAAAATCTATAAGTTCATGCACTCTCACTACATAATAACAAAGATTGTCTTGTCACCTCACTGTCCTCCTGTTGTTCATCGATTTGCTCGAGCGTGCCCAGTAAGGTTTCCATTGGAGACTTTGTTGTTACTGTGTTTGGCATACTGAATACTTCACAGGTAGCTTGCCAGGCTCTGCTGTGCGGGCGAGATACTCTCGGTAGCTTGCCGGGCTCTCTGTACCTTAGTTGTCAATAAGTGACCTTGACCTCTCAGTGTTTTAAACCTTTACCAATAATGATGCTGATAGAAATGGAACTTCATTGCTGTACAATTGGCATAAACAAACACACACATTTATTTTTAACGATGCACACCTGACATTTATATAAATGCTGTAATATAATTTTACTCCAATAATAACTAAGTAAGTTAGTTATTAATTAAATTAATTAAACATATATTTAATTAATTATATCAACCTGTACCTGAAACCAACTGTCAGAGTTGAATGCCTTTGAGTTGTAAAAACTTAAAAGTGTTCAAATTTAATTTAAATTTTAAATGTTTTTAGATATTGTAGTTTATAGTAGTATTGATGTCACAAATTTAAAGTTGTGAAGCTCTACACTAAGGGAATGATTATTGTAGACAGTTTTATTACTCTTGTCTCTAGAATTTGTTTCCACTGGGGACTGTCTAATCTCTTTTCTTCTTTCTTTATACTCTGCATAAGAGTGAGATCATCTGGTACTTATCTTTTATTTTCTGACTTTCTTTACTCAGTCTAACTGTCCAGTTTCATCCAAGTTGCAGCAAAGTGTAAAGTTCCATCTTTTCTCGTAGTTGCATAGCTTTTCATCATGTACATGTACCACAATTTCTTTATCCATTTATCTTTTGTTGGGCATTTGTATTTCCTCAGATCTTAGTGATTAAAACAGTGCTTTGATAAAGGTATATGTACATATCTATCTTTTAGGATTATTAATTTTTTTAGTGTTCTGGGCTAGATTTATAAACCAAGGGGTAGAGAAATATAAAAATGTTTTGGTTCCATTTGAAGTTTTAATAAGACTTCAAGGTGAAGGTCTAAGAAGCAACAGCTTGGCCAAAGTACTCCTGAACTATTTTTCTATGGCTTCTGTCGAACTTTGGTGACTCCTTCTTTTCTTTAACCCTTAATTACACAGCAATCTCAAAATACAGAAATGTAATGTTTTCTATGAAGGTATGAGTCTTAGAAACAAATATAGTTCTGGTTAACCTAGTTTACCAAGAGACCTCATAATGGTTTTAGGTGACTTATACTGGCTTTTAGGTTTATTCATTTCAGCAAATCGCTTTAATGTTTTTCAACAGGTAAGTAAATAAGAACAATTATACCTTTTTCTTAATTACTTAAGAACTAACAGAGAGAACCATGGGCGTTCCTCTGCTGTGGTGAATTAAGGAGCAACTAAGGTAAGGGAAAGAGGGTTGCATCTCAGTCTCCTTCTAAAGTATCATTGTGGTTTTGCTGTAGAACCAGAAAAATAGAAGCTTCTGTGTCTAATAAACGGTAGTCTTGCCATCTCTACCATAAACACATACCTGTCCTAACACCAGCAAAAAACTACAGAACTAATGACTTTTTGTTGTCTCTTCATCTAGACCCTCAAATTCTGACCACAGAACCCACACCCAATAAGTAGTTTTTTAAATTAGAAAGCCACATGTATTCCCAATCATATACAATAGGTGTGCAGAAATATGGTAAAAACAGCCCTGTGGCATTTTTCAATGAACCCAAATACCAATTGATTATTTGCCGTTTGAAATTCTGTTTGAGATACATAAACACAAAAATTCAAATAAACATAAAAACAGAAAGTAGTTTCACAAATTTCTTGAGAAAGAGATAAATCACGTTCACCATGTTCTGTTGGGACAGAGTTGAGAATTTTTATTTAAATTCTAAAAGAATTATCTACTATGAACTATAAAACTTTCTTCACTTTTTTTGCTCACAATGCTGAGACTAACATCAGCATTATTGATGATGGGAAAAATGAAAAGTATTATATGATGGCGGAATTAAATAATAATAATGACAAGTGTCTGCCTACAAATCAACCTGATTATTATCTCCATAAAGACAAAAGTTTCTTTTCTCTTGGGTTTTACAGAACAAAAGAAACTGTTTTAGATGCCATGGCTAGCACAGATATGCACAAAAAAGTAGTGTTCTTGTTCATCTTGAAAAATGTTAAAAATGTACAAAGGAAAAAATAAGATTCATTATCATTAATTAACTAGCATGTAATAAAATCCAATGACAAACTTGTACAGTTCAACATCAACCTTCCACATTACAACTGAATATTTTTCTTCCTGAAGTTCCACAGCTGTTTCTGATTCTCTTACTATTGTTCTAATTTAAAGACCTAGAAGTTTGTTTTCATTTGACACTGAATTAGGTTTTCAAACTATTTGCTAGAAACAGCTCTCTAATTTCTGTTACATGTTCTTCTATTTGAGTAACATTAAAAAGTCAACTGTTTCCTGGTGCTCTAATTCTGAGATGTTGCAATAAAAGTACACAGCTAGAAAGATAATATTCAAAATCATTCAAAATCGTTCCCTGGAGAACTTGGTACATTTCTTGTTTCTGCTCTTCCCCATATCAACAAGTTATTGTTTCAATCAGGTCCATGGGCTTTCTAAAAACGGAAACAAAAATACCATAATAGGCTACAAAACTGTATACAAATAAGGATTTTTTTACAAAGTCCTAAGTCTTAACAAAATGCAATACAAATATGAAGAGGTGTTCCTTTTTTTGTTTTCTAGCAGATTACTACTTCTGACTTAAAATCCACTATTCCCCCATTCAACAGGCAAATCTAGCATTAATAACTAACTGTCTGTGTTAATTATGCCATCCTACAAAAGTTCATTTCCTGATAAAATAATGGCAAAACTGGTTTCTTTATCACAATTATCACCAAATAACTTTTTGAAACCACAAATCTCATATGTATATTTCAAAAAACTTCACTTTAGTACTAATTTATGATGGTCCTATTTGAATTAATCATAAATATACTGATCACTTCTATTTTTAAAGTATATGCTAGTATTTGATTTATATTACATATATAAAGATTAAAGAAGTGTACATAAATATACATTAGATATATATTATACATATAGAAATTCCCACTAGCTGAATTTGAATTCTCTGTAATATACTATAACACAGTAGATATGTGAACTTGGGCAAATTTCCTATCATTCTGGAGCTCAATTTAGTCACCTATAAAATGGAGAGGATGTTCTTAAGCTATATTATTTAGGAGTAGAACTGTTGTTCATTGATTTGCTCAGGCGGGTACCAGTTACATCTCCATTGTGAGAATTGTTGTTACTGTTTTTGGCATATCGAATACACCACGGGAAGCTTGGCAGCCTCTGCAGTGAGGGCAGGATACCCTTTTTTTTAATTTAATTTTTATTTGTGAAAAACCATGAGGTACGGTTGTAGACTTACACATTTTTGTGCTTGGGTTTCAATTATACAATGTTCAAGTACCCATTCCTCCACCAGTGCCCATTCTCCACCACCATGGATCCCAGTATCCCTCCTACCATCCCCTTACCCCCCATTTCACCCTGCCTCTGTGGCAGGGCATTTCCTCTTGTTCTCTCTCTCCTTTTGGTTGGAAGGATCCTCCCAACACCATTGCTCCCCTCTCTATCTGAGCTGATGTTTCCCCTAGCATGTGCTGCTGGTCTCCAAATCATGCAGTGAACTTCGTGGTACTTATCTTGGCTGTTCTTGGGTGTTAGTCTACTATTTTGTTACTTTATGTTCCCCAGATGAATCAATCTTTCTATGTCTGTCCCTCTCTTTCTGACTCAATTTGCTTAGCATGATACTTTCCATGTAGTACCACTTGAATGTAAATTTCATGACTTTATCTTTTCTAACAGCTACATAGTATTCCATTGTGTAGATGTACCAAAGTTTCTTTAACCAGTCATCTGTTCTCAGGCACTCAGTTTTTTTCCAGATTCTGGCTATTGTAAACAGTGCTGCAATGAACAAGCAAGTGCAGATGTCACTTTGACTATATTTTTTGCCTCTCTGAGATATATTCCCAGGAGTGGTATTGCTGGGTCAAAGGGGAGCTCAATTTCTAATTTTTTGAGAATCGTCCATACTGTTTTCCAAAAGGGCTGGGCAAGTCGGCATTCCCACCAGCAGTGAAGGAGGGTCCTTTTCTCGCCACATCTGAGCCAGCACCAGTTGCTTATGTTCTTGTGGATGTGGGCCAGTCTCTGCGGTGTGAGATAATATCTAATTGTTGTTTTGATGTGCATCTCCCTGACAATTAATGATGTAGAGCATTTTCTCATGTGCCTTTTTGCCATTCAGATTTCTTCTTTGAGAAAGATTCTGTTCATTTCATCACCCCATTTTTCTTATATGTAAGAGTAAGAAGAAGAACGGTCCTCCCGTTGTTCATCTATTTGCTCGAGTGGGCCCAGTAACGTTTCCATTGTGAGACTTGTTGTTACTGTGTTTGGCATATTGAATACGTCACGGGTAGCTTGCCAGGCTCTGCCGTGTGTGTAAGATACTCTCGGTAGCTTGCCAGGCTCTCTGAGAGGGGCAGAGGAATCGAACTCGGGTCAGTCATATTGGCTGCGTGCAAGGCAAACGCCCTACTGCTGTGCTATCGTTCCAGCCCTATGTAAGAGTACTGCTATTTATTCAGCCACTGATTAGCTGATTGAATTGGTCACGAACTCCACCTTACTTTTTTTTTTCATTTCTTATAATTTTATTTATTGAATCACCGTGAGAGCAGTTACAAAACTTTTGGGTCTAAGTCTCGATCATAAAATGAAACACCCATATCTTCACCAGTGCCCATTCTCCACCCCCAGCAAACCCAGTATGCTCCCATCCCACAACTTCCCCTTACCTGTGGGACAGATGATTTCCATATTACTCTCTCTCTACTTTGATCACATTCAATATTTTGACACAAGATCCACCATTATTATTTGAGATTTTACCCCAACACTCAGATCTGCTGAAAAGGCAATCGTAGACAATTTGTTTTCTATTGCTGGTTTTGAATAACATATGATGTCATGTGGCTGCAGTAGTAGCCGCACAATTTTGAAATTCCGAAATTTTAACACTTAAATCTAGAGGGATTTCTGCCAAAACCTGCTGGGTTCCAAGATTTGCTCTTGAGTTTCTGGGATCGTGGCCATTAAGCAACTTGATCAGGAGCCAGAAAGGCTGTTCATGGGCAGTGACTCGGGGTCTCATTGGGACGGGTAAAAAAGGGCCAGCTCCACCTTCATCCCACGAGGCCCCGCGTGTCTCGTCACTGAGGGCCCAAACCTGACTGTCCAGTGGCCTCTGGAGGATGGTGGCCACCCAGCCACCTAGGGGGAGCAGGCAGAGGGACAACACCCTTTCCTCCCTGGGGTGGCCCGGCAACAGTAACCTACTGCGGTGTCCAGGTGCATTTCTGCCAAAAGCCACTGGGTTTCGAGATTTGTTTCTGAATCTCTTGGATTATGGCCGTAAGCAGCTTGATCAGGAGCCAGAGAGGCTGTTCGTGGGCGATGACTTGGGGTCTCATTAGGGTTGGGAGAAAAGGACTGGCTCCAACCCCATTCCGTGAGGCCCTGCATGTCTCGTCACTGGTCACTGCGGGCCCAAACCTGACTGTCCAGTGGCCTCTGGAGGATGGCGGACACCGAGCCACCAAGGGGAAGCAGGAGGAGGGACAGCACCTTTCCCCCCCTGGGGTGGCCCGGCAACAGTTACCTGCTGTGGAATCTGGACACATTTCTGCCAAAAGACACTGGGTTTCAAGATTTGTTTCTGAGTCTCTGGGATCATGGCCATTAAGCAGCGTGATCAGTAGCCAGAGAGGCCGTTCGTGGACATCACCCCATTTTTTGATGTGGTTGGATGTTTTCTTTCTGTGGAATTCAACGAGTACTTTGTATATCCTTGATATCAACCCCTTGTTGGATGTATATTGGGCGAATATCCTTTCCCATTCTGTAGACTGTCTTTGTATTCTGGTCACTGTTTCTTTGGAGGTGCAGAAGCTTCTTAGTTGAAGATAGTCCCATTTCTCTATCTATGTTTTCACTTGCTTGGCCAGTAGCATGACATCTTTGAAGATACCATTAGCTTCAATGTCATGGAGGGTTTTGCCAACTTTGTCTTCAATGCACCTTATAGATTCCGGTTTGACGTTGAGATCTTTAATCCAATTTGATCTTACTTTTGTACTTGCTGTTAGGCAGAGATCTGAGCCCATTTCTTTGCATGTAGCTGTCCAGTTTTGCCAGCACAATTTGGTAAAGAGGCTTTCTTTGTTCCACTTCACATTTGTTGCTCCCTTGTCAAAAATTAGATGATAATATGATTGGCGGGAGATGTTAATATATTCAACATTTTTCCATTGGTCTGCAGCTCTGCCTTTGTTCCAGTACCATGCTGTTTTAATTATTACTGCTTTGTAGTAAAGTTTGAAGTTAGGGATGTTGATTCCTCCCATTCTCTTTTTCCCAAGAATTGCTTTAGCTATTCATGGGGGCTTATTGTTCCATATGAATTTCAGGAGTGTTTGCTCCATTACTTTGAAGAATTTCATCGGTATCATTATAGGGATCGCATTGAATTTGTACAATGCTTTGGGGAGTACTGCTATTTTGACAATGTTAATTCTCCTGATCCATGAGCAGGGGATATCTTTCTATTTTCTCATGTCCTTTTTTATTTCTTGAAGTAGCATTTTGTAGTTTTCTTTGTACAGGTCCTTTACTTCCTTAGTTAAGCTGATTTCTGGGTACTTGATTTTCTGGGGCACAATTGTGAATGAAATTGTTTTTTTCATGTCATTTTATTCTCTCTCACTATTTGTGTATAGGAAAGCCATGGACTTTGGGGTATTGATTTTATAGCCTGCAACTTTACTATACAAGTCTATTGTTTCTAGGAGTTTCTTGGTAGAGGTTTTAGGGTTCTCTAAGTATAGTATCATATCATCTGCGAATAGTGAGAGCTTTATTTCTTCCTTTCCTACCTGAATACCCTTAATAAGCACAGCGGGTAGGGCGTCTGCCTTGCACGCAGCCAACATGGCCGACCCGAGTTCGATTCCTCCGCCCCTCTGGGAGAGCCCGGCAAGCTACCAAGAGTATTCGATATGCCAGACACAGTAACAACAAAGTCTCCAATGGAGACGTTACTGGGCCCACTCGAGCAAATCGACGATCAACGGGAGGGCCTTTACCTTTACCTTTACCTTTACCTAACTGCTATTGCAAGTACATCCAGTACTATATTGAACCACAATGGAGAGAGTGGGCATCCTTGTCTCATCCCTGATCTTAGAGGGAAGGCTCTCAGTTTTTCCCCATTGAGGGTGACACTTGCTGTAGGCTTGTGGTAGATAACTTTAGCTATATTTAGGGAAGTCCCCTCTATACCCATTTTGGCAAGGATTTTCATCAAAAATTGGTGCTGGATCTTGTCAAATGCTTTCTCTGCATCTATTGATTTGATCATATGCTTTGTATCATTTTTTGTTGAGATGATGGATTATGTTGATTGATTTCCGAATGTTAAACCATCCTTGCATACCTGGAATGAATCCTACTTGGTCATGGTGTATGATCTTTTTCATGCTTCGTTGGATTCTATTTGCTTATAGATTGTTGAGGATCTTTGCATCTGTGTTCATCAGGGATATCGGCCTGTAATTCTCTTTATTTGTGGTATCTCTGTCTGCTTTTGGTATCAAGGTGATATTTGCTTCATACAAACTGTTCAGAAGTGTTTTTGATATTTCAATTTCGTGGAAAAGCTTGAAGAGTATTGGAAGTAAGCACTCATTAAAGATTTGGAAGAATTCACTAGTGAATCCATCTGGCCCAGGACTTTTGTGCTTGGGGAGACTTTTTATTACTGTTTCAATTTCCTTTTTGGTGATAGGTCTATTCAGGAATTCCAGGTATTCTTGGTTCAGCCTTGGAAGGCTATGGGAATCTAGGAATTTATCCATTTCCTCAGTTTTCATGTTCTGTGGCATAAAGCTTCTTAAAGTACTCCCTAAGGATCCTTTGAATTTCTGTCATTTCTGTTGTAATGACCCCCTGTTCACATTTGATTCTGTTAATTAGGGTTTTCTCTCTCCCTTTCTTTGTGAGTTTTGCTAGAGGCTTATGGATCTTGTTTCTTTTCTCGATGAACCAGCTCTTGGTTTCATTGATCTTTCGGATTGTTTTTTGGGTTTCCATCTCATTAATCTTTGCTCTGAGTTTTATTATTTCCTTCCTCCTGTTTGGTTTGGGCTCCTTTTGTTGATCCTTCTCCAAGCTCTTAAGCTGTGAGGTTAGGTTATTTATGTGGGATCGCTCCTCCTTCCTGAGGAATGCTTGTAGAGCTATAAACTTTCCTCTTAACAGAGCTTTTGCTTTGTCCCATAAGTTTTGGTAACTCATGTCCTCCTTTTCATTCATTTCCAGGAATCTTTTGATTTCCTCTTTGATTTTCTTTCTAAGCCACTCATTGTCCAAAAGTACACTGTTTAATTTCCAGGTGTTTGATTTAATTTTCCATTTTTGTGTATAATTTACTTCTAATTTCAGCGCATTATAGTCTGAGAAGATTGTTAATACAATCTCTATCCTATAATTTTATGGAGGTATGTTTTGTGGCTCAGCATATGATCTATCTTGGAGAATGTTCCATGCACACTTGAGAAGAATGCATATTCAGCTTTTTGAGGGTGAAGTGTCCTGTATATATCTACTAAGTCCCTTTCTTTCATTTTTCCCCTCAGATGAAGTATGTCCTTGCTAAGCTTGAGTCTGGTTGATCTATCAAGAAGTGATAAAGCGGTATTGAAGTCTCCTGCTAGTATTGTGTTGCTATCAATATCTTTTTCCAAGTCCATGAGCAGTTGTTTTAAGAACTTTGCTAGTCCCTCATTAGGTGCATATACATTTAGTATTGTAAGTTCTTCCTGTTGTACAGATCCCTTGATCAGTAAAAATGTTCTTCACTGTCTCCTGTGACCTTCTACAGTCTGAAATCAATGTGGTCTGATACTAGGATGGCTAGCCCAGCTTTTTCATGGGAGTTGTTTGCCTGTAGGATTGTTTTCCAGTCTTTTACTCTGATCCTGTGTTTGCTTTGACTATTGATATGTGTTTCTTGCAGGCAGCAGAATGTTGGGTTCAATTTTCTAATCCATCCTGCCACTCTGTGTCTTGTAATTGGTGTGTTTAGCCATTGATGTTGAGAGAGATTGTTGTCATGGGGTTTTGTCCCATTTTTCTGTTGAAATTTGCTGTATTTGAGGAGTCTGTCTAGTCTTAAAGTGGCCCATTTAATTGTTTTTGCAACCATGGTTTTGAGACTATGAAGTTCCTGAGCTGTTGTTTGTATGTGAAACTGTGTGTTTTTCCTTCTGTTATGAATGAGAGTCTCTCTAGGTAAAGTACTTTTGGTGAGGCATTTATTTCATTGAGTTTTTTCACTATATCCCACCACTTTTTTTGGGCCATGAGGGTTTCATCAGACAAATCAGCTGTGAATCTTAAGGATGATCTTTTATAGGAAATTTCTTTCTTTGATCTGCTGCTTTTAGAATTTTGTCTCTATCTAAGGTTTTGGTAATTTTGAGCAGGATGTGTCTTGGGGTATTTTTATTCAGATTTCTCCTAACTGGTACCCTTCAAGTCTCCTGAATGTGGTCTCATGTTTTCTTCAGCTCTGGAAACATTGTAGCAATGTCTTTGACAGTTTCTTCTTCATCGGGGTTTTCTTCTTATGCCTCTGGGACTTCAATAATTCTTATGTTACTCCTCTTGGCTTCATCACAATCTTCTTTTGCTATCTCTTCCCAAATTGTGAGTCTCTTTTCCATTTTCTGCTCTTTTCTGGAGAGTCTCTGGACTTCATCTTCAAGCTCACTTATTCTGTCCTCAGCAGCTGTTACTTTGCTGCTGAGGCCTTCCACTGAGTTTTTCAATTTGCCTACCAGGTTTTTCAGGTCTGATATTTCCGTTTCTAATTTTGTTTGCATTTTTCTTATTTCTACCTTCAAATCCTCTTGTCTTTTATGTCATCGCTTTCCATTGTTTCTTTTAGCTCCCTAAGCATCCTCAGTAGCTCCTTTCTAAATTTCTTGTCAGAGATGTTGTCTAGTACTTCATTACTGTTGGTTTCTTCTGGGCTACCCTCTTCAGTAAGTAAGCTTAGTGGGCTTCTGTGTTGCTTTACCACTGTGACCTGTGTGGTTTTGACCTTCACACTCACTGTTAATATTCTGCTTGAGATGCAGAATGAATTGAGATGGGTTTAATGAATTATTGGCTAATGTGCTTCTGGTGGTTAAGCTCACCTAGTGAAAGTTCCATCTAAGAGGGTAACTTGTGGTACTATGGGATATGTAGAGGGAGAATAACTCATGGCCTCGTTTGTGGCTTTAGCACTGGGAAGGGGCTCTGCTACTGGGCTGGTACCTGGATGATTGAGGAGAGGGTGCCCAGAACATTTCAGCTTTGCTTTTGCGTGGTGTGCCTCAATTCCTGTCCCCCACAGACCAAGGGTGAAAACCGACCATTCTCACAGGATCTATCTAGATGTACAGCCCCAGGAAGGGGCTCTGATGCCGGCCGGGTGCCTGGATGAATGAGGAGAGGGTGGAGGGCAGGATATTCTTAGTAGCTTGCCTGGCTCTCCGAGAGGGATGGAGGAAATGAATCCAGGTCGGCCATGTGCAAGGCAAACACCCTACCTGCTGTGCTGTCACTCCAGCTATATCGTTATTATATGAATATTCTTAGATAATAAATCTAAATGTTCTCAGTAGTACCAAAAATGCACTGAGACTTGATGTTGTAAGCTATGATTTTATTATCAATAATATTCTGTTCATCATATTATTAACTTTCACAACATATAGATTTTATCACAAATTTCCAATTGTGAAATCCCTGAACTAGTAAAATATTTTAAGAATGTGTAGCCCAAAAATATCTTGACAGAAATTACAGGTCTCAGAATATGGGAAATTTATGTTCTCATGTTCATCTGTACATCCCAATACATCATATTCTTCCATGATAAAAGAAATTTGTCCTAAATAAAACCACATTATGAAATCTTAGCAAAATTTATACTACATAAGTAAAAATTTACATTTGTTGTGAGAGGTCATTTCTATTTGGAAACTTACAGTATTTAATTATGTTTCATAATTACTATGAATTTTCTAGAGAATCAAATATTTGTTGGAAATGTCAGTACAACAGTTTGGACTGGCTTCTTTTAGCTCTAGTAAGCTGCATGTGTTTGTTTGTATTTTTGTGAAAGTACAGCCAAACTTGGGCATATGAAATAAATCAGGTTTGGACTTTTATCATAACCTGTTGATTAAGTACTAGTAATCTATCATGTTTTGCGTTATATTACTACAGAAAATGGAGCGTCACCTCCCAGAGTGCCCCTCTGAGAACCTTAAGTTCATGGGAATAAACATTGGAAAAGACCTCTGAACTCTTTCCCACAGCCCAATGACAGCTGTGATTCTTTGGCCTCGGCTTGCCTTCTTAAGCTGGTTCTGCATAAAATTTATGGCGCTTCCTCCAAAGTGTCCCATGCCAGCTCTGGACATTTATAATTTTGACCAATTATTGAAGGATATATGTTTTTCCTATCACCCAATTTGATCAAAATTCCAGTCTCTAAGATGGGAGAAACAAGCCATAGCTGAGGAATGAGGTGGGCGTGTATTCTCATAGACTGCCAAAGTTTGTTCCCTTCCTCTTATGTAACCTTAAGCACATTTGAATACTGTTTTTTAAATGCCATGTTAAGCTTTGATTCTGTTAGCAAGTTTCCTTACTCCTAGAAATATGAATAGCCCCCCACAGAAAAAGAGAAAAGAAAAAGACACCAAAGGGGCAGATAAAGGTTTTTTTTTGATGAAAGATTAAAATAATGTTGAAGAAAAGGACACATACTTCTTATAAAAGTCTTTTTCAGAGCTGTACTACTTAAGATTAGTAGCAGCTTTTTCTTTTCTTTTCTTTCTTTTTGGTTTTGGAGCCACTCATGGCTAAACTTACTCCTGGTTCTGTGCTCAGAGTTCACATGCTTTTCATTTGTCTTTGTTGACATTTTTGAAGAAATGGTTTAACTCTTGAATACTTGAAACTTAATAAAATTGTACACAAATTGAATCCTTTAAAACTTTAAAATAAATTTTCACCTCTAAATTTCATAATCAAATTACGACTTTTTCTATTTTCTATTTTATTTGCATATTGAGGCAAGTATTAGTGTAGTTACAAAGAAGAATTATCTTTGTTCTTATTAATTTTGCTACTATTCCTATAGAAACTCTTTTCAAAGTGTTTTATAAATGTCATTGGCATGTCCCAAAATATGAAATTGAATTCATTGTATTCATGTTAGTTAAACAAATATACATAAGTATTTACTAAGTTCCAGATACTGTCCTTGGCACTGTATACTCAGTTGCAAAATGGGAACATCTTTGTTCTTCCAAAGCTTACATCATTGGAGGAGGCAGACAATATTTTTTCTTTTTATATCTGTATAGTAAGTACACAACAGTGTGTACTTACTATATATCTGTATATATTTACAGTATATCTGTTTATATTTACAGATATAAAAAGAAAAAAAATCCTAACTTAGTGAAGTGGTAGAGAGTCACTCTAAAAGAAAAGCGTTGGGGAAGTCTTTTGTATAGGACTTTAGATAGAAGGGCAAAAATTCATTCCTGGAGTGGTATTTAAAGTTATTCACAAATGATGAGACAATGCCCAGAAACATGAAGAACTGAGAAGAAATATTTCAGGCTGAGAGGACAGCTCTTAAATATTGAAATAACCTCAATGTGTTTGAAGAACATATGATTAGGAAAGATCTTGATGACGGAGGACTTGGTAGATGGTCAAGAGGGGTGTGTTTCATCTTAGGAGCTATGAGGTGACATTGGATGGGACCTGGTTTGGTTTGTCTTTGGACAAATTTAAATCAGGTGCTTAAGAAATGGCTTATGTGCTAGAAGTCCCTGAAATGCAAGCATGAGGCCATGAGTTTGATACTCAGGACATGTGTCAGTGTGGTTCTAACACAATATGTGTTGTACCATCTGGCACCACCAGTGCTGCAATAAATGCATGATCTCCAATGCATCCTTCGGGTATATTGCACCACAACTAAAAATAAGTGTTCTACCACTTAAGTCAGGAGTGTATGTGTATCCCAGGCAATATGTGTACAAGCACACAACTGAAGTGAAGGATTCCTGGAGAGTACTTTGAGTGTGTGAACACAACGAGGAAGGACAGGAAGGAAAGGGAAGGGATGGGAGGGGAAGGGAAGGGAAGGGAAGGGAAGGGAAGGGAAGGGAAGGGAAGGGAAGGGAAGGGAAGGGAAGGGAAGGGAAGGTTGCTGAATAAAAGAGTGATAAGGTGGGACAGGAGAGATAGTACAGCAGGGAAGGCACTTTCTTTTGTTCAACAGTTACTGACTCAACCTAGATTTAATCCCTTATACTGACCTGGAACTGTGCCAGTAGTGATCCCTGAGCATGGAGTAAGGAATAAGCCCTGAGCAGAGTTGGATGTTGTAGAAAAAAAAAACACTCTAAGAAATGAAATCGGGCATGGTTCTAGGAAACCTTCTATTTAGGAAACAGCTAACAAAAGCTAGGGCCAGAGCAGAGGTGATAAAAATGAAGAGAGGTGGCCATACTTTGGAGTTAGTACTTGAAGAAAAAAAGCATGGAGCCAAGATAGAAAATGGGTTACTCTTTGTTGAGATAAGAGAAGAAACACGTTTACGAGTGGTGTGGGGATCAAAAGTTCTCTTTATGTCAAGCTCTGTATATAGGACCTTTTGAAATGCAGGCAGTTGCATTAGGACTGAGTTCATATGGTCTTACTGCTGTTCACATAGCAATTCCTGAGCATTCCTTATCCAAAAAAAAAAAAATACCCTCCATTGCCTTTATGTAGCAAAAAAAATTCCATCCTATATGATATTTTCTAAATTAAAGTGTCAAATATATTTCTTGAGGGGAAAATATTTCCCTGTTACATGTCAGGGAATGGAACTTGACTAATTAAGTCTTTCTATTAAAGGGACCAGAAGAATAGTATGGTGAGTAGAGCACGTGTTTTGAACCTGGGTTCAATCTTCAGCAGCATGTATGATACCCAAGTCTTGCCAACTTGCCAGAAATGATCCCTGAACACAGAGGTAAGAAAAAGCCTGAGCACTGCAGGGTGTGTCCCCAAAACCCAGCAGGTAGGGCGTTCGCCTTACAAGCGGCCAACATGGCCGACCCGAGTTCGATTCCTCCACCCCTCTTGGAGAGCCCGGCAAGCTACCGAGAGTATTCGATATGCCAAACACAGTAACAATTAATTAAGTAATTAATTAATTTGTAATCACAGACCTGGAGATTCCTTATTACTTATCTCTACTTGACCCATGAATTGAAGGATCAGAGACAAGTTATAAGACATAAGAGATTAGAGAAAATAAGAAATAAATCATCTGGATACTTAAGTGAAGTATCAGAAGACATTTTTCATTATTTATATGGAAGAAAACTTTGAAAATGCCATCCAGAAGAGTAGTATGGAATAAATTACCATCATACAGAAAAGACAAACTTCTTTTTAAACAAATTTTTAACAAAATGACAATTCTACTCTCTTCCTAATTATATAATCATGAAATTTTATATCCAAATATTTTTGATGTTATATTGACTTTTGCAATTGTTCTCTCAACACTTTTCCTTAAATAAATGGACTATTAAAATATAAAATTTAAGAAATGAAGTCAAAAGATGAAAATATACTTTAGGCATATGCTGGCCAAGCCCAGGTACTGCCATACCCATGTGTTCTTGTCAAGTACATGTGGTGCCTGAGTACAAGTCGCCTGCATCTCCTCTCTTAAGATGTGTACTTTCAGACTTATTTTCTTAACTAGTGCTGAAATGTGTACTGGGGCTCCTTCTCCACTCTGAAGAAGCTCATGTCCCTTTGGGGCATATTTCTCTCTCTCTCTCTCTCTCTCTCTCTCTCTCTCTCTCTCTCTCTCTCTCTCTCATTCTCTCTCTCCTCCTCTTGTTCTCCTTCCTCAGAACTTCCAAATGAAACCAAAATCTGTTATACTAAAAAATGCAAGATTTGCAAATATTTAGAATTAGATAGGGAATATTTAAAATAGAATTGCTTCTGTGTGTCCCTTAATATAAATATGAGTTGAGTATTTATCTATAGGATATTAGACTAGCACCTTGAACAATCCCCTCTTCCCTCCAGAAAATAATATTTAATTAAAATGTGATGTATGGCCCTTATTCACTGCTGTTGGGATTGTCAGCTGGTCCAGACTTTTGGGAAAACAATATGGACATCCCTCAAAAAAACTAGGAATTGAGCTTCCATGTGACACAGCCATTCCACTTCTGGGAATAGACCCCCAAAACCCAAAAGCACAATGCACAAAAGACATCTAAACTCCTATGTTCATTGCAGTACTATTCACAATAGCCCAAATCTGGAAACAACCTCAGTGCCCAAGAACAAATGACTGGATAAAGAAGCTTCGATGCATCTACACAATGGAAGATCACTCACTCAGCCATTATGAAAAATGAAATTATGCAATTTGCTGCTACATGAATGGATCTGGAGAGTGTCATGCTAAGTGAAATGAGTCAGAGGTAAAGGGACAGACACAGAATGATCTAACTCATATACAAGATATAAAGAAATGTAGTAGGGTAATAATGCCAAAAGGCAATAGAAATAGCAGAAGAAATGGTCCTAGATAGTAAGCTTGTCACTGGGAGGGGGGTCAGGGTATAAGTTTGGGAAGGGACCACTACAATAATGGTATAAGGTAGTGGTCACTCTGGATACTGAAAGGAGATAAAGTGATACACATAATAACAATATCAATATCAATAACAGTACTGTAAGCCACAATACCCAAAAAAAGTGGTGGGGGGGAGAAAAGGAATAAAGTGATAAAGTGTTTTTCATAGAGGCAAACTGGGGGACGAGGGGAAATAGGGGACAGTGGTGGAGGGAAGTGGACATTGGTGATAGGAGTGGTGCTGGAACACTGTATGCCTGAAACTCAGTCATGAAGAACATTTTAACTTTGCCATTTATGGTGATTCAATAAAAAAAAACCATTAAAAATGCGATGTATTTTATATGTGTGTATGTGTGTGTGTAGAGATAGAAAGAGAGAGAGAGAGAGAGAGAAAGAGAGAAGGAAGCAGAGAAAGAGAAAAAAAGAGGGAGGGTGGCAAAAACCGCAGAATTACATTCTGTATCACATCCAAAATATTATTTTTCATCCTAGCAAGAAATCATAGCAATTGGTCTTTGGAACCCTGGTGATCCTGGTTGGCGTTAAAACTCTTCTCTTGAAGTCTTCCACAGTCTGGGGTGGCTGAGCCTTGTTGTCCTACAACCGAGCCAGCAGAGTTACACACTTTTGGTCTTTCCATCTGAGCTGCTACACAGAGAGCAGGTTTTGGAGCTGGTTCTTGCAACATGAAACCATCATGACTGAAGCTTGATGCTCCAAACACAGACACATTCTCACTTCCACAAATGTTTAAGTAAAAAGAGAATGTGCTGAAGAAGGAAATCATTGTCTTTTTGTTTCCTTCCTTTCATTTTCTTTCCCTGAAAATGCACACCTCGTATGGTGTTTTGACTTACAGAAAATGAGAAACAAAGATTAATTCTGAAACTGCTAATTGTGTAAAACCATGGAGTTTCAAAGAAAGTAAAAGTTCTTTTATTAGCATGAAAAAAACTTCTGAAGAAGTATAAAACCTTTTTCTTCAGAAATTTTCTTCTTAATAAAGCAGGTATTTGGATAAGAGTAACCAAAGTATACTAGTAAAAAAAAGGGCCAGAATAAGTTGATTTTTTAAGTCTCTACATCATCAGTCTTCAAGCTTATTTCTAATGCAGAAATATTTTCTATGAGGCAGATTTTCATTTCAGCAGAAAGTAAGTTTTAAAGAGTATAAAAATATGTAATCAATATCAAAGAAAATTTAAAATACCAAGAATTCTCCTAAGTCAAAGAAAAGAGAATACAGTATTCAGAGCAAATAATTGAAAACATTTTCCCTTGATAAACTATTGCCATAAATTAAGTTTTGAAACCATATCCTGTCTCTTTTCCAGAACTTTTTCACCAAAATTTCTTGGTTTGGACAAGTCAACAATAAAAGATAAATTTATACTCAAAAATGATTTTTTTTATTCTTTAAGAAGTCATCTATTTAGACAAAGTATATAATGGGTTACAGTTTAACATCTAGTTGCTGTCATACTATAGAACTTACATTTTTGTTATACACTAAATACTTTATTTGCTTTACCCTTCATAGTTGTGAAAATGATAAAGTGTGTTTGCACAACTGACTTCTAAAATAAATTAACTCTTAAAAGATGTATATACAAAAAGATCCGAGGCAATACATTCCAAAAATCAGTTAGTATGCTTGATAAGTAATAGCAATATTTTCTTTAAAATATTCTGTTACACATTTTTGATATTATAAAAAAATAGAACCATATGAAGCCTATAAAGCAATATATACTGTTTTAAGTCTACAGGAATAACAAACTGCTCAGTTATCATCTGCTGACAAATGAAAGAATATCCCAAATCAGACTTCAAAATGAGTAGTGGCATTTTGATGAAAAATATAAATCAAAATGCTCTTATTTATTGGCAGGTTATAACTTTCACAGGGATTGTAGAATGAAACAGTCCTCATCTCTACTTTCACCATTCAAATGCTTCCTTTGCTATGTTAGCCCTCTGGGAAATCACGGTTCTCTATAAGTTGCATTTTCCTCCTCAGCCATGTAAACTTATTGTGCGATTACACTGCCATTTAAAGCAGTATAATTGTAGTAATATGTACAGTAGGGCTTCGTCAGCAACCATCCTCTCTGTCCAGTGAGGAAAAGCTTTCTGAATCCAGGCACTATGGTTCCAGTGAAGAGCATCTATCGCTAAGAATACTGAACTCACTTCTACAGAACAGTGACTGAAACTGAGAAAAATATGGGCTTCCTTTCCTTAAGAGATGACAAGTTCAGTAAATCATCAAGGGAAAACACGGAAGCAGGTCCCCTGGTATATGCTAACAAGACTGGTGCTTTAGTGGAGAAGCTAAAGTAACTACAAAAAAAAAAAAAAAAAGGAAAAGAAATCTTGAGACTCAGCCTCCAACAAGACTGTCTTTCAGTGGTCAAAATATGTTTTCAGTCTCTTGCTCTCTTCATCTGCTTTTCTCTGGCAAAGTAAGAGGTGAATCAGTTTTGTTCTGCTGTGATTATTTTTACCCCTCAAAACATAGCTCAAGGCCTCCCGTTTTAGGGCATAATTGCACACCGAGCCAACTTGCTCAAAAGGTTAAAAAATTTAAAAAAACACTTTTCTAGTCCCAGTAAATATCAAGCAGCTGATGAGTCAGTTTCAAGCAAAAGCAGAGAAAACATTAACCATTTCTTACTAAAAAACATACATTACTTCTTCACTACTCCCATTCTACCCCACTCAGGTTTTTTTTTTTTAATCAGTACTTCAAGTTTCTTGAACTAAGCATTGCATACAATGATGTCCGGTTTTATCTTTGTCAATGGCTTAAAATTCACAAGCACATTTTTAGATAAGTGTCTAAATTCTGAATGTGTCTTAACACAGATGAAAAATTTCTTTTGCAAGTGATAGATTTCTAGGCTAAGTATTATTAATTTCACTTTGATGCCCATATAAAATGGTAGGTATTTATGATAAAGATTATATAATTCAATTTTCTTAAAATGACAATAATTATATTAACAAGAAAATAACTTTCAAGCTATTGGTTTTTGTTTGCTTTAAATTACAATAAAAATGGTTAAAGAAAACCAGATTTGTTATAAGAAACTCAGGGATCACTGCCTCTTTATAAAAAGACATCTAAATTTAAGGGTTAAATTTTGAAATGTCAAAGAAGAAAAATATCCAATATAAACCAATAAATTTTCATATCATTTATTTTGAATTTCTTCTTCGAGAGGTGATACCATATTGATCAAGTACTTTATTTTAATCCCCATATCTCTTATAGTTTTCAGTCCTTTTTGGGCACAAGATAAATGAGATTATTTTTTAAATAAAATAACTGAATTTTATTACCACTTTTAAACTTATACCTGAACTGAAGTTTTCCAAAGCAGTGCACTGGATTTTATAGCTGTTCTTGAGAGTGCTCTCACTGAGGGTATTCATATCACTTTTTCTCAAGAACCAGTTGCAATATGGCACAGCACAGGTAATAATCTCTGGGGCTCTTTGTTAGCAATGGAGAGGAAAATTCACGGTGCACTGGATTTCAAACAATGTTCACGTTGTATGAAAGGAATCATGTTGTCAAGTTTCTCTATTGCTATTCCTTGCAATTGTCAATCCCCACACAAGCCAAAGAGATTTTGTAAAATGTGGGATCACTACACTGACCCACCTTTCTGAATTCAGTGACTTCCAGTCATACCAAATTAAAAACCAAATTTTCAACCATCAACCTTCTTGATTTTATATAACCTCAACCCAGTCGCTTCATTAGACTCAGCGGCCTTCAATCCCTGTCTCAGCCCCACTCAATGAATGCCACTGTCCCACAATTTGGCACACTATTCCATTTTTGGATGCCTTTACGCCTTCCTTCCACCTGAAGTACTCTAACTCAATTCTTTATATGTCAGTTCCTTAAAATGATTCTTTTATCCAGCCACTCTCTTTTAAGTAGTCCCTGCTATGACTTCCTCTAATTTTTCTCATCTACCCTACTTGTTTGTTTATTTTTATCATCATCATCATCATCATCATCATCATTATTTTGGTGTGGAGGCTGCATCAGGGTGCATTCAGCTGAACCCTATTCTATGCTCAGGGTTCCCACCTAGCAGTGCTCAGGGGACGATTATCTGGTGTCAGCGATCAAACCAGGGTCAGCTGCATGCAAATCAAGGCTCTACCTGCTGTACTATTGCTCCTGCTCCTGCTTTATTATTTTTTCAGGTACCATCACTATCTGATGTCATATTATTATCTTAGTTGTCTCTCTCGTTATTCCTGCTCCTTTCCCATTAGAATGTAAGCCTCATGAAAGCAGAGATTGCCAAAATCTTCTTAGTATTGTTTTCCTAGTATCTAGTCTGCCACATTGAAAACAATAAATACATATTAAATGAATGAACAGGTTATTGAAGTTAAAGAGACATCCTTGAATTTGTGTTGATGTCTGTAATCACTGCATTATTGTTAAGCATTGTTATAATTAACAGATACTGTGGCCTAGAAAAAGAAAATCATGCACTTTTCAATTGAAATGCCAAGTTCAAGAGGTGAAAGTTCAAATAAAGAGGAAGACACAAAGTCAGAAGGCACTTTAAGCCAATTCTTTCACAAAGGAACTGAAAGAAAAGGTTAAAGGATCTCGTTTTTTTAGCCTACCAAATAGAGACCTAAAAGATTAGTTAATTATTGTCTTCACATATATGAAGACATTTTTTATCATGAAAATGTCAAGCTTTTATCTGTCTATGAAGGAGAGAAAAAAGAAGACCGATTTAAATCAAAGCTAGAATAATTAGGGTGAACCTAAGATTCTCTTGGCCATAGTAAATAGTCTAGTAAATGTAAATTTGGATTTAGGGGACAAAATTCTGACAGGAGAGAGTTTAAAATGTCCCCCTTGAATGCATGAGCAATAGCTTATGTGAGTGAGACAGACAGATTTAAAATTCCAAGAAGTCTGCATTTGACTGAGGGATTTAAAAAAAAAAAGAGAGGGGTTATATGAATTGTTATATATGTACGCAAAATAGCTCAAATTAATACAAAGTAGATAATTACATGCTGTACTCTTTTCTATGCTTCTATATCCAGCTACTATTTCCCACCTCTCTGTCCAAATTAGCAGCTGCATTCCTTCTAAACAGAAACTGAGCACATCATAATTCTCGCATAGTAGATTTCTCCTTTTCCCTTATTTCCTTTAACACGGTTCATTAAGCAGAGACCAAGGCACAATAGAATATACATGTCCAGTCACACTTAAAATGTCCATTCAGACATAAAACCACCAATAGTATGAGATATTGCTCCTAACTACATTATGACTAGCATATATTTTGCATCTTATCATTAGTAAATGATAAGTTATTGAACATGTTTTATTTACCAATCACATTACAAAGAAGGTTGCATATATTAACTCACATAGATCTGAGAACTAGTTGAGAAAAGACTCAGAATGGTAATATCTTCTCACATTAAAACATAGACTAAAAATGACAGATTCAAGTCTAGAATTCATCCTCTCTGCTACATAAGATTTGTCTTAAACCATACTGCTAGAATAAGTTGGAAAATACTACGAACATGATAATTCGTTACACATAGGTAGCATTTTCATTTATCAGAGAACGTTAGCTTCTTTCTGAGCCCCATGAGAAAATTATTATTCTTTGTTTCTCCCATAATTTCCCCTTTGAGAATTATTTCCCATCTAACATTATCCAAAGCTGGCCACCAGCCAAAATATATTTTTAAATCAATCCATTTAGATATTGGACAGACTACCATGCAGAGACATAGAACAGTTCCAAGAGCATGAACTGGAGAAATGCCATGGTCTCCAATTTTATTTTCTTCATCTCCTTGAAGTATTCTCTCTGAGATGTCCAACTGGGATTTTAATCAAATGAAGTATATCTCCATATATACACAGGGAATTAAGAACATTATTATTCTGTGTAAAAACATAAATGCCCACATGTTAAGGTTTTTTGAGGGTAATATAACAACCATTTTTAAATATGCATGGTATTTGTTGTAACAATTCTCTAGTGATTAACAAAGGATATAATAATGAATGCAAGCAAAGTTTTGTTATAGGTTGTTCATTGCAGAAGTTTGTGGTATTATAAATTAATTAATGCAAACTATAAACACTTACATAGTGGATTGGTTATATCAACCAAGGGGCATACATACAAAAGCATTTAATTGAACTTTAAGAAGAATTATGAATTTCATTAAAAATATTAGCAATACACCAAGTGAAAAAATCAGTAGATAAATTATGCAACTGTGGGTTTATTTTTTTTAAGGATATTAAGGTGTATCAAAAAATATTCATTGACACATTCAATGATAGCTATCATAACATGGAGTGATAGCACAGCCGGTAAGGTGTTTGCCTGGCACGTGGCCAACATGGCTGACCTGGCCAACCTGGGTTCGATTCCTCTGCCCCTCTAGGAGAGTCTGGAAAGCTACAGAGAGCATCTCGCTTTCTCAGCAAAGCCTGGCAAGCTCCCCATGACGTATTCAATATGCCAAAAACAGTAACAACAAGTCTCACAATTTGTTGTGAGACGTTACTGGTGCCCGCTTGAGCAAATCAATGAACAATGGGAGGGCAATGCTACAATGCTACATCATAACATGTTAAAGTTTCATACATTTTTTTCCATAGGCTTTCTAAAAATGACAATCGTTACTTCATTATAAAAAATTGTTAGAAAATAGTCAAACATATGTTTTCATCTACGGAATATATGTTCTCTAGTACTCTAACAACATAACTAGTTGTTTCAGAGATGTTTTTCCCATTTGTAGTGAGGTACTATATTTATAATAATGTTAATGATAATTTCATACATCCATTGTCTCAAAACCACACCCACCATTGGAAGGAGGGCTTTCCTTTACAGTGTTCCAAGCTCTGTTCTGGAGACCAGCATCTCCAATTCATTGTCTTTACTTTCAAAAGATTCAAATGAAATGCATGTGTTGTGATTTAGCATTTTGAACCACTGGATTTTCAAGCAGGTTACAATAATGAAAACTATCAGTTCTATCTCTTCAAGGAATTTGAGGAGAAAATAAGGCATTCAGTATTTACAAACTTAGCCCACACCTGAACAACACTTGTGTGGCTGAAAAGAGATAGAAGAAAATAGCCAAGATACCAAGTAAGGAAGTCACCAAGTATTGTTAGTCACTTGGGAAATAGCTAGAAATCAACTGAAAATCAAATATTATGTGAGATATCAGTTACTTAGAAAACCAACATACATTTTCTCCCCTTTTTTAAAAATCATATAACCAAGTGTAAAATTTAACTCTTAGATATGTGGTAGTTCAGTCTATGAAAATAGTCACATACTAATTTTTTTAGGTAGTGACATTTTAAATAAACTTGAAATATTGGACTCTTGCAACAGAAAAATACAGTACAACAGATACGGTATTTGCCTTGCATGTGGCCAACCCAGATTTGATCCTTAGAGTCCCATATGATGCCCCGTGCACTGCCTACCAGGAGTGACTCCTGAGTGTAGAGCCAGGAGTTAAGTCCTGAGCAATGCAGGGTGTGGCCTAAAATAAAGCAAAAACATAAGTATTGGATTCTTTCATAAATAGTGTTCTTATAATTGACTATTCACTCTGAAAAGAGTAAATTGAATTTTACAACACAGCATTTACAAGTAAAGTAAAAAGTAAAGTAAAGGCCCTCCCATTGATCATCGATTTGCTCGAGTGGGCCCAGTAACGTCTCCATTGGAGACTTTTGTTGTTACTGTGTCTGGCATATCGAATACATCATAGGGAGTTTGCCAGGCTCTGCCGTGCGGGCGAGATACTCTCGGTAGCTTGCCGGGCTCTCTGAGAGGGGCGGAGGAATCGAACTCGGGTCGGCCATGTTGGCTGCATGCAAGGCAAACGCCCTACCGCTGTGCTATCGCTCCAGCATTTACAAGAGTAAATCTTATTAAGATTAACCATATTAATCTATAAGCCAAGTTATTGAAAATTAGAGAAAAGCAGTGGAACATGGAAAGGGTTTTTTGTGTAAACACATAAGGGGCTGCAACGGCACTCTATCTGTCCCACCGCCCACGTTTGGTAGTCTCACACTGCTTTCCCCACCTCAGAGAGGTCCATGGTGATGGGCAGGCGAAAAAAGGAACAAGGGCAGGCTGGTTGGTCTCAGTTGCAGTTTATTCCAATCTCATCTCCATTCACTCCTGTCTCTCTCTCTCTCTCTCTCTCTCTGCTTCTCCCCCCAGCCATGCTACTCCATTCTCCTTCTCGATCCCCCTTTATTCTCCTTCTGCCTCCCTGATTCTCCTTCTCCTGGCTCTGGATCCAGAACTTGATCCCCCAACACCCTCTTACAGCCTCATTAAATCTCTAAAGCATGCGTGGGTCTTACACATAGGTGTGGTCACAATCAACAGGGGCAAAGTCTTTCCCTCAGGGGATACTTCTTCCAGGACAGATACCCATTCATCAGGATGGCCCGCCCAAGAGTGGAATCCCATGGATATGTTTCTCCTCTCCTTGTCCAACAAACATATAAGCTTTTATAATAATAATTTTGCATGAACCAGTAAGAGATACATTAAGCTTATAGTCTTGCTCTCCTAGGGCCGTCTCAATCTCAGACTACAGTGCTCAGGCCAGATTAGTCTTTCCTATCCCTAGCAGGGTCTTATCTTGTTGTTACTTTTGAATCATGACAGCATTTGTCCATGATCAAGCTCTTAATTTATAGTTAAGTATCATGGCACTTTGGCCTGGCCTATTTTGATGCCAGGGTAGCTCAGAGCTTGATCTGGGTTCATTCAGTTCCTTATTGGGACCCTGCTTTTGAGGTGCTAGGAACTAAGGGCAACTGAGGCTTAAGTCCAGAAAGCAGATGCCCAATAGTGAATAATATTTGAAGCCAATTAAATCCCAAGTTATAAAAGCATATCATTAACTGTCTTCCTGTGTCTATACAAAAAGGGCATTGCTTTAAAGTAAACTATTCAAAAGACATAAGGAGAGAAAAAAGGCAATATTAACTTACAAGTTCAGTGTCCTAGAAGGATCTGACCTTACAAATTAACAGAGTCTGATTAGGGGGAACAGCTGATTAACTGTTCGGGGAACAGAGCATAGAGAAGTTACTGATAAGCACAGAGGAATGTGAGTGACTTGGGAGCATTGTGATGGGTGTAACCCGATAAACCTAAGCTCCCTGTAGCAAGGGAGAACAGACAAACCAATTGTTATCCTACAGTTTTTAAAGGCATGTGTAAACAGTCCATGGAACAAAATGACAGATTGAAGAATGGCATGTGAATTTAAATTACTAGGATGCAAGGTAAAAGGTAAAAGGTAAAGGCCCTCCTGTTGATCGTCGATTTGCTTGAGTGGGCCCAGTAACGTCTCCATTGGAGACTTTGTTGTTACTGTGTTTGGCATATCGAATACTCTCGGTATTCGAGAGTATGCCGGGCTCTCCGAGAGGGGCGGAGGAATCGAACTCGGGTCGGCCATGTTGGCTGCTTATAAGGCGAACGCCCTACCGCTGTGCTATTGCTCCAGCCCAACTATGTTTTAAACAATAAAAAGTACGTGTATACTTGAAGAAAGTCTTTGCAATAATTAATGCACAAAAATTGGCAACTTAGTCTATAACTATGTTTCCATAAAATTGTAAGAAAAATTGGAAGGGCTTATAGAAAAATGAACAAAGCATCTGAATAGGTAACTAATGATAGCATACAAATAGATAATAAATGAAAGTTAAAAGTTAAGCATTCTAATAGTTGAGTGAGTATAAAGCAAACAATAAAAATACATTATTCCCTCCAGAGAATTAATAAAAATTAGATTGATTTGAAAATCTTGAAGGTTGACAATGTTATGAAGAAAATGGAATGTTTATAAATGAAGTTTTTTGTTCTAATTTGAACATCTAACACATATTTCTTTGGGATCATGGGAATATTGAACCACCAGCATTCACTCCTGGCTCGGAGCTCAGAGATTTCTCATGGGAGACCATATGACGTACAAGGCATACATTCTACCCACTGTACTATTGTGCTTACCTCACATCTATCTTTCTGAAATATAAGATTAATATCGTCTCATCAGAATTTACTTGCTGTGGCCAAGAGAGATACTACAGGGCTAAAGTATTTGCCTTACCCTCAGTGGATCCATGTTTAATCCCTGGCACTGGTAGCATATGTTCCCCATGCACTACCAGGAATGATTTCTGAGCACAGAGTCAGGAAAAAATTCTAAACATTAGTTGTGTGAGTCTCTCCAGTTGGTCTTAATACTTTGGGGGGGGGGGTGGGTCACACCCACCGGTGCTCAGTGGTTACTCCTGGCTCTGCACTCAGGAATTACTCCTGGTGGTTGGGGCACCACATGCGATGCTGGCGATAGAACGCCGGTTGGCTGAGTGCAAGGCAAATGCTCTATCCACTGTACTATCGTTCCAGCTCCACTTTCCAGTTGGTCTCGCAAAAAAGGAATTTTTGTTTGTCTTCCTTTTCTTGCTCCACCCCCAGAGAAAAGAAGCTTACCTGCAATTCTAGGCGTTTATCCTCGAGGTAACCTCATTGTGAAAAAAGTTAAGCTGTAGTCAGTATTGTTAGTGAAATTACCAGTTAATAAACATGGAACAAATGGAGAGTATAATCCATCACCTACACAGAGAATGCCAGAGTTACATGTATCTTCTTTCCAAATATACATTAATAAATATAACTATAAAGACAAATATAAAGGATCAAATTGAAGCCTAGATCCAGTTTAATTAAATCTTCTACATTAAATCTATGGGCTGGAGCGATAGCACAGTGGTAGGGCGTTCGCCTTGCATGCAGCCAACATGGCCGACCCGAGTTCGATTCCTCCGCCCCTCTCGGAGAGCCTGGCAAGCTGCAGAGAGTATCTCGCCCGCACGGCAGAGCCTGGCAAGCCACCTGTGATGTATTCGATATGCCAAACACAGTAACAACAAAATCTCCAATGGAGACGTTACTGGGCCTGCTCAAGCAAATCGATGAACAACGGGAGGGTCTTTACCTTTACCTTTACATTAAATCTATGTAGAGGAAAGGACAGATGCAATCCAGAAACAACATTCTATTGTTGAACAGAGACTTGAAGAGTAACATATATAAAAATATTTGTTTACATGCAAAAAGACTTTAGTTTCTTATTTCAGAGAAGGCATAGGAAGAACAAACTTGCTCTTACGATAAAATCAGGTATTTTTTCAATCTATGAGAAAAATGTTCAGTCTCTGCAGAGGAAAAAAAATTGAGGATCAGAGTAATATGGTAAAACAGTCAAAGAACTAGAAATTACAATGAATAATTTCATCTTAAATTACTTATGCTACTGTGGTGTCAAAAACTTCCATCTTATCAAACTTTCAGAAGCATCTGCTCTAAACAAAAGCTGTGTGTGTGTGTGTGTGTGTGTGTGTGTGTATGTGCGTGCACGTGTGCATGCGTGTCTGCATGTGTGAATGTTATGTGTTGTATCTGCAAATTATAGAAAGACTCAGAATTCCATGCTTGGTTTGGAGCCAGAGCAGAGATAAACAAACAGCTAGAAGATACTGAGAAATAATGAAAAATAAGAAGAAATAGAAAACCAGAACATCACAATTCAAGCCTATCAGTAAATCTCAGAAACTGTGAAGTGGCATGTTCTAACTATCAGCCAAATATCACAAGTTCAGGAATAAATTCTCTAGATCAAAAAGATGACAGATATTCCAGCTGGACTGCAGGTTACATATGTTTATAAATCTAAAGGTATAATGTTTCCAACAGTCATTTTAAGATTATTTTTAAATACAAAAGGAATATGTGCTTATGTAAAAAATATCAGAGAATAGAAAGAAGTCTTTTTTCACTGGCTTGCTTCTAGTTAATCCCATTAGCTCATTACAAGGTTTCAGATACTCACAAGTTATTAGTGTTCAGAGACAGAGTTGAACTGTCATCAGTATGCAGTTAAGATTATCTCCACTTTCATAGCTTTCTTTGAATATACCAAGTGGTGAACTAGCTATCTATATTTAAGAAGGTAAAACTAATATAACTGTGCATATCAATTGACCAAATTTATGAACTAGATTTTTTTAAATTTTATTGATTCACCATGAGATATAGTTACAAGCTTTCATGTTTGAGTTACAATCACACAATGATCAAACACCCATCCCTTCACCAGTGCACATTCCCCACCACCAATATCCCCGGTATACCCCTGCCTTTTCCACCCTCCCCCTGCATCCGTGGCACAAAATTTCCCCATACTCTCTCTCTCTACTTTTGGGCATTATGGTTTATGATGCAGATAATGAGAGGTTATCATGTTTGGTCCTTTATCTAATTTCGACATACCTCTCGCATCCTGACCGATTTCTCCAACAATCATTTTCTTTATGATCCCTTCTCTATGCCAGCTGTCGTCTCCCTGCCCACTCATGAGAGAGACTTCCAACTATGGAGCAATCTTCCTGGCCTTTATATCTACTGTCCTTGGGTGTTGGTCTCATGTTAGATTATTTTATACTCCACAAATGAGTGCCTCTGTAACTGCCTTCTATATCTGTCCTTCTCTTTCTGTCTCATTTCACATAGCATAATACTCTCCATGTCTATCCATTTATAAGCAAATTTCATGACTTTATCTCTCCTAACAGCTGCATAGTATTCCATGGTGTAGATGTACCAAAGTTTCTTTAACCAGTCATCTGTTCTTGGGTTGTTTCCAGATTCTGGCTATTGTTAATAGTGCTGCAATGAACATATAGGTACAGATGTCATTTCTACTGTGCTTTTCGCACCTTTGGGATATATTCCCAGAAGCTGTATTGCTGGGTCATATGGAAGCTCAATTTCTAGTTTTTGAAGGACTATCCAAATTGTTTTCCAAAAAGGCTGGAGCAGTTAGCATTCCCACCAACAGTGAGAGAGCATCCTTTTCTCCCCACATCCACACCAGCACTGGTTGCTTTTGTTCTTTTGAATGTGTGCCAGATTCTGTGGTGTGAGATAATAACTTGTTGTTTTGATTTACATCTCCCTGATGATTAGTGATGTGGAGCATTTTTTCATGTGCCTTTTGGCCATTTTTATTTATTTATTTATTTTTTTTGAGGAAGCTTCTGCTTATTTCTTCTCCCCATTTTTTAATAGGGTTGGAGGTTTTTTTTTTCTTATATAATCTTAAGATCAATGAAAGAATGAGAAGAATTACAGCTATGAGGAAATTTAGATCAGTGAGTCAAAGGTTGTTTCATAGAAAGGGGAGAAAAAATGGTTCAGTTGATTGAAATGATCTAATTTTTCATGTCATATACTAAGAAGAGATGTTGTTTCTTAAGAATAAACCATTTCAATTTTAATCCGAGATAGAATCTGAATAAAACCTAAAAGATTGTGAAAAGGCATTTAGCAAAGGTGTTCAAATGGACCTGGCACACCCAGGGACAAAATTAAGTTATTTTGATTCAAACTACCTCATCATGTCAGACATTCTTAACTGAGTAGATCCCATCAAATTTTTTGCCAATTGAGTAAAAAACAAATTTACAAGTCTTCTTAAAACAACAATGTATGTGTTTCAGGCAGATCGGTGAGAGGTAGAAGTGGAGGGAGTCTGGTAGTGAGTTTTTCTACTAATATTAAAACAAAAAAAAGTTGCCTTAGTCACAAAATAATTCAATGGTTTGAAGACCACATTCCTCTGAGATGCAAATCTGGAGCTCTTTAGAGAAGGAGAAAATGAAGTATCACCTCAAAGAAGAAGCTTCAAGAGCATATAAAAGTCCTGATAAGAATAAGAAAGGACCATCTAGAATTCAAGGTTTTTCCCTGTGGCAACACAGACATTAACCTGTGTATGCAGAAACTTCAGTCCAAGGCAGTTTGGAAGCAACTGTACTGTAAAGCCAACTTTGTAAAGGCAGGAAGCACTCACTCTCCATTCTGAAGATTGTCTCACATCTCAAAGAAATATGCGTACTTGACTTTTCCCTCTCTGGTAAAGTGTGCACTCTCTCTCTCTCTCTCACTCTCTCTCTCTCTCTCTGTCTGTCTACCTCTTTGTCTGTCTGTCTATCTCTCTCTCTCTCCCTTCCTCTCTCTTCTTGTCTCTATTCAGTTCTACAAGTAAATTATTTTACGTAAAGCTATTATTCTTCACTATTTAGTATTCTCCTTAAATAATTCTTTTCTGTGAGGGAAGGCAACTTTTCTAGAACTCATGTGCAGAGGTGAGAACTGACTTCTTTTCCTGCCGAGAGAAATCCCTTACTCCAGTATGAATCCATAACTCCCTGAAAACCTAGAATAGCAGTTTGTCATGCAAACCAAGTGTCTATCAGGTGCAACTTGACAGCTGCCTGGTGGTACTGGTAGGATGCCAGCATCCACGTCCTGTAAATGTTTATAGCAGATTTTACCAGCCCTGACCCACCCACACCATGTACTCCTTGGTAGCTAATGCAGGTTGAGCAGAGATGTGGAAGTACTCTTTTCTTGAGGCTAATTCCCTCACTTCCTGCCTTCCATCAGACACCTGCAACTCTTAGATTGTGAAGAGTCCAGTGACTTGCAACATTGCCAGTAGTTAGGTGATTCACAACATTATTCACAAACTTCCCAGGGAATCCACTTTATTTTTGTGGGGGACACCAGGCAAAGACTACCAATAGATTAGCATTATCACAAGAGATGAAATTTGTTTTCTTGTTTTTTACCTCCCATGAGATGTTAGCATTATACATGTGTAGTTATTTTATATCCTGAGTATAAAATAAGTTTCTGTGAATTAATCGTTACCACCAAGAATTACAGAACAAAACTGAAAATTTATACCTTCCAAATTCGAACTGGGAAAAATCCATGTCAATATTTAAATTAGTCATAGCACAGCGGGTAGAGTGTTTGCCTTGCACCCGGCCGGTCTGACTGGAGTTCGATTCCTCCCCCCTTCTCCGAGAGCCTGGCAAGCAACTGAGAGTATCTCACCCACAGGGCAAAGTCTGGCAAGCTCCCCATGAAGTATTTGATATGACAAACACAGTAACAACAAGTCTTTCAATGTTACCGGGCCTGCTCAAGCAAATTGATGAACAATGGGAGGAGAGTAATAGTATTTAAATTTTAGCATCACAATATTAAGTTCTAAATCAGATTTAGAAATATATAAGGTTGGAAAGAAGATGGGAGACCTCATTCCAGCACTAAACTTCCTCTCTACTCACCAGGTAAAACTCAAAGTAGGGGTTACCATGTCTCTTGACAAACCTGTCAACCAATTCCAATCCTAGTTATGAAGAGAACAGAAATCTTCTATCACACAATATTCTGTAGGGGAAACAGAGGGCACAAAATTTCTGCTTAAGAGATGAGAAGAGCAAAGAATTGCATTCTTCATAGAGAAGCTCTTGCAAAGATTCTGCTGAATTGAGCTTTATAAGCGGGTGGAATATCTAGTGTAAAGCATGTGGTTGCATTAATTATAAGATTTCAATTTGACAGTTTAATTAGGAAAAGGAGAGTTAGTGTAGGGCTTGCAGAATTCATGATGAATCACATACTCCAACAGACTTCATTTTCATATTTCAATTACACACATTTCTAACTGATGAACAGCAACATAGCATTTTCTGTTTAATAAATGTGATATCTGTTGGAATTGATAACATTAGTTCAGTAATTACTGAGCCATTATTGTCAGGCTTTTTAAAAACATGGAAAGAAGCCTTAGTTATTAAAGTTTAGCATCAGCACAAAACTACCTTTTCAAATATTCTTGCTAAAGAGCTTTTTAGCAGTGCATTAGCTATCCCTTACACGTAGATAGGTGAAACTCAATAACAGGTATTTGCATGAGATTGATTTTGATCTAATCGCACATTATTTGATTCTCTGACACAGCACTGTAGTTATTATGTTCTCTCTAAGTTTTTTTTTTTACATAATTTAGGCTGAGAGAAAGAGAGAAGCAGGACTTAACATGTTTGACTGATATAATTTAATGCAAGATCATGTTAAGATTCTGATCTCCACTTAAAATAATAAAAAAATGCAAAAACAATTTCATTAATTGAAAGATAAATTCAGATTCAAAGGGGGGGAAAAAACCTTAAGTGACTTGGTCTGTCAAAACATCTAGAAACTTATGAGTTCTTTCCCAGAGTGCCTGCTTTGAGTTCTGGGAAACAAAACTGAAAAGCTGGGTATGCTCTGAGATGCACTGGGATCTTTCCTTTTGCATGGGTTATGAACAAACAGAAGTTCATTAAATCAAATACAGATGTCAGTTTCCTCAGGGACTAAGAAAAGACCATGCCTGATAATAAACACAACTGAGACACCAGAAGTGAACACTCTTTTTTTAAAAATTGTATCTATCTAAATTTGTTCATAACGTAAATAATACCTTCATTTATATATACCTTAATTACCTTCTTACTACTGGCTATCATGAAAAAATCTTGATGGAATTTTACTTAAGTACATATATAAGAAGTTGGTATACATTATGTACACACTTAATTGTGAATAACAAATATTTCTAAACATTCAAGACACAAAGACAAAAAAATTCTCACACTATAATATTCACTAATTACATTGTGTATTAGAATTAGAACAACATAAATATTGCATCGCTATATGAGCACAGATATAAAAGGTTTGTATTTTACAGTTTCAAATGCTAAGTCCTATTTCTGTTCAAATTGGTAACTCAGTTTATTAGCTTCAAAGAGAAGTATGTGAAATTGATCATTGATGGCTTCAGAATGTTAGATAAAATTACGATCAGAAAGCAGTTAACATAGTGCCGAACATATTACTCAGTAAATAGCAGTTATGGTTATTGCTAGAAGGACAAATATTATATAAAATAAATAGTAATAACATAGAACAATTATAATCACACCAAAATAAAAGCCTGGAAACTTGCAGATTTAAATAGGAATAAAATTAAAATATTGGAGTTCCTATCCCAAAATGACATACCTATAAGGAAATATGCAAATGTAAAATTCTTGGTTCCTCACTTGAAGAAAATTGCAACTTGGTTGGTGGACAAACGACTGTTTTCTAGGTTTATTATTGCTCTGCTTTGCCCTGAGGTAGTAATAGAGACATAAACAAAGGGAAATCTGAAACCTAGAATTTAATAGAAACTTCCTCTTGCCCTCATTTTGTAAATGAAGCCAAGAAAAGCAAACATCAGGGACCTGGAAGATAAGTCAGGTGTCAGGGACACAGACCCTGAGTTCAGTGTTCAAACAAACACTACCATATACATCCCTGGTGTCTCACCACTATCCGCAGACTCTAGCATTAAATCCAGAGAAGGCTAAATCTCTTTGGCATGGCTGCCTAGGTACCCTGAGCTCTCCTCTGAGCCCCAGGCCTCACCAAAAAATGAAAAGTAAACATTATTTCTGTCCAAAGACAATAACTAATAAATACAAATTAGATTTAGCAGGTAGGGTATTTGCCTTGCACGCAGTCGACCTGGGTTTGATTCCTCCCTCCCTCTCAGAGAGCCTGGGAAGCTACTGAAAGTATCTCGCCCACACAGCAAAGCCTGGCAAGCTCCCCATGACGTATTCGATATGCCAAAAACAATTTGTTTTGAGATGTTACTGGTGCCTGGTCGAGAAAATCAATGAACAACAGGAGGACAGTGCTACAGTGGTAATGCAGTATTCTGTCTACATTTAGCAATGGGAGTACCCACTTGTCTTGCAAGCCTGCGAGATTCATAAGCTCAACCTAATTTCCTAATTAGCTTAAGGCTTTGCTTTTGTTGTTGTTGTTGTTGTTGTTAACTCTATTGAAAATTGCCATTGCAATGCAAAAGAAATAGATTGTGATACTTCTGACATCTTTGACTGAATCAAGTCAGTGGTACCAAATCGTGCAAGTAGACACTGCATGCCGCACTGCCACACCCAAGCTAAAAAATAAATAAGATTCAAAGTCAGTTTCTTTGACATTGGACTTTTGTATAAACATCATTTAATTTTAATATTCATATTTTGTGACAAAATGAAAACCATACAGAAAACATCATGAAGATTATGGGCATCTACAAGAAAAGCTATGTGACTGTTAAGTTCCCACAGAACTAGCCACTTACTTCCATGAAATATTATTTTTGCTTAAAACAATATATTTGGGTTGTGCAAGATTGCTTATTTACAGACATTCTCTTGAAAGTGTCACGAATGACTCTCACTTCAGGGGAAACTACCTGAATAATAATTTTTTCCAAAGGTAAAGTTTAAGGCTCCAAGTAAAACTTAAAACTTTTGGTAATGTTTATCTGTCATAATGAGAGCTTCCTAAGTCTTAAAAGTCTTTCCCAATTGATTACTCCTAACAATAATAACTTATGTGCATAATTGATCTAGTATAGCGAATTGTATTAACATTTGGTAGATATATAGGACTTTGATCAATATTTTACAAATAATTAATAACAATGTTACAAAAACATGCACAGATAAAAGATAAATTTAAAGGTAAACCAATATTTTTAAATAGTTTTACTTAGAAAACATAAAGATAGCTAGAGAAAGAATAACGTATATATCACAAGTTATGATGTGGGCAACTGAAACTGCACCATTAAACCAATCAGAATTTAATGTACAGAAAATTCTTGGCACAGATTCAGATTCTACATTACAAAAAAAAGTTTAAGAAATTATTGCCACTTATTAAGTTTTGGTGCAATATCAAGGAATAATATTGAAATTATTTAAAAATGCTATGAAGATATCTGCAACTATGTATATGTATGAGACTGAATTTTTAATACTTTTTAAGCATTAATGTATAACAGATTGAATGTAAAAGCAGATATCAGAATCCATTATTTTCTGTTAATCCAGACATTAAAGATATTTTAAAATACGTAAAACAGTGGCATTTTGTTCATTAAATATTTCTTGGAGCATGTAGGTATTTTTATTGTAAATATCTTATATCACTCTATATTCAGGTTGGAGCGATAGCACAGCGGGTAAGGTGTTTGCCTTGCACACGGCCGACCCGGGTTCAATTCCTCCGCCCCTCTCAGAGAGCCTGGCAAGCTACCGAGAGTATCTTGCCCACACAGCAAAGCCTGGCAAGCTCCCCATGACATATTAAATATGTCAAAAACAGTAACAACAAGTCTCGCAATTTGCTGTGAGACGTTACTGGTGTCCGCTTGAGCAAATCGATAAACAACAGGAGGACAGTGATGCAGTGCTACTCTATATTCATTTCATATAAAGAAATAAATGTTATTTTCAAGATTAATGGGGGATTCCCAGATCACTCTTGGTCCTAAAATATAAGGACTGGAGGGGAAGGGAAGGAAAGACATGAGAAGCGACATGAGCCAGTTCAGGGGATTCAGATACAAAGAAATGATCACTGTATCACTGTCACTGTATCACTGTCCTCGCGTTGTTCATCAATTTGCTCGAGCGGGCCCAGTAACGTCTCCATTGGAGACTTTGTTGTTACTGTGTTTGGCATATCAAATACATTACAGGTAGCTTGCCAGGCTCTGCCGTGCGGGCAAGATACTCTCCGTAGCTTGCCAGGCTCTCCAAGAGGGGCGGAGGAATCGAACTCAGGTCGGCCATGTTGGCTGCATGCAAGGCAAACGCCCTATCGCTGTGCTATCACTCCAGCCACAAATATGAGTTATTGTTAAACTGATTAACAAAGAAATATAAAGTCAAGTATCCAAACTACATTGTCAAAACTACAGAAGCCAAAAGACCCAATCTTTAACAACCTAAATTGGAAAGGTATCTATTAAAATTAGAGGAGGGATGTTGACAGTGGTGGTGAAATTGGTGCTACAATATTGTCTAAAACTCAATTATGAATAATTTTATAGATCATGATCACTTGATCACTTGATCACTTGACATCTCATTACTCATCGATTTGCTCGAGCAGGTGCCAGTAACTGTTGCTGACTAGTGTAGCCCAATGGCATCTGCTTGTTCTAGCAACACGAAGAGCCTCAAACCATTTGTTCATGGTCTTGACAAAGAAATCTGACCATCTTATAGGTGGGCAGCCACGTTATCTTTGATGTCCCATGGAATCCAGTCGGTAATGGCTCTAGTCCAGAGTCTCCAAATCTCATTATGTGTCCAGCCCATCTGATTTTTGACACCTTGGAAAACGAGACAGCATCCTGATTCTTGATCGTCGATGGAGGTCGGAAATCCAGATTCTTTCTCTCACTTGAGTGAAGTGTGATACACCAACCATAGCTCTTTCGATTCCTCTTTGGGAGACCCGAATAGCATTCTCATCCTGTTTTGGTAGGCCCCAGGTCTCTGAAGTATATGTTAATGCAGGAAGAACAGTGGAATCGAAGAGATGTGCCTGGACCTGGAGGTTCTTCATCCTCTTAGCTATTTCTTCAATGCTCTTGAAGACATTCCAAGCCTCTCCATTCCTCCTGCTCAACTCAGGTGCCAGGTCATTTGTCATGTTGACTTTGTGACCTAGGTATATATAACTGTTGCATTTGGAGATGTTCGTTCCATTGAGAGTGGATGGAATATCAGGAATAAGACCATTTCTCATAAACATTGTCTTCATGCGATTCAGCTGTAGTCCAACCTTTTCACACTCTTGGTCAAAGTTGGCCAGCATTTGTGACACTTGGCTAATGTTTGGTCTTATTAGAACAATGTCATCAGTGAAGCAGAGGTGGTGCAGTTGCCAACCATCTATCTTCACTCCATTCCTTTCCTTTCTGGTTATCACATGACATTCTCAAGGGTGGCACTGAAGAGTTTTGGTGAAATGGTATCACACTGACAAACACGTCTCTTTACGTGGATGGTCACTTCCTTGTAGAATGGTGAGATCTTGGTAGTGAATCCATAATGCAGCTTATGGAGGATCCTGATGTATTGAGTTTGAATGCCCTGTTTGGCTAGGTCTTCAATGACCACTTCAGTCTCAACAGAATCAAAGGCCTTCTTTAAATCAATGAACATTAGACAAAGCAGCATCTTGAACCCCCATGAAACCTCAATTAGCTTGGTTATCATGTGGATATGGTCGATTGTGCTGAATCTTTTTCGGAACCTGGCTTACTCACATGGTTGTCCTTCATCTAGTGTTCTGCCAATCCTATTCAGGATGACTCAAGTGAATAGCTTGTAGAAGACAGACAACAGGCAGATCGGGCGGTAGTTGCCAATGTCGTGGATGTCTCCCTTTCTTTACAGTAGTACAGTCCTTCTGGTTTTCCACTGGGATGCAACCTTGCATTCAGACAGGTAGCATGTGAAGAGCCAAGTTAATGTATTGATGAGTACTGATGGCAGATTCTTCAGGAGTTTTGGTGTGACCTTGTCTGGGCTGGGTGCTGTTCACTTCTTTACCGATGAAATGGCATGTCGTATTTCAGAAGAGAGAACATTGGGAATGACATATCTATCTGGTGGAATTTGGTATGTGGGCAGGTGGACATGGCTATCGAAGATATCCGAGTAGAAGTCATGGATAATCTTCCCCATTGCCCTTCTGGAAGATGTGATAGATCCATCAGGATGTCAGAGAGCAGTCATCTTGGTCTTCAGCGGTTGCTGAAGGACAGGCAGGCATTACGAATGCTTTTCCTGGCTTCTGATGCATCTGCCAGCACTGCTGATCTTCTCTCTTTGAGGTCTTCTTTTATTGCTTCTCTGCACTGCTTTGCAAGCTCTGACATTCACTTGTGGTTGCCTGAGGCTTGTGCCAAGTCACGTTGATAAATGAGCTTGAGAGTTTTTGAAGACAGGCGTCTTTTTGTGAGTATCCCTCTCTTGGCATTCCTCACACAATCATGGAGGTGCTGAACCAGTCGATCGTATTCCTTGTTAATGTTGTCAATGACAGCATCTTCCCATGTTGCCACAATAGTGCCAAAGAGCTCCCAGTTGGTGGTCGTTCTCAGAGTTCTCTTCTTAAAATTTGCAGCCCTTTCTCCACGCTCTGTGAAATAGAATTTTGCATGAAGGAGACGGTGGTCTGATCCCATTTGGAATTTTGGGACAACAGTGACATCAGTCAGACAAAACCGTCGATTGAATATGATGTGGTCAATTTCATTGCAGTACCATCCATCAGGAGACTTCCATGTCCAACGTTTAGATTTGGCCTTATGGAATTGTGAGTTACCAGAGATGGTCTTGGTAGACATGATGAACTCAGACAGTCTCTCACCCTATTCATTCCATTCTAGGCCATGGGTCCCAATGTGGAGTTCTTCGGCTGATTTTCTCGGTCCTCTCTTGGCACTAAAATCACCAACAATGATCTTGTAGAAGATGTGGTCTTCCTTATAAAACTTCTTCAGCTCTCTGTAGAACTTCTTAATTTCTCCTTCATGATAATTGGATGTTGGTGCACTGACAACGAAGATAGAAACTGCCGGCAGTGAGCCACATCAATTCAAGTGTAATCGTCCGATTCGGGTTGTTAGGCACTCAAATCAATCAATGCTTATGGCCAAGTTCATGTTGACAAGGAGACTGACACCACCACTGCCTCTTTTGTTGCATGTTCCAAGGAACAGTTCTTCTCCAGTGTCAAAAATGGTGTGATGTGATTGATGCCCTCTCATCTCGATCAGACCAATGATGTCGTACTTGATCTTTCTCATTTGTACCATCAGGTCCTCAATGGATGCATGTGATGCCAGCATACATGCACTGAAAATACAGACAGTCATTTTTGTCTGTCTTCGTTTTGGCAGCCTAGTTCGGTCTTGAGATTTCTTCAGTCTTTTCTTTCTCATCCTTCTTAATGCTGCCCTATTGGTGGCTCTTTCAGGGGAGGGGAATGAGACTCATTTTATTTACTGAAACCTGGCAAGCTATCTGTGGCATATTCGATATGCCAAAACCAGTAAATACAATGGGTCTCATTCCCCTGACTCTGAAAGAGCCAGCAAATAAACCATGGTATTATAATAAAATTTTAAAATTCAAAAAAAAATTAAAAATAAAAATTAATGAATTTAAACTTTCTCAGTTTAAATTTTTAATATGATAAATGAGTTGGTAAATATATAAATATCACTGAACAAATCGTCTTTTGTTTCTTCAAAATAATTTCTTATGCTATAAAACACTCTGCTGTACAAAATGTATAAAAGTCATTGCACTAAGTTTGCTTATAGAAATGGTTGATGAATTTTACAAAGAATACCAACTTGGATTTGTATCAATGACTTTGTTAAAAAGGACATGGAACTCATTATTTGAGAATGAATATAGAAAATGAGAAAATATGGTATTCAAGGAATGTTACACATGGATTAGTCCAGGTCTTTCAGAATAATTCTGTTTCACTCATTTTTCTTTTTCTAATAATGTTAAACGCAGTATTGTACAGAATAAACTAAAATTCATGGATTTAACAGAATCTAATAACAATCGTGCTAATGATTATTTTTACAAATTCTGATAAAAAGGTAGAAGAGCATGATTATTGTTCTAGGAAACAAATGTCAAAAACAAATCTTAAGGTAAGGAGAAAAGAAAAGATAAGAAGTATGATTGCAAGGGAACAGAGTAAGTTTCTAGAACTTCTTTTACCTCATAATTAGCTCTTGAATTAATTTTTATAATTGGAGACATGGCCTTTTATTCTACAATAAAAATGTCAAAATACAAATACTCTAAGGAGAGGTAGCATATTCATTCAAATTCACAATAAATTAAAAATGATTGATATTACCCAGATTTTGAAGTGACATGATCAAATGGAAATAACAGGGTAGTAGATCACAGATGAAAGACATTATAGAAATGGTGAAAAGAATGACACTAAGTGGAAAAATTGAAGGTTCAAAAGAAAACTTTTATTTATGTCATAATTTGATATAAAGTCAGTCATGTTTTCAGATTCCCTAGAGCAACATAAAAAATATACTAACCATGTATTTTCTAGTCCATACACAATGTTGTAAACTCATTAGACTAAAAATCTTGTAAATAAAAATAAGATTTGACCCACAAACTAAATCTAGACTTTAGCCTACGGAACTCCTACATGGAAGTTAATATGCTAGTAAGTTACTGGGATTTGCATCCTATATGAAGACTTCAACATGAGTTTTCTCTAGCAATGGATGAAAAGAATGCTGACTTTCAAATGGTTACTGATGGCTCAGCATAAAGGAAAAAAATTAAAGGAGATAAGCAAATAGTTTTCAGCAGAATTCAGAATCAATAGCCATCTCTGAAACTTTGGGAAAGTTCTTTTCTTTTTTTTCCCTCTGGGTCTCAGTTTGCCCTTTAGGGAAAATATCTAATGATCCTTTTTGAAATATAAAATGTAAGAGTTTTAAATTTAATTATTTAGATAGGAAATTAACATTTCTGTCACAGACATTATTTTTAGCATGTCTCATTGGAATTTTGTAGAACAATATTTCCTTCAAGGAAAATCAGGATACAGAATATTAAAAGCTTTTTAATGAGACAAATTGTGTGAGAAGAAAATTCTATATTTAAACAACTCTTTTGTTTATTTCAACTTGTTATTAACTAGTTAAGAACATACACTGTCTCTGATTTCTCCAGCAATGCCCAAAGGGCTACTACCTGAATAAAAACAATGCTTATAAAGAGTTTGAAATAGGAATTTGTTTCTACCAAAATTCATCTCTGACTATTTTCAAGGGGAATTCTAGGGGTTCAGGGTGTCAGAATCATGTATTTCTCAGTCATTATAAAAATCTTATCATTATGCATGATGAAAATAGTCTTTCCCTCTTTTTTGTTACCTGAAGAAATACCGAGAACAAAATTTTCATATAATACGATGTTTGTCATTTTAAGTATGCTAACATTCTATTAACCATGTTTCCTCCACACTGTTTATTTCTAATCTAGAGTCACATTAAAGTGGATAGAGCAGAATTTTTAATATTAGGAAAATATCATATTCTTAACACTCTCCATGTTTTTTTTTAATTAATTAATTAATTTATTTATTGAATCACTGTGGGAAAGGTTACAAAGCTTTCAGGTTTATGTCTCAGTCATGCAAATATCAAACACATTTCCCTTTACCAATACTTATTTTTTACCATGAAGAACCCCAATAAAACCCCACCCCCCACCCCTCCCCGTCCCTGTGAGGCAGATGAATTCTAGTTAACACTCTATCTGCTTTGATTAGATTCATTGTTTCAATAAAAGATTCACCACTATTATTTAGAGTTTACCCCCCCCCCCCCAATCAGACATGCTGAAAAAGCATTGTGAAGTGATTTGCTTTCTACAGCTGGGTTCAAGAATTAAATGTTGCTTTTGGATTTCTGCTATTTTACCTATTGACCCTAGAAGTATTTCTACTGAAAGTCAGATAGTTAAGAAATTGGTTTCTGTGTTCTGGAGTCGTGGCCGTGCTGGAGAGCCGCTCGCAGGGGGGCAACCGGTGGCCTCGGTAGGGCGTGAAGGGCGGAGCAAAACGCCCCCCTTCCCATGAGGTTTTAGTCGCCCCCACACTCCCGGCTCATACCTACTGTCCACAAGGCTCCCATGTGGCCGCCATCTTTCTTTCCAGAGAGGAGAGGGCGAATGGGGCAACACCCTTTCCCCTCCAGCAGACTTGATGGGCTGGATCAACGCATAGTCCGTTCACTTTTCTGCTCCAAGCTGCTGGGTTCTGCATTAAGCCCTTGTGCTTCTGGGGCCATGGCCGTGCTGGAGAGCCACTCGCGGGGGGCGACTGGTGACCTCGGTAGGGCGTGAAGGACGGACCGGAACGCCCCCCTTCCCATGAGGTTTTAGTCGCCCCCACTCCCCCGGCTCATACCTGCTGTCCACAAGGCTCCCATGTGGCCGCCATCTTTCTTTCCAGAGGGAGGAGGGCGGAAGGGAGCAACACCCTTTCCCCTCTGGGCAGAAATGATTGCCTGGATTAATGCATAGTCCTTTCACTTTTCTGCTCCAAGCTGCTGGGTTCTGCATTAAGCCCTTGTGCTTCTGGGGCTGTGGCCGTGCTGGAGAGCCGCTTGTGGGGGGCAACTGGTGACCTCGGTAGGGCGTGAAGGACGGACCAGAACGCCCCCCTTCCCATGAGGTTTTAGTCGCCCCCACACTCCCGGCTCATACCTGCTGTCCACAAGGCTCCCATGTGGCTGCCATCTTTCTTTCCAGAGAGGAGAGGGCGAATGGGGCAACACCCTTTCCCCTCCAGCAGACTTGATGGCCTGGATCAACTCATAGTCCATTCACTTTTCTGCTCCAAGCTGCTGGGTTCTGCATTAAGTCCTTGTGCTTCTGGGGCCGTGGCTGTGCTGGATAGCCGCTCGTGGGGGGTGACTGGTGACCTCGGTAGGGCGTGAAGGACGGACCGGAACGCCCCCCTTCCCATGAGGTTTTAGTCGCCCCCACTCCCCCGGCTCATACCTGCTGTCCACAAGGCTCCCATGCGGCTGCCATCCTTCTTTCCAGAGAAGAGAGGGCGAATGGGGCAACACCCTTTCCCCTCTGGGCAGAAATGATTGCCTGGGTTAACTCATCGTCCGTTCGCTTTTCTGCTCTAAGCTGCTGGGTTCTGCATTAAGTCCTTGTGTTTCTGGGGCTGTGGCCGTGCTCCAAACTTAACTCTGACTTTCAGGGAGAAAGACTGGGTGGTTTACTTCTCATTGATCACTTTGTATACAGAGAGATGTCGCGCGGCCACGTAAGCGGCCACACGGTTTTGAGAAAAAGTCCTCATTCCCGCATACTCGAGCTGTGTTTGTAGAGGCTTCTGGTCACCGGGGTTCCATCTGGGGGAGGCGGGATGCGGCACCTACTCCATCTGGAACTTGCGGGTGATCTCGGCTCTTTTTGGAACCTGTTTTTTCTTTTTTTTTTTCCTCCGGGATCCCGCACCCTCCATGTGTTCCTTCTCTTATGCTGAACGCTTCAAAGATGGCGCTGGGGGGCGGGCTGTGGGCGTGACTTCCAGAATCAGAGGTTACCTGGGAGGTGTAGTCCGGCAGATTTGAGAAAAAGTCCTCGTTCCCGCATACTCGAGCTGTGTTTGTAGAGGCTTCTGGTCACCGGGGTTCCATCTGGGGGAGGCGGGATGCGGCACCTACTCCATCTGGAACTTGCGGGTGATCTCGGCTCTTTTTGGAACCTGTTTTTTCTTTTTACTTTTCCTCCGGGATCCCGCACCCTCCATGTGTTCCTTCTCTTATGCTGAACGCTTCAAAAACAACACTCTCCATGGTTTTATAAACTCCCCTCATGTTTTTAAAATGTGATGCTGTGTGTGTGGGGAGGGGTATGTTTCATCAATAAAAATAGTACACTAGATTTCTCTTGACCACCAAAATGATCAGACACCCAAATTCGCTGGTCTCAGTGTCTCATTGGATATTTCTAATCTTCACTCTTACTTTTAAGTTCTCTTTTTTATTTGGAATAAGACAAATATCTATTGATATTTCTATAAATTTCCCTTAAGCTTTCTCTCTCTATCTCTCTCTGTCTCTCTCTGTCTCTCTCTCCCTCTCTCACACACACACCACAAAATAAAATTAAACTCCAGAAAACAAGGAAATGGCTGTCAAATTATACTCTGATTACAATAGATTTATTGGAAAAAACTTTCTTTCTTACTTGCCAAAAGCTGCATGACTGATAGAATTATTGACTTGGAGCATGAAATGAAGAACAGTTGTCAATATGAAGCACTTTTTTAACCCATTTAATCAACACAGAGTGATATGATAGGTTTTATACAAACTAGTTCACAGAAATGAGACTTTGGCCTCTCGATCTGTTGTGTGTGCACAGGCGATCCTTTGGATTGGGAAGAAAAGGTGACTTTGAGAAGATAAGAATCTGGAACTACTGTACTGGTCAACAGGTTAATTCCATGTGTAAAAATTGAAATAACAGTCTTGAGTCTTTGTTTCTTGATGTTTTATTTTTAATGGCATTTCTAAATTATTTTTAAAATTCCAGGAAAAACATTTGTAACAAATATAGAATTCCTCTAAAATTCTTCTGTCCTTTAAAATACAAGTCAAGGATCAATTATCAAAACAAACTCATTCCATTAATCAGTTTACTAAGGTGCAAATTGTTTGTCAGAATACAATGCCAGGGAGGCTGCTTTGTTTAATGACAATCCTAACAGCAAGAATCCCTGGGGCAGGAAGCAAGTAATCAAGAATCCATCTCTGAAACTTTGAGAATGCTGGCAACAGACTATTATAATGCATGGTGACAGGGAGACCTTGTACAGAGAACAATACACTGAAATAGACCAGACTTGTTATGAAACAATAAACTTAAATATAGCTCTGGACCTGACACAGCAGTGTGGTTTTTGCCTTCTAGGATGGAATTTAACAATATAAGTTAACTATTTCAAACAGATATTTCTATGGTGAAGTTTCCATGCCTCTGCATGACATACCCTTATCATACTTTGGTGTGCAACTTTAACAATGGATATGAGTCCATACAAGGTCATGATGTCACTAAAACCCAATTTGAACTGCAGAAAAGTCCATAAAACCATGGTTTAGCCTACCAGACAGGTACTTGAGAGCTTCCAGAGAGTCATCCTCTATTAGAAGAGATAAAAAACAAACACACAGAATTGCAGTACATTCTATAGATCTGGCAGCAGGAAATCTGTGTGCGAGTAAGATGCCAAGTTAAAAGAGCTGGGTGATTTAAGAAAAAGTCCAAAAGTGTGAGTCAATTGAATAAATGGTTTTCAATGGGAAAAGAAGCATCAGTAAATAGTGAGTACAAGGGTGGAGGTAGGGAACTGTAGATTAGTCACAAGTGACAATACCAAATTCACCTCTTGGGTCAAGAAAGGGTTCTTGGGAACAAGAAGTGGATGGAAAATCCAGAAAGGCAAATTGAGACCCACTGGTGAAGAATATAGGGCTGGCCTTCCAAGCACTATTTCCATTTTTCCAGCACAGTGTCTCATAACTTCAGGAGAACGCTGAGAAGGTTACATGACGAGCATCAATTTCCCCAGCTTAGAGGTGGGGTCAGGAATGCTGGGAAGAGGTCAGGGTCACACAGACAGTGACACAGGGAATGACAGAGAGTCCTGTTTCCCAGTCCAACCATCTCTCAGCCAAGATACACTATAATCTCCTTGCCTTTTTTCCCAGGTTCCAAAATACTGAAATGGAATGACTGTGCTGGAATGAGCTAAAATGCTGGAACTGCCCCTTATTTTTTCCTTCCTCTGTGACGAGAAAGAAAAGAGAGGAGGACTGTTGAACTTTAAACTTCCTGATAAACTATAATGTGGGAAAGTGCCATTTTTAGGTTTACATGAAGGAGCTACCTCTGAGAATGGCCTATTGGCCTGTGAAAAACTAGAAACATCCCAGGAAGTCACTGAAATGTTGTAGTACTGTGAGAATTTGTATAAAAATAAACACTGGATTATTTCAGGCCTTGTCCCTTGAGAAAATGAACCAGAATTACTCAGAACTACTAGTCTAATCTTGACAGAACAGAGGAAATTAACAACCGAAGCCAGATTTTTTTTCCCTTCTTAAAAAAAAAGAGAGAGAGAGAAAAAACTGTTTATGATATTTTGGAAAAAAAAATGGATCAGGTTAACCATGTGATTTGAATGACCCTGAACTAAGATGGCTGTTTCCAGCAAGAATACACAGGGCAGACTATTGTTTTGGGGAAGGTGTCAGCTAGAAGCCAGAGAAGCAGGAGAACACATGAATTCAAGAGGTTCATAATTCAGCTCTTTGTAACCTCTATTCTCCAGAGCATGGAGGAATTTTTAAAGCTTTGCTCAACTCCCCGCAACCCCAGGAAAAAAAAAAATGTAAAGCTAAAGGAAGCACATATCACTATGGGAGGTGGTCCCAAGCTTGAGGAGGAGAGTGCTTCCTTTCCATAAAACTAATTTCCCATTGAATCCCTAGTTTAAAAGAAATCTTGTCATTGAAAATGCCAAGTCACTCCATGATTTAATGCTTATTTGTAACAGGAGTGACTAAACAACAGCTCAGAGGCGTTTATTGAAATGTCAAAGGCTGCAGCTTCCTCTTCTCAGTCACACCACCTTAGTTTAGAGCAGACGTAATATTTGGATGGCCATTATCTTCTCAGGAGTAGCACTGTTCTTTCAGCTGGTAAGAGTAGGCTACAAGTGGCCAGAGTGATGGTACTTGCTGACCTAGGCTCAAGTCCTGGTACCCTATATGGTCCCCTGAGCACAGTGTCAAGATTAAGCCCTGAAGACCACCAGATGTGAACCCAAAATTAAACCAAAGAAAAAAGAGTAGGCAACAAATCTTTTGCTTTTGTCAGGCTACAGTGAGAATGAAGGAACATGACAGGATAAGAAAAGGGAAGACAGCAACATACCCCCTCAGTCCTTATAGTAACAACAATCTCATTTTTTTCCAGTGCAGAAATTAACACATGAGACTTTTGGAGTGGCACAGAGAAGAAAATTTTCCACTAAAACTTAAAGATTTTACCAGACAGTTTGAGAGTATTGCATCTAATCACACGGATAAGGATATTAAAAAAAAATAGAAATATGGAGGGTCTTTCGATCCTTGAAAGAAGGCCACTACTATTCCCTCCCTTTTTGTTCTTGTTCAGTACTCCAAGAAAGTGATAATAAAGGACGAGAGGATAGTTCAGTGGCACTTGCCTTGGAAGTCATTGGTGATAATACAAACTCAATCCTGGAAACCACTTACATGCCTTAAGCAAGATGCCAATTGTTTTGCTGTTTGAAATACTCAGTGCCATAATAAAGAGTGTGATTACTGGCACACCACAATCAGTTATATTCAAGCATCACACTACATGCACTGCATGTGTAAGTTGCCATCATTACAACAAAAAGAAAGGTAAAGTGAAAAATTGAAACTTATTTTTAAATATTCATCTTAAATTATTTGAGATTAAATTCCTCAGTCAATGCCTTTGACCATTTGACAGCTAAAAACTATAGATAATCACTGGACCCCTAAAAGCTTTAGAGACATCGTGTTTCTGAATCTTCGATAGTCTTATCTTCTATATCTGGGTATGTATGTCTCACCAAAACCTCCTACATACCAATCACATCTTTCTCATTCTTCATCATTATCATAATACTATCAGTGTAGTAGATCAGTGTGATGTGCTGTGGGTTGTCTAGTTGGTCAAGTTATCTTCTCATGCAAGCTGAAAGTAGACTATAGATCGAACATGACTGCCACTCAATACCTATATTGCAAACCACAACACCCAAAGAAGACTCCATTGTTACTATTTCTGGCATATTCCAAAGGCGACAGAGAGCAAAAGGGAACACCCTGCTACAGGGGTCGGGTGGATGGAGGGGCTGGGGGTGTTGGGAGGATACTAGGATCGTTTGGTAGTGGAGAATGGGCACTAGTGGAGGGATGTGTATTCAATTATTGTATGACTGAAACGTAAGTACAAAAGTTTATAAGTCTGTAACTGTACCTCATGGTCACTGTCCCTGTCACTTTCCTCCCTTTGTTCATCAATTTGCTCGAGTGGGCCCAGTAACATTGTGAGACTTGATACTGTGTTTGGCATATCGAATACGTCACGGGTAGCTTGCCAGGCTTTGCCGTGTGGGCGAGATACTCTTAGTAACTTGCCAGGTTCTCCAAGAGGGGCGGAGGAATCGAACCCGGCTGGGCCAGGCTGGCTGCACACAAGGCAAACGCCCTACCGCTATGCTATCACTCCAGCCCGTACCTCCATGGTGATTCATTCAAAATTAAAAATAAAATAAAATAAGAGTTATCTTCTCATGTTTTATGCCAGAGGGTGGGAAATTTTAAATGTGTTTGGGAAAAATATTTAATGTATACTTTTGTCCTTTTCATATAAATGTTAACTATTTTAATCCTATTTTTTAAATGCAACATGAGATGATTTCTTTTTACTTTAAGCCTTGTGCCATACACTCTAGAATTTATTAATTTTCTCTAGCAAAGAAACTACATCCAACAGAGAGGCTGCTGCTATGGCCACTTTGAGTTTGTAGTAATCTAATTATTCTCCAAGGTCTATTCAGTTTTTGCAGAATAAAATTTGTGAATTAACCAGAGATGTGCTACAGGCTACCACCTTTGCATTTCTAAAATCCTTATGGGTGATTATAATCTCTGCCATCCCTTCCAAAATGCAATACTATTTTTGATTTATTATCTTGTTGAGGAGGGGGTAAGAAATCCCAAAGGTTCTATTTGGCATTCTTTTCTCTCATAGTTCTTACTCTGTAAACCAAGGATTCAATTGGTATTATTCCAACTGCTGAGTATCTTAATTCTAAATTTTGCTTTTGGGAATTGGGTAACTGACAACTATGTGGGACCATAAACCTAGTGAAACTGCTCTAAACTGGCCTTTGGCCAGGAGTTCATTGTTATTTAGACAATGTATCCACCTCCCAGGGCCCCATTCTAACAGAATCAAGAGCTTCTTTTCTCCATAAACCAATGTAAATCCAGATTCTATGTCAAACATCCATGGAAATGTCTAGCATTCCCCTTTCCATAGTGTACGAGCACCAAGGTCATTATCCATAAATCCTCCTTGGAAAGATCTGTGGGATCATATACTTGACACTGCATTTTCAAGGCTTCATTGATGGATCCAAAATTGTAATCAGATTCTATATCTGAAAATTGACTCCAATCAATTGACAAAATTGGCAAAAGGTGAATTCTCCTTAGGTCAATGACCTGCACATACATGTTTATCTACTCTTATACTCCTTCTATTATATCACACACATGTAGCACAGTAGCACTGTCCTCCCATTGTTCACTGATTTTTCTCAAGCAGGCACCGGTAACATCTCCATTGTGAGACTTGTTACTGTTTCTGGCATATTCAATATGTCACTGGTCAGGCTTTGCTGTGTGGGCAGAATACTCTTGGTAGCTTGCCGGGCACTGAGGGGGCAGAGGAATCAAACCCAGGTGCAAGGCAAATGCCCTACCAGCTATGCTATCACTCTGGCCCATATCACACACACACACACACACACACACACACACACACACACACACATATCTTACTATTTTGACCTAGAGCTAACACCTCTGATTTTGCTAAATATCAAAATAATAGTGAGCCCAGACTTTAATCAGTTAAGTATTGCCATTCAACTTCATTGCTCCACAGCCCCCTTGTCCTTATGTGCAGATTTGCTCTCAATGACTGCCACATTTGCCAGCAGTCCTGAACTTCAGAGCAGAAACATGACTAGACTTCTCAGAGGTGATGATGTGACTTTAAACACTGAGTTTCTCATGGCTTGGCTAAATGGGGAATCTCCTGGGCCATTCTTTTAACATAATCCCTGGCAGGCTTTCATCCTCCTGCAACACAAGTATTCCTGCATACCCATGTGTTTGTGCCTGTATTTTGGGTGGAGGTTGGGTCTCCAAGACATGGTCAGAAATCTAGGAACCCTCCCAGCAATCTTACCTAACTGGGTTGGTGGTTCAATGATATGATCTGAGATTCTCTTGGTGTACTATGAGAATATAGCACTGTCCTGTAGCACGGTCCTCTCATTATTCATCAATTTGTTAGAGCAGGCACCAGTATTATGACAATATATTGGAATTAAACCCAGATCAGCCACATATAAAGTATCTGCCTTTTCTCCTGTTCTATCTCTCCATGTCTTTTAAATCCATGCCACCTGCCACAGTAACTTTACATAATATGACAGAAATCCAGGCAGTATGGCTCAGAACTTTCTTTTAAAAATATTTTTTATTGAAATAAAATTGTATTACATTATATAAGTTCATGTCTGCATATCAGAATTTGTATCTATATGTAGCAGCAAAAAAAAAAAAGGATTAAGTACATTTTATTTGATTTTATACTATACATTCTAGCAGTACAAATCTTCCTTGACCCTCTATTTTTATTTAGATGATATGGCTTACACCAATTTCCATGTCATTATTTTATAGTCTCAATGCTACTTCGCAAACTTCACCATCACAGGAAATAAGCCGCCCACACAGTCCCGCTGTGCATCTACATTACACGAACTTTCTATAACATAGGGGAAGAATCAAATCCTTTTTACTCAAGGTGAAAGGAAAATTAAGTAATAAAGTAGAAGCTCTGATTGTTAATTCAGAGTCCTAGGAGCAGTACAGGGAAAAAATAATAATTTGACACTGAATCTATCTTCTGAAAAATCTGAAGGAAGTGATTTTTCCTAAATGCACCGAGACACAGAACAGCATTGGAAATAGGGTACAGTCATGACTCTTTTTGCTTCATCTTTTTTTAATTGAATCATGGTGAGTTACACTGTTACAAAGTTTTCATGATCCAGTTTCAGTCATACAATGTTCCAACCCAGATCCCTCCACCAGTGTACATTTCCCATCACTAATGTCTCCATTTTCCCTCTCACTCTCCTCCCCACATCCTGCCTCTGTGGCAGGCACTTCTAGCTCATCCTTGCTGTTAACTCAATGTGACTTTTGTCAATATGCTCTTTAAACTGATTCCCAAATTTCGAAACCATCTTTTATCTTTTATTTGCTCTCTATGCGATTATGATTAAGCCACTGTCATTGTCACTGTCACTGTCCTCCCGTTGTTCATCTATTTGCTCTAGCGGGCCCAGTAACGTCTCCATTTTGAGACTTGTTACTGTGTTTGGCATATTGAATATGTCATGAGTAGCTTGCCAGGCTTTGTGATGCGGGCGAGATACTGCAGTGCTCTCCGGGAGAGGCAGAGGAATCGAATTCGGGTTGGCCATCTTGGCTGCTTGCAAGGCAAATGCCTTACCCCTGGGCTATTGCTCCAGCCCAATGATTATGCCAGCGTTTATATGTCATAATAAAGGACAAGACTACTCACACCACCCATTGGTGCCACAGAAACATTTAACTTAACTTTAGAACTCTGGTAAGATGAGTTTTAGAGTTATGACCATCCTCCCTCCACCCCCCACCCTTAAAGTCCCTGACTACCCCACCCCCACCCCACCCCATAGTGTCATGTCCTTTGGTTCTGACACATCCTAAGCTAATTTCTCTCAGTTACACAATGGCTTCCAGTGCCAATTGGGTTTCTCTACTTCTCTATGTCTAGTAAGAGAGAAAAAGAGGGAGGAAGGAGGGAGGTAGAGAGAGAAAGTGAACGAGAGAGGGAGAGAGGGTGAAAGAGAGAGAGAGAGAGAGAGAGAGAGAGAAAGATGTACTTCATCAAGCACTGTATGTTTTGACTGAAGTTATTTGACCCACCTGCCAACCACTGATGTAGCATTTTGAGAATCACTGGGACTGCTGTGGTTTAATCAGGTCTGTCACTGTCACTTTCAATGTCCTACGGTTGTTCATCAATTTGCTTGAGCGGGCCCAGTAACATCTCCATTTTGAGACTTGTTGCTGTGTTTGGCATATTGAATATATTATGAGTAGCTTGCTGGGCTTCACCGTGCAGGCAAGATACTCTCAGTAGCTTGCCGAGCTCTCCAAGAGGGGCGGAGGAATCGAACTCGGGGTCGGCCATGTTGGACTCTTGCAAGGCAAACGCCCTACACACTGTGTTATCACTCCAGCCCTAATCAGGTCTATCCCAATTAATTTATTAACTCTATTTGTAGTAATAGGGATTCTTGTCTCCTTGTATATACTTACATTTATGTGCTCTATGTATTTCATTCCATTCATATTCTTTATTAACTTCTATAGAATAGCGTCTGGCCATAATTGACATTCATTCAATTTTTTTTAAATAATACATTGACTAGCTCTAAAACAAAGGATAGGATGAATTCCTGAACAGAACTTGGGAAATTAGATATAGCCTAGCCAACCAATATCATCTGCTTTTGTATTCTAAGGCAGACTGAAAAGCTGATTCTTAGGCTGACATAAATCTATTCCAACAGAAGGAAAAACACCATTTAAAGTGATAAGTAGAACTAGTCAAACAAGTGATCTTTGTCTCTGAGAGTTAGCTCTGCTTCAGTTTAGAAATATTTAGTTTTGCTTTCTTTTCTGTTTTCATCTTTTTATTTTTGTTACTGATAAAAGTTAAAAGAGGATTTCCTCTTTTTAAAAAAACTCATATATTTGCAATGTTTTGAAGGATGTGTTCTTTTAATATCACCTTACACTCATATGTCTGATATTCAAAATAATCTTTCTCAAGCAATATAATATCTAAAGTGAGAATTCAATATCTTCTGCCATTAACAACATCATTAATAACAAATGTCTGTTTAATTACTCTTGCTAAGATTAAAAAGGCCATTATTCTTGTAACTTGAGAAATTCATTAGCTGGAAAAGGCTGTTTAATGCCAAATGCACTCCTTAAAGATGCAGACCCCGATATTTGAAGGTATTTCTGACATTCATGCATTTGCATTACTTTAAAAAAGCACTACCCAACTGTGCTGAAGATCATGCTGTGACAATAAGCAAGCACTGTAACATTTCAAAATCAGAAATGAAGCTACAAGACATTTTACAATACCATAGAGTCTGTTCTTTCGAATATTTAAACTCCACACACTGAGCCCATTATTCATCATTCACCTCTCACTAATTCTGTGCTCAAATGAGTCTTGTACCAACACAGTGCATCCTAAGGTATGGTTAATATTCATAAGCACCTCCTCCAAAGGGATTCAGAGTCAGAACTTAAGATTTCACAAGTCAATTTTAAAGTCTGAGACTTCAGAGTTTAGACCCATTAAATGAAAATTATAATATGGGATTTGGAACATCTTTCTTAATCCACTGTTTCAACTCTATATATTTTTAGCATTAAAAACCTGCTTCACGTTTAGCAGAATTAGGTCAGTAACAATATATTCATAGAAAGCAAATCAAATTGCTCCAATGTCTGATGATATACCATTTATTGTATTATTTTTCACTTTTTTCCATTGTGAATAATAAAGCAGAGTCATGAGACAAACTATAAAGAAGCACATCTCCTTACTTGTAGTTTTTGTCTACTGACTGAATCTTATTCATATTTTATTCTCATGGTTGGCTCTGAGAGACATGATTTCAATGACAGAGGGGAAGAAAGAATTGTGTAGTTCAAGTCAACCAAGGTGAATTTTGGCTGGGGAGAAAGTTACTGTCGATAAAAAGAAAAAATGTCTTACAAGGAGGAAAAGCTATTTTTTAACTCTAATAATACTAAGAACTTCCTCAATGTATGGAAGAAAGTTGTCGTCTTTTTAAAGTTGAATACGACGTGGTGTCTATTATCAAGACATTCTTTCTTATAAGCTGGAGGACGTTGCTAAACCTGGTGGGCAGTAGATGCAATCTTGCAGATGTGAGCCTGATAATTTTGCAAGGTACAGTAGAACAGAAAAAGGGAGTGAAAATCAGTTCCAAATACATAGTTAAAAAATATGAAAAAGCAAATAAACTAAGTTTTGATGGAAATTAAAGAGCATTTGGGGGGCGGAGTGATAACACAGCGAGTAGGGCGTTTGCCTTGCACGCGGCCGACCTGGGTTGGATCCCCAGCATCCCATATGGTCCTCCAAGCACTGCCAGGAGTGATTCCTGAGTTCAGAGCCAGGAATGATCCCTGAGCATCACTGGGTGTGACCCAAAAAGCAATAAATAAATAAATAAATAAATAAATAAATAGCATTTGGATTATCTGTTTAAATTACTTTCATGTGACAGGGCAGGGTGGGTAGAGAAACGACCTATCTGAAGCGAGTCTAAAGGTATCTAGTCAGTTTGACTTTGATTCTCTCTTGCACATGAGCAAGTCTAAAGGTATCAGTTGGTTTGACTTTGATTCTTTCTTGTGTATGAGCACAGTCTTACTTTGCTCTTGTCCCTTCATCTGCTGAGGCATCAAACCCAAGAATCTTATAGTTTTGGCACCATTTGCCACATTGTTTCTAGGCTGCTTGCCTTTGGTATAGGCAATGTCTTCTGACTTTGTATAAAATATTTTTGTCTATCATTGCGCCTCCTGGTCTTCGCTGTGCTCAAAACATTAACTTGTCTAGATCTTAGTAAAGAGCAAGAAGTGAGTTTTCTTTGAATGCCTGAAAACACAGAATTCACATGGGTTATTTTTGAGGCGAGGGAAGCCACACCGTGCTGTGCGACTCTGTGTTTAGGAATCACTCTTGGCAGAGTTTAGGGGACCATATAGGGGTTTAAAGTCCCATTGGCATCGTGCAAGGCAAGCACCTCACCTACTCTCTTATATCTTAACCCCCAAGTACCTATATAGTTTTAAGAACCCAGATGATCGGATACATCTATAGGTTTGTTAACAATTTGTGATAATAGCTAAATAAAAGCACACATATTTTTATATAAAATAAGAATATCTCACTCTATATTGGAAACTCTCGTTACAAAGTTAACTTCCATGAAGCAGACTGTTTTCAAACTTACTAAATTAGCTAGTAGGGATGTTAAAAAGTCAAAGTTCATTGGCATTAATTAAGGAAGTTGGCAAATTTCCCTATTTCATAAAGGTTATTTTGATTGCATGACCTATCAAATCTTAAGACATTTGTGATTTTATGAAATATTATGGTTTTAAATAGCAACCATCTTCCCATAGCAACCATCATTTTAGGTTTTTTTTAAATTATTAAGACAATGTATTTGTTCTCCTTAATATAAAATGAAAGTATAAAGAACAAATGCATTAGTATTGGCATGTTTTCCTGCTTAGAACTTTTTGCCAACTAAATGTCTATGAATTTTAATAAAGATAAACATTGTAGGGCCAAAACCAAGATACTAATGGCAGCTTCATCTATATCTGAACCAAGGAAATTCTTATGAACTTAGAGACTTTTATTTACCTAGCAAAGATTGTTCTTTGACCCTGGCTAGAATTTAATGTCTGAATTTAGCTGAGTTACCCATCATGGGAAGAAGTAAAATGAATGATAAATCTTTGACAGGGAAGATTCTTCAGCGCTTAGAGTTGTAGTAGAGAATCAGAATGGGATTTCATGACTGAAATTCTTTATAGGCTTGTCTCTTTGGCCTGAGACTCCATAAGAGATCTGGTATCTGAGTAAGGTCCATAGCTGGGGTCAGGTCTTTTTTTTTAATGTTTTATTAGTGAATTACCATGAGGTACAATTACAGACTTACAAACTTTCGTGCTTCCGTTTCAATCATACATTGGTTGAGTACCCATCCCTCCACCAGTGCCCATTTTCCACCACCAATGGTCCCAGCATCCCTTCCACCACCCTCACTCCATCTCCTCCACCCCAACCCACCTCTGTGGCAGGGCATTCTCTTTTGCTCTCTCTCTCTCTCTCTCTCTCTCTCTCTCTCTCTCTCTCTCTCTCTCTCTCTCTCTCTCGTCTATTAAGCAGACCAAGACATTTGCTTGGTTCTGTCTTTATTTTACCTTGTTCTTTAATTTTTGACACTTCCAGTGAAAAGAAATCATACCTAACGTTTTACCTAATGAAAGATTTATGAAATGATTAAACAACTAGAATAAGCCATATGTGTTGTGGAAGAACATACATGTTCTAATTCAACCCCAACATAACTGACTCCTGAATTTCTTACACCAAGCACAAAAGAGTTTTCTTACTGTACTTCCTTGATCTTTTTGTCAGAAACAACATATTAGTGTGCACAAATGGGGGGTTTACATATAATATGATTTTTCTAATACATATACAAATGCATGCACACAGATATTTTAGACTCAAGTTCGCATTTCCATGGGAACTAAATAGACGTTTATAGTACAAAGATGAAAGGAGAAGAGAATTTTTTTCTTCTGTAAAAGAATTGCTTTTATTCTGTGAAACTCTACTGGGAAAATTTTTAAAGTAAGAATATAGCTACTCAAGTGCTATGAAGATTAAAATTCACATAAAATTGGTTGAAAGTCTCACCAAGAAGATGTGTATGCACATGTGCCTGTGGATGTATATATACTTATACATGAATACTATAGTGAAAGAGAAATATATAAAATTCCAAGATTTAATAATTGCATGATTTTCACTTTTCAAACTCATGAGTAGAAAAAATTAAATATTTTACAGTAACAAATATTTTAAATAGTATTAAATTTTAGTGACAGTTCAAAGAATTCCCTTCATGAAATAACTTCACAAATAGCATATTCCAAAAAAACTACCTTGAATTTAAGTGTTTAATATGTAGATTGGGATACCTCAGGGAAAAGTTTTGATTTGGGGTCACAGTTATGTATTTAAGCCTAATAAGAAGAGGATAGAATGGACCACGTGATTCTTTCTATAGCTCTAAGAGAAAACCTTTTAAGCTAATTTAATGACAAGAAAGCAAAATTTCGTTCTTGGATAAAGGCACTCATGGACATGCTTGCAACTGAACTTCAGGAAGAAATACACTGAAAATCAAGTACTCAATTGCTATGGCTCGTTTGTAGAGTCTGTTCTACTCTCTTATTGTCCCCTCCCATCCCTGCATATTTATTCTTATCAAGATCCCAGTCCAGGCAGAATGTCCTCATCCAGCGCCACGCTGTCTTCACTGGGGCAATTCAGAGGGGGTTCGATTGAGTTTCCCTCCCTGCCCCCAAGCAGAACCCCAACAGCTGAAAACCTCCAGAACCTAGCCACAGCCATGCTCAAGGCCACTCTCTACACCTCCACATACTCAGAAGAGTCTCACACAAGAGGGAAACAGCAAAAATATCCCAGGTATGCGGGCCCCCAGTCACGGGGCAGGCATACCACTCCAATCAGGATTGAGCCTCCTTCCCCCAGTTCCCCAGTTTTCCACTAAATTGGCAGTCACACCCACAAACTGCTCCCAATGCCATGTAATCTCATCAATGGACAAGACCCAGAGACTATAAACTAAAGCTCCTGGAAGATATTGACGCAAAATGTCATGGAGCGCACTGCTGCATGTGACTGCGTGGCCTCTTCTACTCTAATCCATTTATATACCAAAAGTAGTACATATCTGTTTGAATTTAACATACCTGCTTATATTCTCTTATATATGGACTTAAATAACTCCAGAATGAAGTACAACAATCTTCACACACTTCCCTCTTATTGTGGTGGGAAGGTGCTCAGTGGTGGGATTGGTGTTTGAATATTATCTGTAATGAACCATTGTGAATTCCTTTTATGAAAATAAAATATATAAATATTAAAAAATAAAATCCCAGTCCAGATCAATTTGTTCTGCTTTCTATATCACCTGCACCTGAAATTAAAAAGTTCCTCCAATTCTTAATTTTATAAACCAGAAAGTGAAGCTTGAATGTATATGTTATAAATCCATATTTTGAGATAAACTTTTTGAGTGACCTGGACAAGATACTCAACCTTGGATTAACCAACGGTGATAAAGTAAATTGCACATATATGGAAATCATTGCTTCTCCTACTAATTAGGTTGATTGAAGGGCAATAGTGTTTTGTAGAAGAGAGACAATAAGATCTGGAGAGGTAGTGCAAAGGGCAGGGAGCTCGCTCTGAACAATTTCAATCTGAACAGGTCCAATCTCCGGCACCTCCTATAGTCCTCATGCCCAGCCTGTAGTGATACCTAAGCACAAAGCCAGGAATAAGCCCTGAGTAATGCTGGGTGTGGTCCTAAAATAAAATAAATAGAAACTAAAATAAAAGACATTAGTTGAAAAAAATAAGAACATAAAGAGCAATAAATTTAAACACAATTTTCATATTCCAGGCAGATTCAAAGACCATATGAATGAGAAACGGAGCCAGAAGACAATGTCATGAGAGATAATATGTAAGCAATTTGGTGGAGCAAGCTCCTTGGGAGTGCATGGAAGCTAGGGGCCATGCTCAATATACTTACTTTCTGCCAGTGCCTTGGGCCTAAGGATAGGCACTGGAATCCTGCGATTCTATATCTACTCCACTTCATTGGCTGTACTGCTGTGGCTCTCCATGACCAATTAAGCTCTGAATTAAGCAGAAAGGCAAAAGGCTGTGCTGAAATCATATTATTAGGAGTTAAATCATGGTGGAGAGAATGAGACAATTTTACAAAATTTCCTGTCATAGATAAAGATATATAAATACATACTAAATAGATAGCGGATGATTTAGTAGATATAGTATACCATATAGATACTCATGCACAGGCACCTGTATATATACATATATATATATTATGATATAAAACCCAGTACACAGCATCTTCACTTATGTTATTAATATTGCACCAGAATGCTCATTGAAAATTGTTGGGCGTATTGTTTGCTGCAATTTAAAACATAAGAAGCAACTTTAAAAATATATCTTACTGATATCATTGCATGTGATAGGAAACTTGTAATACAGGTGTTTATATCATGTTTGTACAGAAAAAATAGCAAACAAATTTATAAACATTGATAAATAACAGTATGTTCCAAATCAAAAGTTACAACCCACTGGATCAGAAATCATGGATCAGCAAATGGAAACACACAGTTCAAAGTCTAGAAGGCTGCTTATAAACATTCAGATTACCTCTGTGGCTTATCTTTTCCTAGACTCCAGGATGTATATTTATATATATTATTTGATTAATTATTTTATAACTTCATTTAACAATAAAATTTGCTCTGATCTGTCTTTGAAGCAACATAACTTTCCCCAGCTTTGATATAGTTGTGTTTAAAAATATTTGAACAGTTTGATACTCTAGGTACAGTCTTATTTTCGTCATTTCAAAAATATTCAGATTTTTTTCTTCAGTTTTTAAGGAATATACTCCAAATGAGACAAAGGAGATACTAGCTATATGTGTGATTTTATGGCTTGTACTAGCTGACTCAGTTTCAAGTAATTCAGGAAGCACCAAAATGAACCATAAGTATGTAGGACCACATTCAACCAAATATAGAACTTGACTCTGAATAAGTTGATCCACAATTCACATCTAAAACAGTGCCATGACATCAGGAAAAGGTAATATTTGGAATCTTACAGTTGGCAATGTTATGAAATTGAACAGCTTGCCTATGTTGTATTAGGACCTCAGCCAGTTTGGTGACCAGATAAATGTGAGAAGGTGCCAATTTCTCAGAAATAGGCATACAGTTAATCCACAGTAAATATTTAACAAAACAAACCTGTAAAATTAATAACAGGATTAAATTAAAGCCAGATATGTAAGTAAGAAAACAAAAAGAAACCTATGCAATAATAATAAAACAATCAACCAATAAGATATTATAATAGACTTCAAATGTAACTGAAAAGATACATAACTTTTAGATACATATCTAAAAGTTACATATCTTTTAGATAAATATAAACATAAAAGATACATATCTTTTAGATAAATAACTAAATACTTAGCAAAAGATAAAAATTATAAAATTACAGGAAAATATTGACAAATCTCCCCAAAATTGAGATTTTGAAGGATATTTTAGAATTTCTCCTTCTGAAACTGACAAAACATACATGAAAGGGTAAAAAGAAGTAAAAGATAACAAATCTAAACAACATATTTAAACTACTCTCATTTAAATATATATTTTGGGTATGCATGCCTTCAAGTATTAAACATAAGTTATTTTATACATATTGATCGAGTTTCAAGTCAGTTAGTAACCTCCATTATAAAAAAAAACAAGTACAGAGTCCATCTGCTGAAATAAAAATAGTTAAAAAATAAATTAAATCAATAGTATGTAGTATATGGTTGGAAACAGAAAATACATTTTTAAATAACTCTTAAAAATAAATATCTTTTTGAAAGGTTAAAAATTAATGCCTGAATAAAACATAAGCAAAAGAGTAATTCATTAAAGAATGCATTAAAGAATCAACAGAAAATTATGAAATATTTAAAATAGTATGGCAATAAAAGAACTGCATTTAAAAAGACTCATGAAATACATTTAGTGGAAAATTAAGGATAATATTATAATGTTAATATATTTATTAAAATACATATTCAAAATAATTAGCAAAGAGCTTAGAAAGCCAGTAAAAGATCAGAAGACTGTTTTTTTAAGAAATAGACAAAATATAATCAAGCAGTAAAATTCAATAAAACACAAGCTATATATAGAAATTATAAATGCCACACGGTAAATTTAAACTCATAGAAAGAGGACAGATCAAGTAAGCAAGATAAACCAAATTAAAGGTCTAAAAAGGTTAAGGGCTATGTAGATAGGTACCTGTTCAATTCTTTATATCATATGGCCTCCTGGATCTAAAGTAAATGAGAGGAAAAACAAATTAAAACTATAAAAATGTTAAGGGCCATGTTTGTAGACACCGGCTCGATTTTTTACACCACTTGGCGTCCTGGACCTCTCCATGTATAATCCTAGAAGTTCCATAGCTGGATTGGCCCTGGTAAAGCTCAGATGGCTCAAATAATTCATGGCAGCGCAGTGTCTAAGCAACATCACATCCGTGGGCCTAACCTCTAGCCCAAATGACTGAGAAATTCAGGTTCAATATTCAAAGGTAAAATAGACAGATCTAACTACTGAAAGGATAGAAATGTTGAATGTCATTATATAAGAATTAGTAAGTGATAGTCTTTGAGCAAGCATTTCATTTTTTAAATATATACATGATGAAAATTGACTGGAAAATAAGCAGAAAGAGGGCCGGAGAGATGCTCAAAGGGGCAGCTCATGATTTGCAGATGGAGGCCCCATGTTTGGTCTCTAGCCCCAGTGTGGAGCTCTGTGGTCAACAGCTGCTGAAGATGAGCACAAAACTGTGAGACCCAGTACCACCAGACCGACTGCTGCTGGAACTGATTCCAGATCACAGCTTGGAAGTCTCCTTTCGCCCACACACACCAGTAAAAAAAGTGGAAAGCTTAAAGTTTCACTTCTATGAACACTCATATATTAAAATCATAAATCACTAATACAAAAGCAGTTTACACAACATAAAAACTTGAGACAAATCCAAAACTGAGTCGACAGCACCTTCAATAAGCAGCTGATTAAAATAACATTTGTTGAATGAACTTGAAAGAGGAAAACTATCCAATCCATTTTTGACATTTGTATAAAACATGATTCCTAAATCAGAGTAGACTACCACAAAACCTAAAAAATTGATAATAAAATTTGTTTAATAATATTAGAGAGCCAAAATAGTTATGACAATTTTGGAAGAAGAAAGGAATGGAGTGAAATATTCAGGATACTTAAGCATAATGAATATCTAAGCCATGTACATAATACATAAATGACAGCTTTATTTGCACAATAAACATTTGCACTATGGTAAGAAGAAAAGCAGTAACAATGATGGTCCTCATTCTCCTGATCCTGAAAGAGCCTCCAATATGCCATTGGGCTACACTAGCACGTGACAGGGATGAATGGAGACGATACTGGTGCCCACTCAAGCAAATCAATGAACAACGGGGTGATAGTGATAGTGAAGAAAAAAAGCATATGATTTAATACAAAGTTGTAGGTCAATTTACTATCCTTATGAGAATCTGGCTTCTTTACAAATAAAATTCATTAAGTAAAAGAAAATTAGATTCCATGATCCATCATACGAAAAAATCAATTCCAAATATCTTAAGACACTAAAACTTTATAACTTTTAGGAGAAAATTTTAGAGTGTATTCTATGACCATAGTAAAGAAGAATGTGTTTTAAATAGCAAAAATGAAAGGGGGTGATGTAACTCATCTACATTAGAGCTTAAAACTATGTCATAAAAACAAATTCCATAGACTTAACTAAGGTGAATCCTCAGAAAATAAATTTTTCTCATATTATAATCAATAAGAGAACGTATCTGGAATAAAAAAAAATAAAAGGAAGAAAATTGCAATTACCAAAGTCCAAACTGAAAAGTAGGTAAACATTATAAACACTCACAGATGGGGAAAGGGCAATGGCTAATAGATATATGAACAATATGTTCAACTTCCTCTAATTGGATCAGGGACATTCAAATTAAAAATAACATTTTACCCCTACAGTAGTGACAAAAAAGTAGTGCTTAAAGTTGATGAGAGTACTGTAAAGAGTAGTTAGCATAGAATGTAAGAATAATTATATGTTTGATAAAACAATTTAGTAGTATCTCATTAAGCCCAATATGTGTATAATTCAAGTCTGATAATTTTACTAGTAGGTCTATACCCTTCAAGAGTAAACATAAATATGTATGTAAAAACTGAAATAAACACGTTCAACTCAGCATTTTTGGTACTAGAGAAAAACTGAAAGTAAGTAGGATAATGACCTACATAAATGGCAGTACATTTCTGAAATGGGATACTCTAAGGTGCTAAAATTATTAAAATACACCCTAAGTACTAAAATGGCCTGACTTTTAAATATTGAATTAAGTACAGAATTTATGAAGGTGTGCATATTTCATGATTTCATCTAGAACTGTTTTACACACAATAGTCTATATTTTCGGAGTTGTATAGGTAAAGTAGTAAAAAGGAAAACCAGAGTATTTTGGAAAGGATCTCACAACTTTAGGAGAGCAGTGATAAGAAGAACCATCTGCAAGGACTTCTAAAGGACCATAAGTTTTACCCCTTTATTTTTATTAAAGGTCTGAAGGCAAAATGAAAAATAGTTACATACTTTATGTTTGGTTAGTAAATATATG